>NW_027397070.1:58242184-58261010 GCF_003265705.2 Callorhinus ursinus
AAGAAAGAAAGAAAGAAAGAAAGAAAGAGAGAAAGAGAGAAAGGGAGGGAGTGAGAATTTTATCTTGTGTAGACAAGCTGGCTAAAAATGAAATAATTTATTATATTTTTAAAATAAGCTTTAATAGTGTACTTCTGAAAACTAAAGCTTAATTTTATTTCAGCTGCTAAAAGGATAGTTTTCTTGGATTACTGGTCTGTTCTTGATAAGACTGTGCAAGGTTTTCATTTACCTTTTAAGTAATCTGCCTAGGAAATAAAAATTCTGTATTTTATCAAAATAACTTCCAGTATCTCAAGTTGTCTTTTATCATGTCTTTGATTACTTAAGAAAACAAGTCTTCTCTATTTAAAGAGCTAAAGTTTTTGTTGTTGTTTTTTTTTAATAAACTATGTAGCTTTCTGTATTTGCCTATGAAGTCTTTAATTGTAATTTTGGTGAAAGTTTTTTAAATGGATAACTAGTATTTCAGAGCAATCTATGATCCAGTGTAATCAAGGGTTTCAAAACCTTTTGATATTTCTGACAAATTTTCCAGAATCAAATTCTAAATGAAGCCTTTAAACCTTGAACTAACTTTGGGATTTTCCACGGGGTCCCTGGAACATCTCAAATGATTTGTTCTTTCTCCTTATTAAAAGAGAGATGTTAAACTAATTAGGCTTATTTGATATGTTAAACTACATGGAAAGCATTGTCAAATAAGTAATGAGAAACACTCTTTAGATTAAATTTGTATGGATATGTTTGACTGATATAAATGTTCCAGAAATCATATGAAATTCCTAGACATCTGCTATGTCCTGATATGATGCTGTCACTTATAATTCTACTTATTATCTTAGAATGTTATATGTCACAGAAATAACCAAAGTTCCTTGCCAATTGCATGGTAATGAACTCCCATAGGTATTTAACATGGCTATTTTTAAGCCTTTAAGTGTTCCCAGCAGCCTTACCAGGTGAATAATGGAAACCACGTATTGTGAAGCCCAAAAATATCAGGATATTTGGGGGACCTTGAGAAGAGAGGCATTCACCCAAGTCTATAGGTATTATAGGTGAAGTATGAAGGCAAGTCCTTGGCTTGACTGCCCAGCCCTGAGAGACTTTTAGAGTCCAATCTGAGATTCCTTATGAAAAAAAATCCAGCAAAGCACACTTAGAAAAGCCTGGGTGGCTCAGTCATTAAGCGTCTGCCTTCAGCTCAGGTCATGAGCCCAGGGTCCTAGGACTGAGCCCCGCATCAGGCTCCCTGCCCCGCAGGAAGCCAGCTTCTCCTTCTTCCCCTCCCTCTGCTTGTGTTCCCTCTCTCACAGTGTCTCTCTCTGTCAAATAAATAAATAAAATCTTTAAAAAAAAAAAAAAGCCTATTTGATCAGACCTACATCATGAGATGGCCAAAGATGTTTAAGTATTTCACAATATTACCCAAATCTTTGAACATATTCCTGAGTCCTAGGATCACTGACCTGGTTTCATGTCCCTTTAAGCTTGGGACAATGGCTACGGACTAGACTGCAGACTACTGTCTGTAAAATTATTATAGAAGTGCTATATAATCCTACTTAGATGTGTATTTTCTGGGTTACAACATGCCCTATCCCTGACTTTTAACCTAGCAGGTATCCAGGGTCACCACTGACTGATGCCTCAGTATCAAGGTGGACTATAGTATAAACCGTGACAGTTTTTTTTCTTTTTTGTAATGCAAGTGCCTGAGGGTATCCTCTTCAAAGAGGTATCCACTTCAAAGATGGCTGTTTCAAAGAATCACACTGCTGATCTAGATAAAGAGCCAGGCTCCCCCAGCTGGGACTCCAGCCTTCTTTGTTTTAAAGACCTTGGTTGATTTCAGTAACTGGCCAGAGGCTGCTTGATTTTTCTCTTCCTGCACTTTTAATTCCCCCTCTTAAGTTTTAAATTCACCAATGAGTGAGCCCGCAATAAAAGCAGGACAGAACACTCAAGCTCCAGTGCTCTCCCTCTCTTTCCCCCTCTTCTCCCCCGGCCCCCCACAACCTTACTGTGTGGTCCCAAGTGTGCCATGTGCTTGCCAGGATCTGTGAATAATAAACCTTTTTTTTTTTTTTTTTAAGTTTCTTGATGGTTATTGCTGAGAACATCTTACAATCATAATAAGAACCATAAGGGCCAGTCCAGCCACAACACCGGCTATCAGTAGGCTGAGATCAGCACAAAACATCCATTCAGCAAGCAAGCAGTCAAGCTAGTTCTGAAATGCATCTGAATATACAAGCTCCATCTGACTCAACCCAACAAACAACCCATTGAAGAGTTAGGCCTTAACATCAAATAAAATTAACTCTAGTTGTGATTTGGGGTAAAATGGAAGGGGATAACACAAAGACAGGAAAAAGGTTACAGAGGGCATGTGACAGAAGCAAGTAAATTTTGTTAGAGCCAAGAAGAATCATGCTACTAAACCAAACTCCCAGGTCTAGAGGCCACATGTCAGCATGATCAGGAAATTCACACAATTACCAGCTGTGCCCACACAATTTTACACAAAGCTGGAATGGCCCTCCTGTCTCCCTTCACGTAAATCTTAAGGAATGTCCAGGAAAATGAACTCATTCATCTCAACTGTCACAGCCAAGAGAGGACTAAGGCATGCCAGTTAAATGCAGCTAGTATTCTGGATGGGATCCTGTAACAGAAAATGGGCATTAGGTAACTAACTACTAAGGAAATATGAAGTATGGATTTTCATAAGTTATCAATACTGATTGTGACAAATGTACCATACCAATGTAGGATGCTGATAACAGAAAAATGGCTGCAGGGTGTATGAGAACTCTGTATTCTCTTGGAAACTCTTCTGTATATCTAAAACTATTCTAAAATTAAGTTTACTTAAAAGAAAAAGGTTTCTCACTACTCACTATGAGAATCAATTGGTGTACTTGGTAAAATGCAGATTCTCAGGCCCCAATCCAGAACTACAGTCAAAATGGGGACTGCATTTAAACAAGCATACCAGGTGATTCTTACACACCCTAAAGGTGGCGAACCACCTTGGATGTTGATCCAATGTTTCCCCCTCCCTGTACACAAAAATGGCCACCAAAGAGTTACAGAGGCACTGACCTTTCCGGTGGGCCACTCACCCCACCTTGGGCCTTGATGACTCCCAATAAACACAGCCCCCCAAGAGTAAACAACCTAGACTACCAGTTAATACTAGCATAGCCTGCCATTAAAAACAAACAAACAAAAAAAAAAGTCCCAGACTGACCTCTTACCTTCCTACAGAGGCCTTGAGGCACCTGTCGCGCCTCCAAACAAAACGTATTGTGCACTGGCCCCTCTGAAGTTATAGCCAATCGCACCCTACACTTGTGGTCCAGGGCTTCCGACTCCCCGACCCTCAATGGGGCATCCCCTTGGGAAGAGATATGCTCCCCGACTCCCTGACCATTTCTGGAGCGACCCTCAGGAATGCCCTCTCTGCGGCAAAGAGAGCCCAGGCTTTGTCGCCCGGGATGAGAGTACCAGCCCCAGCCTCGTCACTATCTACACCTGTCACTTACTCGGTGGACCTCCGCATCCTCTTTTTTTGAAACTAATTGCCTCTATATGTTCATCTAAACGAGCAAGAGCCGCTTCCAACCCTGTAGGAGCCCAGACCTCTGGCCCAGGAGCGCCCGCCGGGAGCCGGGCGAGGACTGGAATGAGTCGAAACGCGGGGCTGCGCCGCGGGGGCTTGTGGGGCGCCCCCCTGGCCACGCCCGCGCATCCCACCACCCGCTGCTCACCCCGCCGCCGCTGACAGCGCCGATGCCATCGAACTCCCGGCCCAGCCCGTCGGAGTCGTCCAGCACGTACGCGCCGCCGGGTACCAGCAGCGCGCACAGCAGTAGGGGCACCGCAGCGCGGCCCGCCGAACCTGCGGCGGCCGTCATGGCTTTCACTCGGCGTTGCCGGGAAGCCTGGAGTAGGCGCTCGGCCATTGTGTGGGTCACATGACTCCCGCGCCCAGGGAGGCGGGTCCGGCCGCCGCCATGATGGGGAAGGGCAGAAGGCCGCTGACGCCGAAGCCGCCATCTTGAGTGAGGGCCACAGGTCGCCTACGCAGCCGCAGTAGCGTTGTGGAGTAGCAGAGCGAGCCTTTTCTGGTCGTGACCTTGTTGGGATGGGGCCTTCAAGTGTACTCAGTTCACTGCTTCTCTTCCGGCCTCATCTGCTGGAACACGTTAGCGCAGGGGATGTCCAAGGCCGCCTAGGGAACTCACCGTCTGAGGGCGCATCTGCCACGTGTGGGTCTGTGGCAAAGCAAGAAAAAATACCCAACTTGCAGCCCCTAACTAGGTCCCAGTTCAGGTGTGGCCCTAGTTGAGCCACTTAAGTTTTCTGAGCCTGAGTTTCCTTTTGTGTACGATGAAACAAGAGCAGCCACGGGGGACATGTGATTAAATGAAATACAGGGTAATAGGCCCTCAGTAAATCTGAGCTGAACGCATTACACACTTGGCAAACGTTAACTGTCAAGGTTCTCCATTCTGGTAACCGCTATGTGTATTTAGCTTTCAGCTTAATCAACTACCCTACGTTGCCGGTTGACGTGGTTCCAGGCAGATAACCCTAAACTGGTAGGGAAGTTATGTCATGGGATTTTGCCACATTCAGCGTCAATCTGAGATTTCTGATTTTCTTGGTATCAGAGAAAATTGAAGAGAGTGTGGCTGCCGAGAAAGCATTTCTGATCCCAAAATCTCCCTTTGTAGACCCATGGAATTGGTTTTCAGTGTCTTCACAAGCCCTAGAGACCCCAAAATGTCAAAGAGAAAACCGAAAGGCTATATAGGACACACAAGTCTTTATCTTCAGGGCCCTATCTGGAGTCAGATTGTTTTGCCCCATAACTACAGACCTAGACTTAAGTTTCAGGATCACAATTATACTAGGAAGAAAAGTATCTGTGCAGTCCCAAAAACGAAGTTGTCAGGCCCTTCTGCTATCCCTTCGTTCTTAATGAACAATAGCTACGCTTGCTTTTTCTCCTCTTAAATTACTGTAGATCTATTTTGGTTTACCAAGAACAATCCCAGCTTATGTCTATTGTTCTAGTATAATTATTAATAGTGCCCCTTTCACCCTCAAAATGGTTCTGTCTTGGATGATAAGTTATATCCCTATATATGGGCCACTTTTTCTTCCATTTCTTCTTTTTCCAGTACAGCACATGTCTGAACTCTACCTTCTTTACCACCACCATTCTATGATACAAGTCAGGAACTATGCAGGTTCCATAGATTTACCTTCCCAGAACTCACTCTGATCTATCCGTTCTAATACAATATTTTAAGCCAGAATTTGAGCACCAGTGGATGCAAGCCATAGATGATAAAGGAATGCTAAGCTCCCTACCAATTCTGAGATTTTTGTATCTGTGATGTGTATATAACATATGCATAATAATGCAACTAGAAGGGAAACCAGGGTGAAAATAGAAGAAAATACCATACACAAGAAATTAATTGAGAAGTTGAAACCAGTACCCAGCATACGTCATCCTGTAACACACCATTGCACCAGTATTTGAAAGGCACCCCACAAATATTTGTATACTCTGTGGTCTCTGTAGAAGAGGAAACACAGAGTATTTAACAGAAAAAGTGTTATCCCTAGGACATATTACTAGTTCTTATTAGTTCATATACCAAAGTAATTCCTTACACAGAAAATATCTCTTGTTTCAAATTTCTAATCTATGTTCAGGAAACCATTAGAAAAGAAGTTTCTAATAAAAAGGCAATTAAATATAAGGAGGAAGAGAGATCCATGGATGGCTGGACACAGGAGTCAGATTTGCTCAAGAGGTGACATAAATGAAAATAGCAGTTATCAGACAATCATGTGTTCAGCTTCCCTTGGTCCTGTGGTTTGGGGCATGAGATAATGAAATGAGTGCCTCTCAGTTCTCAAATTTCAGATGAGATTGAAAAGTAAAGACTGTCTTTGTCTTAAAGGAACAGTGTTTTGGAGTATCACGACTGCACTTCAGCCACCACAAATTTCTCATTTTTCCAAAGTGAAAAGTGTGATTAAAATCAGTTGGTCTCTTAAGATGAGAGATCTTGCCTTTTAATGAAAAGTTACTAATAAAGTCTGATTTTAGTCTGTTGTCTCTAGAAAATGGCTCTACTTTTAGAAATCTGAAGCCAGCCCTCAAATTCAAGGGCAGAGGCCAAGTCTTTATCCTCTTTGTACTTCCTAAATGCAGTGTCCAAACCACAGTAGGTACTCAATACGTATTAGTTGACTTGAACTTAAAAAAAAAAAATCACTGTGAAAATGGTGTCTCAAATTACTGGGGTGAGTATGGAACTTTTAAAACATACGGAGACATCTGGATAAGTATTTGGAAAAAGATCAAATTTTAGATCTATGCTTCACACGTAAACTGCAAATGGATAGAGCTCTAAATGTAAAATATGAAACCTTACATTTTCCAATACAAAACATGGATAAATTCCTGTGTAACTTGGGGGTCTAAATATGATTTAATATCTCAATACAAAAAAATAAGTTTAATTTTAAAAAATCACTGAATATGGGACAGTCAGTTAAGCATCTGCCTCCAGCTCAGGTCATGATCTCAGGGTCCTAGGATCTATGGAGCCCCATTGGGGTCAGGCTCCCTGCTCAATGGGAAGTCTGCTTCTCCCTCTTCCTCTGCCCCTCCCCCCGACACTCTCTCAAATAAATAAAACCTTTAAATATTTTTTTAAATAATAACAAATCACTGAATATAAGGGATAAGGAAAATGGATTATTTACAAAAGAAAGTAGAAACATTTCTTAAAGTAGAATCTCCTGGGCCATAAAAGAATATAAAATATATTCTTTTCATGAACTATCCTGTAACATCTGCTATTTATCTGATTTATTTTTTACTTTGACGTACATGGCTTGATTGCAATTATTAATAATGTCATTCTGTTCAGTAACTTCTAAAATATGTGTAGGAATTCTTTTAATTCAGGACTTTATATAAAGACAATAACAATAGTTCAGAGGACAGAACCCACATAATGGAATAAATTATATATTGCTTACTAAACATTTTCTTAAGTAGAACTCAGATAAAAACTGCTATAGCAGAGAACAATGTGGTACGGCAGTTAGAATCAGCCCTGAAGTCCCAGCCTACTTTACCACTCTCCACAAAACTAAGACAATTCTGGGTGGTAAAGACTGTTCCTGTCTTCATACTAATCTGAAATTGTTTTCTGTTTTTGTTATCTACAGTCATTCAAACCCATGCCCCGTGTGGCTGATTCCCCAGGGCGAGTCTTGGTAGAAGGCGGATTCCAGTCCTTCAGGAATAAAGGAATCAGATTATACCTCTTCCCGCCTCCAGCAGCGAGGGCTCTGGCAGCGACCAGGCTCCCTCAGCCAGTTCCTTGAACCTGAGACTTTGATCGTGTAAGGGTAACTAGATGTATGGACAGCCAAGAAAGCACCCTGGAGCCATGTCAGAGTCCAGAGGAGGAGCAGGTACAGAGGCTCCATCAGAGGAGTCCCGAGCGCCTGCAACAGCAGGGTCAGAAGTGCCATCCTAACCTATGGCTCAGGCAGGGTGACCTGGACTGTCTTTCTGGTCCTCTGGTTCTGGCCCGTTTCACAAGCCTGGTTCCACAGCTTCAGCAGCAATTCTGCGCCCTAGCCTGATTTCTAAGTCATTCGTTTTCTTCCCAAGTTAGCCACAGGTGGCGCTGTTGCCCTCAGCAAAGAACCATGACCAGTATACCAGGTTGCGATCCAGAGTAACGGCAATCATCCAAAAGAATTCTCAGCCTCTGTGTCTGCATTCCCCATCGCCCCCCTGCACCCCCACCCCCCTTCCCCGGCTTTAAAACACCGTCTTTGCCGGGGCGCCTGGTTGGCGCCTGAGCCTTCGGCTCAGGTCATGATCCTGGAGTCCCGGGATCGAGTCCCGCGTCTGGCTCCCTGCTTGGCGAGAGTCTGCTTCTCTCTCTCCCACTCCCCCGTCTCATGTACTCTATCTCATTCTGTCTCTCAGATGAATAAATAAAATCTTAAAAAAAAAAAAAAAACACTGTCGTTGCCACCTCTCGTCCTTCAGTCATTGTGACTGTGTGAATTTGCTCAAATAAGAGAACTCCAGGAAGTTTTGCTCTCCTCCTATGTTTCACCCTTGATATGTCTGTTCTTCTTTGGATTGTCAATACCTTTTTCTTCACTGCTGCCAGGGGAAGAATTTTAGAATCCACCTAATCCCAAATCCTAAGCATGAAAAAAATGAGAGTGCAAGAGGTTTCCACCACTCAAAAGATTTTTTTAAACATCTAGTGCAATGCTGTCCAACAAATATAAGGCAAAGCACATGTGTAATTTGAAATTTTCTAGTACACATTTTTTTAGAAAGCAGATGAGATCAGTTTTAATGGTATGTTTTATTTATTCCCAAATACCCATGTATGACCCAATATGTAATCAATATAAAATATATTAATAAAATATTTTGTGTTCTTTTTTCATACTAAGTCTTCAAAAACCTAGAGTGTATTTTGCATGTACAGCACATCTCGGTTTGTATTAGCTACATTTCAAGTGCACAACAGCCACATGTGGTCAGCAGCTCCTGTATTGGACAGACCAGATCTAGTGGATGCTGGGTCCTGGGCTAGGCACACTCAGTAAATGTCTACCTCTGTGACTAACGATGAGGCTGAAGAATATCCACTCTGCTAGAGCCACCATAACAAAATACAACAAAACGGTGGTTTAAACAACAGAAATTTACTTTCTCACAGTTCTCAGGTTCAAGATCAAGGTGACAGGAGATTTGGTTTCTTCTGAGGCTTCTCTCCTTGGGATGCAGGTGGCTACATCTCTCTGTATCCTCACATGATCTTTCTTCTGTGCTTGCAAGTCAATGGTGTCTCTTTATGGGCCCAAATCTCTTCTTATAAGGATACCAGTCAGATTGGATGAGGGCCCATGCTAACACTTTTATTGTAACTTAATCACCTCTTTAAAGGCCCTGTCTGCAAATACAGTCACATTCTGAGGCACTGGGTGTTGGGGCTTCAATACATGAATTTGAGGGGGACACAATTCAGCCCATACTGCCTCTAACCGTGGGTAAGTATCACCCCATTGCCCAACAATAACACCCTATCGGGTATATGGTTGATCTCTGATCAATAAACTTACAACAAAAGTCATTAGGAGAATTTAGAATTTTCTTCATAAAACATAAATGTATACTTTGGTATCCAAAGGAAAACTGTATGTTTTGAGAATTCACAACTGTGCACACAAAAGTCACATAAGACTGGAAGGAGGAAAAAATAGTTCCCCCTTTCTTCTTATAGACTGTGTTAAAAGTGATCACTTGCTCTTCCCAGGACACACCTGACAGGTGCTCTTTTGTATGATTTACCTCATGCTGTTGTGGTTTGGAAATATCTTTTCTTCCATATCTAAATGTCTAAAGTCTCGTTTTTAAAGATACATCTGAATGCTACCTCTTTGTTTCCCTTGATTTATCTGTTTAAAGCAAACGTCCCTGCCTCTAATCTCTCATGCATCTTCTTTATAAGACTCTAAGGTTGGACAAAGGTTAAGCCCTATGTGTGATTCATTATAATTTCTATTACAGCAACACAGTGTTATGCTATGGCACAGACTGTGTTTGTTCATAATAGACACCTAATAATTGTTGATAAATATTTGTGGAAAGATTTGCTGAAAGAATACTTAATCTGAAGGTTCAAAATAGTACCTCTTTAACCCGCTGCCCAAACTCCATCCTGGGGGATTCAGCCCATGTGTTTAAGATGCTGTTAAAATGCATTAGCCACAGAATCTTCAAGAGATCACATTTGGATAGCAGGAGGAAGGAACTTTTAGTCCAACTTCCTGACCTCCTGGAAGGGGAGAGGGGATGGAGATTGAGTTAATCACCAATTGGCCAATGATTTATTTAATCATTATACCTATGTAATGAAATCTCCATTAAAAAAAAAAAAACATAAACTATGAGGTTTGGAGAACTTCTGGGTTAGTAAATACAACCACATACTGGGAAAGTGGAGTGCCCAATTCCACAGGACAAAATCTCCTGAGCTCAGGACACTTCTAGACTTCCCCTAGGTACCTTTTCATCTGGCCATTCATCTGTACCCATTGAAAAATCCTTACATAATCTTTTATATAAATATCCCTCATAAGAAACTGATAAATGTGAGTAAAATGCTTTCCTGAGTTTGGGGAGCCATTCCAGGCAATTATCAAATCTGAGGAAGGGATTGTAAGAACCCCCATTTATTGCTGGTTGGTCAGAAGTAGTGGAGGCCCAGGACTTTTACTGGCATCTGAAGTGGGGGTGGTCTTGTGGAACTGAACCCTTAACTTGTGGGATCTAATTCTAGCTCCAGGAAATTAGTAACAAAATCGAATTACATTGTAGGACATGTAGCTGGTGTCTGGAGTGTTGGACAATTGTTTGTTGGTATAAGGGGAAATCACACATATTTGGTATCAGAAATATTCAGTGTGGGTAGAAACAGACCATAGTGCCAGCCAGTCCTCCCATGCACCAGCCTGCAGCAAACATAAGCCCATCCTTTGTACTCATGCCTATTTGCATGATCTACCTACAGCATTCGTTCTGTCTTCCTGCTCTCTGATCTTGCTCCCTAAATTTTAGATCCCTGGCTCCATACTCCAGCTGTCAGTAGTGTTCTTTGGCCTTCCACCTCAACTTAGAGGCTACTTCAGCAGCCTTGGCTCCCCATTTTGCTTAATTGATTTTGACACCAACAGTTTTGGATAATGGAAGCCCCACAGAAGCCTCAAACGCTGTTTGAGTTCCAAACACTACTCCTTACTGCCCCACTCCCCAACATCAGGAAAGGAGAATTTGGACAACAACATGCTTTCCCACTCCCATCTCAGACTTTATTGCCTAATACTATGGACTGAATTGTTTCCCCCAAAATTCATATGTTGAAGCCCCAGGCGCCCGTGGTGACTTTAGTTAGAGATAGGGCCTATCAAGAGATAATTAAGGTTAAATGTGATCATAAGAGTAGAGCCCTGATACAATAAGATTAGTGTCCTAATAAGAAGAGACACTAGACAGAATGGCTAAAATTAACAAGTCAGGAAACAACAGATGTTGGCGGGGATGTGGAGAAAGGGGAACCCTCCTACACTTTTGGTGGGAACGCAAGTTGGTGCAACCACTCTGGAAAACAGTATGGAGGTTCCTCAAACAGTTGAAAATAGAGCTACCATACGATCCAGCAATTGCACTACTGGGTATTTACCACAAAGATACAAATGTAGGGATCCGAAGGGGTACGTGCACCCCAATGTTTATAGCAGCAATGTCCACAATAGCCAAACTGTGGAAAGAGCCAAGATGTCCATCGACAGATGAATGGATAAAGAAGATGTGGTATATATACACAATGGAATATTATGCAGCCATCAAAAGGAATGAGATCTTGCCATTTGCAACGACATGGATGGAACTGGAGAGTGTTATGCTGAGTGAAATAAGTCAATCAGAGAAAGACATGTATCATATGACCTCACTGATATGAGGAATTCTTAATCTCAGGAAACAAACTGAGGGTTGCTGGAGTGGTGGGGGGTGGGAGGGATGGGGTGGCTGGGTGATAGACATTGGGGAGGGTATGTGCTATGGTGAGTGCTGTGAATTGTGCAAGACTGTTGAATCACAGATCTGTACCTCTGAAACAAATAATGCAATATATGTTAAGAAAAAAAAAGAGGAAGAAGAAGATAGCAGGAGGGGAAGAATGAAGGGGGGGAATCGGAGGGGGAGACCAACCATGAGAGACGATGGACTCTGAAAAACAAACTGAGGGTTCTGGAGGGAAGGGGGGTGGGGGATGGGTTAGCCTGGTGATGGGTATTAAAGAGGGCACGTTCTGCGTGGAGCACTGGGTGTTATGCACAAACAATGAATCATGGAACACGACATCAAAAACTAATGATGTAATGTATGGTGATTAACATAACAATAAAAAATTAAAAAAAGAAGAGACACTAGAGTGCTCATGCCAGTGCACTTGCATGCACACAAGCCCTCTCTCTCCCCTCTCCCTCTCTCTCTCTCTCTCTCTCTCTCCCCCCCCCCACCCTTCTATTCCCACCCCACCTGGTAAAGACAGAGCAAGAAGGCAGTTGTCTACAAAACAGAAAAAGAGCCCCTACCAGAAACTGAATAGCAGGCATCTTGCTCTTGGACTCCCAGCCTCCTGAGCTATGAGAAAATCAGTTTAAGCCTCCTAGTATATGGTATTTTGTCACAGCAGCCTGAACTGACTAAAACACCTACCATCTACACTTCTTGCATGCCCAAACCACGGAATTGAAATTTCTTTTTTTAACACACGATTTTTTTAATCATCAATAAGTAACCATGATTATTAGAAACTTCTGTTTCAAATGACTTAAAACATGTCATAAACCCAGAGAGTTAACAGAGTATTCAGGTTGTAAAAAGAGAAAATTTCTTGAATATTGACACTTGCCTGAATTGATCCTGATTTCATAATTTCCTCCTACATTGGACTACTGGCACCCATTCTCCATGTCACAACATTCAGATGGACTCAACACTATCTATACTGAATTAGTTACCTGTTGCTGTGTAACAAATTATCTGAAAATCAGTAGCTTAAAACAACAAATATTTAGTGTCTCTCAGTTTCTGTGAGTCAGGAATTCAGGAGCACTTTAGTTGGCTGGTTCTAGCTCAGGATTTGTCATGGGGTCACAGTAATGATGTTAGAAGGAACAGTAATCATCTGAAGTCTTGACGATCCACTTCCAAGATGGCGCACTCAGAGACTCACCATATGGACCTTTCCTCATGGCACAGCAGCTGGCTTCCCTCAGACCAAAGAGAGAGAGTGAGGAGGAAGTCACGGGATCTTTCTGACCTAGTCTCCAAAATAGCACACCATCACTTCTGCTTTATTCTATTCACTAGGAGTTGCCAAGTCTAGCCCACACTCAAGGGGTGGGAAATAAGGCTTTACCTCTTCAAAGGAAGAGTGTCAAGGAATGTGTGAACATATTTTAAAATCGCTACACATATTCATGACACATTTCAGGAAACCACTCATACAACACAGTATTAAATATTGCAGTAACTAATATTTGGTGAATTAATTTAAAGAAGTTAGTATTATAAACCGCCATAAGTAATTAGCTCAATTATTGCACATTTGCAAAGATATTTTAGCATCCTCTAAAAAAGCACCAGGGAGAATAAAGACTAACATTTTTTTCTATAAAATTGTGGATATTTCTTTTTTTAAAAGATTTATTTTTTTATTTTAGAGCAAGCATGGGGGTGAGGAGGGGCAGAAGAAGAGAGAATCTTAAGCAGACACCGTGCTGAGCATGGAGCTCCATGCAGGGCTCGATCTCACAACCCTGAGATTACAACCTGAGCCAAAACCAAGAGTCAGACGCTTAATCAACTGCACCAAACAGATGCCCCTAAAATTGCAGGTATTTCTATCATTCTTGGATTTTCACTATAATCTCTGCTCTGCCCATTCTATGGATTTTTTTATTAGCCACAGCTGTGGGTAACAGAACCTGTCTTCACCAGTCCTGATACCACAGAGCCCACACGAGTCAAGCTGGCTCTATACCCTCTCTCCTGTCTGTCCCTAGCCTCTCTGCCCCCGCTGACCCAATTTTTTGCCAATCATCTGTACTTCTCTGCCCTATCCTTTGCACTGAACCTCCTCAGTTATCATAATATATTTGCCTTGGTTAAACCTGGATTCGTGAAATACTTCTTGGATCTTAAATCTTAAACTGTTAGTTGGCTATCCTTACCATACGCACACTCAACAGAACAGATACTTCCACATGGATGACAAAGATGTCCATTTATTATCCTGACTTTAAAAGTTGTTAATCAGCAGTCTGTACACCTACAGTACATCAGAGGAAACAATTTGGAGTTAATATCCTTCTTAACATTCGTGGACATAATAAAGGCCATTAAAAGTTATTTATGTAATTTACAGACATCAAGAAATACATATTAGATCTTCTAAAAAGGTATCTAGCATATTAAAACCTCTAGTCTAGTTTGATAACATATCTCCTTTTTAACTGTTACTATACTTAAGGTGATCTGACTTGACGTTGAAGTCAAAAGCATTTACAAGTCTGAAATGACAGGCTGTTATTAGCTCACGTTTTTGAAAAATGCCGGAGCCAAATAAACTAATGGTAAAATGGTGCAAAATGGAATTGAATCACTGATGAAGGGACAGTGGGAAAAGCAACCAAAGGCAAGAATTCAAAAAAAGGGGGTTTCCTCACTCCTCTCTTTTCAGGAGTTCTGTTCTCCCCCTCACCGTCTCTTACCCAAGCACCCATCCCCGACACCAGTTGTTCTCAAACTTGGGAGCATCAGAACTACTCAGAGCGTTTGTTAGAACACACACATCGCCGGACTCCCACCTGAGCTTCTGACACCCTACGCCTGGGGAGGGATGGGTAACTGTAGCTCTCAAACATGACATGAGTCACGTGACATCGATGCTGCTAATCGGAGACCCACACCTGGAGAATCATGGATGTAAATGATTCCAGTCTCAGGCCAGAACCACAGATGCAAGAAATAGAACATTCTTTATCTTTCTGTAACCCAGCTAAAATGGTGTTTGAATCTCTCATCGCCAAGCTGGTGGAAACTTAATCGCAGTTCATTCGGGGTCCAACCTCACCTTCCTCTGGGTTCTGCCTGCATTAGCCTGCTAGGGCTGCCACAACAAAGTACCCCAGACTGGTGGCTTAAACAACAGAAATTCATTTTCTCACAGTTCTGGAGGCTGTGTAGTCTAAGATCAAAGTGTTGACAGGTTGAGCTTCTTCAGAGGCTTCTCTCTGTGGGTCACGGGTGGCCAGCTTCTCTTCACGTGGTCTTTCCCGAGTGCCCATGTATCCCTGGTGTCTCTGTGTGTCCAAATCTCCTCTTCTGATAAGGACACTGGTCATATTGGATTAGGGCACTTCATTTTAACTTAATCGCCTCTTTAAAGGCCCCATCTCAGGGCGCCTGAGTGGCTCAGTCGTTAGACGTCTGCCTTCGACTCAGGTCATGATCCCGGGGTCCTGGGATCGAGCCCCTTAGTGGGCTCCCTGCTCAGTGGGAGGCCTGCTTTTTCCTCTCCTCCCACAAGCTCCTGCTTGTGTTTCCTCTCTCGCTGTCTCTCTCTCTCTGTCAAATAAATAAATAAAATATTTAAGAAATAAACAAATAAATAAAGGCCCCATCTCCAAATACAGTCCAATTCTGAGGTACTAAGGGTTACGACTTCAGCCTATGAGTTTTGGCAGAGGGGTGGAGGGATATAATTCAGCCCACAATGCCAGCTAAGATCCAAGGAGTTTTCAAAGATACAAATGTAGTGATCCGAAGGGGTACCTGCACCCCAATGTTTATAGCAGCAACGTCCACAATAGCCAAACTGTGGAAAGAGCTCAGGCGTCTATCAACACACGAATGGATAAAGAAGATGTGGTTTATATATACAATGGAATATTACTCAGCCCTCAGAAAGGATGAATAGTTACCATTTACAATGACATGGATGAAACTGGAGGGTGTTATGCTGAGTGAAACAAGTCAATCAGAGAAAAACAATTATCATATGGTTTCACTCATATGTGGACTATAAGAAGCAGTGCAGAGGATCATAGGGTAACAGATGGAAAACTGAATGGGAAGTCATCAAAGGGGGAGACAAACCATGGGAGACTCTTAACCATAGGAAACAAACTGAGGGCTGCTGGAGGGGTGGTGGGTGGGGGGATGGGGTAATTGGGTGATGGGCATTAAGGAGGGCACGTGATGTGATGAGCACTGGGGGTTAGATCCAACTGATGAACTATTGAACTCTACATCTGAAACTAATGATGTACTATACGTTGGCTAATTGAATTTAAATCTTAAAAAAAAGAAAAGAAAAATAAATAAAAGAAAATGAAAATAGCCAGGTACCTGGCCGGCTCAGTTGGAAGAGCATGTGGGATTCTTCATCTCAGGGTTGTGAATTTAAGACCCATGTTGGGTGTAGAAATTACTAAAAAATAAAATAAACTTGAAAAAAATAAAACGTAAATGCATAATCTAGGGGCAAGAGGTAAAAATATTTCAAAATAAATAAATAAATAAAATGGGGGGGGGGGAAGATCCAGGGAGTTTTCACGTTGTCAATGCTAGAGGATTGTAGCTCAACCCTTGGATCTCAAGGTGACCTTCTATCAATGCTGGCCTCTCCTGAGATGCCCTCATTCCCATCTGGTCTTCAGTAGTTAGCCCCCAGAGGACTCACCCAACTTGTTCCTCATCGACAGCTACAAGGCAGCTCGTGTGACATGCTGGGCCACTGGCAGCACCGTGACACAGGCTGAGGCCTTCCATCGCTTCTGTGTGCCCTCTGTGGCCTTCCAGAAATGATTCTACTCCCCCTGTGCTAGGGGCACGGGGCATCTTGCTGAGACTGTCTCTGGCCTCTCCCACACACACCCTTGAGTCTTACCGCCTAGACTTCACCCTGGACCTGAGCCACAGGTCCACCCTCCTCCCCAGATCAGACACCTCATCTGGAGTAACTGCCTCCCCACCTCACCGCAGGGCTTGCTGGGCAGTGGGGTGCAAGCAGTCAGGATGCCAAGTCCCCGTCTCAGATGCCACATCTGAGCTCTCATAACTTCCTCTCTCGCAACCCTGAGTCCCACCCCCACCAGGCAGGAAAACCCTTTTTCTGCTCTTGGGGGAGGGAAGCTCTGCTTTGTCTCTACAGGTACTCTCCCTAGCAGACTGTGCTTCAGTAATTTCCACTCTCCTATGCCACAGAAATTTTTTGAATCTCAAACCCTAGCATTGTCTTCTCCCTCCCATCTACCCATCGACTTTTCTGCCAAGAATTCCTCTTCTGATGCAAGACACGCAAAATAGCTAATTGCATTGGGTGGGGGTGGGAAAAGGAAACAGGTCAGTGTTTCAGAACATCCCCTGCCATGTCTGCTAGCTGCTCGTGAAACTGCACCGAACAGGCCCTGTAGCCTCACAGAGGATCATTCATCGGCAGATTAGGCTCTTGCACTGCCTGCCTCATGGAGAAGTGGAACCAGGCAGAACCACATTCTCTTCCCCTTTCCTCCATGGGTGGACCAAGTGCCCTGCTGCTGGCTACTGCTGGCCTCAGAAGAGCAAACAGCCAGCACATTAGCAACACCAGCCCCTTCAGGTAGTCTTCTGAATAACTGCTAAGTGGCTCTTTCTCACCGTGGAGCTGTTAAAAATGTCACAGAGACTCAATGCCCTGAAATTTCCAACTGTTTGGTAGGTAGCCCTGTGGTTGAAAATACAGTATTGCCATATATTCTGGACTACAAGAGAAGCAAACTTACTGGAGCGCCTGGGTGGCTCAGTCGGTTAAGCGTCTGCCTTGGGTTTGGGGCATGATCCCGTGGTCCTGGGATCTCGGGAGGTCCCTGCTCAGCGGGGATCTGCTTCTCCCTCTCCCTCTGCCCCTCCCCCCACACACTCGTTCTCTCTCTTTCTCAAATAAATAAATAAAATCTTTTTTAAAAAATTTACTATAGGTTGTTAAATGTCTTACTGTATAGAATTGGCCAAGTTTTAGTATAGGTGACTACACAGGTTTTCTCCTATTTAATCAGAAGGGAAAGTTTGATTGTGTTTCTTCTATCTTGTAACTATATCCTTTCTTTTTCCTGAAGAGCAAAAGACACAAATATTTTGATGTAAATATGAATATACCTTTCCCCTAAAAGCAGAAATCTAGTCTATTTAGGCAAAATAAGAGATTGTGAGAGTCATGAAATAGCAATGCCCAGAAGCCACAGATAAGTGGATGTGTAAAACCAAGGAAAAATGAGAATTTTAGATTAGAGTCACAAGGAAAATGATATCATTACTTTCAGTTTTGTAAAGTCTTAAGGGCTTTATTATTAATTTTCCACATTATACTTAAATTTTCATTATTTCAATAAAAATATAAAGTATTCTAAATTTTTAAGTTACTGTATGCTAAATTACTTTGCAAACTCTCATGTACTTTATAAATGTGAGTGACTTTTGTTATTCTTCTTGAGAAACCCACAAAGGAAGTAGAGAAAATCTGTTATATTCCTGTTATGTCCTGAATAACTCTAAGATTAAAAGTCTTGGTTCTATCACAAGACCATCTTTTCTGCTTCTGTGTGGAAATTAAAAAAAAACAAGAAACCATACCAGCAACATCCTCTGATGTCTGTTCACAAAAACAGACTCAGATTGTCCTGATTACAGTTTTTAAATTTAAGTCAAATTTATCCACCCCACATTCATCCTGTCCTTATAATGTTTCCCCTTCCTTTGTAATAAAAGTTTACAAGGGCCAGGTTCAAATGTGACGTCTCTGACTTTTTTATATCTCAAAAGTTCTGGGAGTTAATTTCACCTTATATTAAACCATTTGTAGATTTGGCAGCAACTGTCCGCATGTTAAAGTACTAAATGAGTTTTCATTAAAACAATTCTGTCTTTCTCAAATAAATTTTCAAGTTTCAAAGAATTGATTTGCCCAAGCCAGTTAGGTCAGCTAGGTTGTAGCATGGTTTTCAGCAATCTCTGCTCTCTATTCTGAGAGAGTAATGAAAGGAGAAAATGGTCTACAAAGAAATACTCTGTAGCTAGTCCTGTTGGTCCAGAGAGAAAGAGAGAAAGAAGGAAGGAAAGAAGAAAGAAAGA
>NW_027397070.1:58261110-58672184 GCF_003265705.2 Callorhinus ursinus
AAAGAAAGAAGAAAAAGAAAGAAAGAAAGAAAGAAAGAAAGAAAGAAAGAAAGAAAGAAAGAAAGAAAGAAAGAAAGAAAGAAAGAAAGAAAGGAAGGAAGGAAGGAGGGAAGGAGCGAGGGAAGGAGGGAGGGAAGGAGCGAGGGAAGGAGGGAGGAAGGCAGGCAGGCAAGCAGGCAGGCTTCACAATGTTGCCACCATTAGGCAAGGGAACATGCTCATTACACACCCAACATCCATTCTTCCCCAGCTGCTTTTCTCCCAGGAAGTTCATCCAGCTGAATCCATGTAGACCATCTGCTCCCACGTCATACATCCAGTGATTCATCCTTTCTTTTTTTCTTCTTTCTTTCTTTCTTTCTTTCTTTTTTTGGACGTCTCTTTGAGTACTTATCCATTTTTGCCCTTGTATTATGGTTGTGACTGAACATGTCTTTCTTTCAACGGGTGATGAGGTCCTTGTGCACCATAGCCAGATCCTGCATCAATCCCTGAACAATGCCTTAAGAGTATAATAGATATATGTATAGACAGAATAAATGAATGAGTGAGCGAGTGATTACATGAAATTCTAGTACATATTCTATTAAATAAACACATATAATATCAGTATACATTGTGATTAAGATGCAAAGAGGAAAGTGAATCATAACAATTATACTACAGTAACAAATAAACAAAAACATCTTTTAAAACATTTAGGAGACTTCTTTTGTTCAAATTTGGATAATGTAAATCCTCATTAAGAGGTCACTTCCTCATTGTTTTGTGATGAAACATGAGTGCAATTTCCTGTCCCCTCACTAGGGTTAGTTTCTCATCTCGGTGCAAGCAGATTTATCCAGCTCCGCAGTGGACAAGATCGTCACCCCCAAGAAACATGGGTAAGTGTATGATTAAACAATAAAATAAGATTTTTATGTAGATGACATACTCTGGCATGATTGTCAGTAATGTTCACAACCTTTTATCGAGTTTAGGCTATATGAATGCAATGAAGCAGAACTTTGTAAGAGAGAAAGAAATGAGACTGACACATGGTTTCCTCTTCTCTGAGCAGTGGTAAAAGGATGTCAAAAATGATATTTAGAAAGAGTTAGGTAAAACTACCGATATGCAAAAGAGGAATTTTTATGCTCCATTCCCTTTTCAGGAAACCTCATATTGGCAAACTGAATTGTTTGTGAAGAAATATACCAGCTCCCAACTGTAGAGTCATCCTGTGCCATTTCCTGGTTGGTACGATGGTCTCATGATACTTTTTATGTCATCAGAAGTAATGTGAAATTTGGAAATAGGATTTCCAGTATTAATAAGTATTAAGTCATAATTCTTACTTAAAAAGTGGCTATCAGTATCTGGCACATAGTAGTCTTAATAAGCAGCTATTAAACCGATCAATGAAGGGAAGTAAGTGTTTCCTATAACCTGTAGGAAAACATTGTCATCAATGATTTGTACTATTCGAGGACCTGGTTAATAATAGATATATTTTAATACACTGGGGATTACCTTCTTTTGGCATTTGGTAAAAACTCAAGTCAAAATTAGAAACTTATCCAAATTTCTCAACACTGGTTCTAAAAACAATTTTGTCAAAATTTTGTTAAAGTAGTAAAAATGATATCTGAAAAGAGGTATGAATAATAAGAACTATGTATTCCATTAAAATCTCAAAAGCAAAAAAAATCTCAGATTCACACAAATTAATTCAACAACTATTATCTGCAGAGCTTGGTATCATATGTGAGATGTTGCTGTACAAATTACACTCTGAGTGCCCCTGGGGTCTCCACTATGTTCTGGGTAGATGACCAAATGTGATCTCCTCTCAGGACATGTAGGGGATAGCAAAGGATACCTGCAGACTAGCAGTGTGTCATTAGAACAGTACTATCATCCAATACATAGTGAAGGCCTCCCATGTGCCGTGAACATTATGTGTGTTCTCACTTTGTTGTCACGATAACTCTCTAAAGTGAGTGTTAAATTTACCTGTGAAGACTGAAACTTAGAGAAGAAGCACCAGGGTCACAAACCCCCCAAAGGCTGTGAGAGTCTTTCAAAAAGGCTCCAGAGCCACACGCATAACGACAGCCTCATTACCACTGCTTCTGTTATCCAAGAGAGGACACTCTGTATCTGCTTCATCAAACTATTTGATCTTGTGATGGTTTTAGTCAAGGCGGGAAATGTTTTTACAGAGAAAGAAATTCGTTCCATTGAGAACTTTATAAATCCTCCTAAAATTATGTTTCCCTTTTATCCATCCTTTTTTCTTCCTTAAAAGAAAAGATGCATACTTATTAAGATGAATAGAGGAGGAAGGGGCACCCACTGCCACCCCACCCCCGACCCCTGCCTTGACCTCTCAGTCCTTCCTTGGGAAGGATATTTTCATGGTTGAATTGTGTTCTTCCCAGACACGTGAGCCTAGTGATAGGTGGGACCCTGTGTAGCCATCAGAGCAGAGTTCCATCCTCCGTAGCTTATTCAACCCTTTGTGCATCTCAGACTTTTTTCTAGTGTCATTTTCTACCTTCACTTTTATCCTTTAGAGGTCCCTTTAATGAGGATTTGGGGGGTCAGTTTTCTCAGTGGTAGTTTATCTTAAACTGTCCTTAATTTTGCTTTGGTTTTGACATTTAATTCCATTGGGTATATAATTATAGGATGACATAAATTTTCATAGCCATTTGGAAATATCAACCCACTGTCTCTTGGTCTCTGTTATTACTTCTGTGAAGTCCTTTGTCACTCTACAGTTCATTCTTTGTAGGTACTCCATTTTTTCTCTCTGGCCCTTTTTTTTCTTAGTCTTGGATCAGCAGATTCATTGCAGTGTGTTTAAGTGAATGTAGATTTCCATCTTTGTTTTTAATCCTATTTGGGATTTGCTGGGTTTCATAAATCTGAGGATTCCATGTCCTTCATCATCTATGCTAGACAGCTGTCAGTCATTATCTTTGTAAACATTCCCTATTTTCTCTCTTCTGTCTCTTATGGAACTCTAATTAAACATATGCGGACCTTTTCGCTTTATCCTCCATGGCTCTTTGTTTTTTTTTCCCATCTCTTTAACACCCTGATAATTTTGTATGATTTCCTTAGATCTATCTTGCAGTATGCTAGTTTTCTCTTCAATGAGTTTAAATTCCTTCCTTTATTTCTTATTTTTAAAAAAAGATTTTATGTATTTATTTGAGGGAGAGAGAGAGTACGAGAGGGGTGGGGGAGGATCAGAGGCAGAAGGAGAAGCAGGCTCCCCGCTGAGCAGGGCTCGATCCCAGGACCCTGGGATGATGACCTGAGCCCAAGGCAGACACTTGATCAACTGAGCCACCCAGGCGCCCCTCCTTTATTTCTTATTAAACATACTTGTTTTGTGTTGTATATCTATTAATTTTATTCTAAAGCTCTTGTGGATCTGCTACTCATCTTCCTCATTTTTTGATGAATCTTAGAGTGGTTAATTTGTGTGTGTGTGTGTGTTTTAATGAACTCATATTTGTTAGAACTCTGTGAGGATTCTTTTTTTATTTAATATTTTCTATTGAAATATAGTTGACACACGATGTTACATTAGTTTCCAGTGGACAACATAGTGATTCGATAACTCTATACCTTATTCTATGCTCACCGCAAGTGTAGCTGCCCTGTCCCCATACAACACCATTACAGTATCATCAACTATATTCCCTATGCTGTATCTTTTATCCCCGTTCCTTAACTAGAAGCCTGTGTCTCCCACTCCGCTTCACCCAGCTTGCTCACCCTCGTGCCCCCTCCCTTCTGGCAACCATCCATTCCTTCTGAGAGAATTCTTTGAAGCCTAGGTTGAGAGAACTTTCCTCAAGGGATGATTTGTATTTACTTCTTCCAGGTGCCTAGGGTATTTGTTTTTTCATATGGCAAACTTTCGTTTTTGGTGAATTCATTTTCATATTGTTTATATTATTTATTGTTTGCTTTGGTTTCTATGAATTTCTTTTTATATGTGAGAAAAGAAGTAAAATCTTATCAGTTCTTAAGAAGGTCTATATGCTCCATCTGCAGGTAATTTAGATGATGGTTGGCTGTCAAGATTCTTTATAGCTCATCCCACAGAGGCTTTGATTCTACTTTCTAACTTTGTAATTGCAATATAACATACATGCAGAAAAATGCACATGTCCTAAGTGTACAGCTTGATGAATGTCTACAAACTGAACACGTTCATGGAATGAACACTCAGAGCAAAACCAGAATATGACGAATTCTCAGAAGTCTCCCTCACGCCCTTTTCCAGTCATTACCCGGCCCCTCCCCCAAAGTAACCACTACCTGACTTCTTTTTTTTCCTGATATTTAAATGTTTAATATGATACTTTATAACCAAATTAAACAAGAGTTTGTCCATCTAATGTGCAGCAAGCCAATTAAAACTGTCACTGAGTTTTGCAGTGAAGAAAGGTAGGGTATTTATTAGTGTGGCACCACCCAGAAGAATGGGGAGCTAATACTCTAGAGTCCTGAGCTCCCCAACGGCTGGCAAGTGAGGGCTCTGAAGGGTAAAATTTGGGGCAGGGGTCTTTGAGGAAGTGGGTATCACTGAGTGGAGGTCTATGAGATCGTGCTAGCAGAGGTCTCCCGAGAAGGTGGACACCGTTTTGTTTTGTTTTTGTTTTTAAAGATTTTATTTATTTATTTATTTATTTATTTATTTATTTATTTATTTATTTTTAGAGAGAGAGAGAGAAAGAAACAGCATGAGAGGGGAGGGAGTGAGAGGGAGAAGCAGGCTCCCCGCTCAGCCAGGAGCCCGATGTGGGACTCGATCCCAGGACTCCGGGATCATGACCTGAGCCGAAGGCAGTCACTTAACCAACTGAGCCACCCAGGCGCTCTGTTTTGTTTTTTTTTTAAGATCTTATTTATTATTTGAGAGAGAGAGAGTGAGTGGTGGGCAGGGGGAGAGGGAGAGAGAGAAGCAGACTCCCCACTGAGCAAGGATCCCAACATGGGGCTCAGTCCCAGAACCCTGAGATCATGACCTGAACTGAAGGCAGATGCTTAACCCACTGAGCCACCCAGGGGCCCCAGAGGTGGACACTACTGAGTGGAGGCCCATGAGGTCTTGTTAACAGGTGCTCTGATCCTGCTTCATCTGGCCCCCTGAAGGTCTTTTCCATCTCAGGAGACTTAGATTCTGAAAAACATCTTTATTCCTTCTGTTAGAGATTTCACTGGTAAATTTAGTGATTATATATTTAAGGTAGTGCTGATTAACTACTTGTAAGCTAATGGGGTTGCATTCCTACAGGCTGCCTAGCGGGCCCTGTGCCATGCCCACAGGTGGTATAACCTCTAGGGTTCATTCTTTTTCTTTAAGATTTTATTTATTTATTTGAGAGAGAGAGTGAGCGAGAGAGAGGAAGAGAGAGAGAGCACGAGCGGGGGAAGTGTAGAGGGAGAGCAAGAAGCAAACTCCCCACTAAGCAGGGAACCTGATGCGGAGCTCCATCCCAGGACCCTGAGCCACCCAGGCGCCCCTCTAGGTAGGGTTGGTTCTTGCATCTGGACTGGCAAGATAGATGCCGGCTTCAACAACACATGACTTTTGCAACAATGCAGACATATCATGGTACATGTATATCAATCTCACAGTTGGTCTTATCTACATTTTCTTCCTTACCACATTATGAGTGGTGAAAGATAATTAATTTCAACCTTGAAATAGTTCACAGAGGATTCCTGAAATCAACAATAGACTCCTCGAAGCTCAGCCTCATGAATCTTAAGAACTGGGAAATTGTTTTGAGTGTGGTAGCAGGATATATGCTCCTTTTAGCCATCTATTTCTCAAATCAAGTGCAGGAAAAATTAGAGCCTGTCTAAGTAAATCCGATACATTATCCATTATAGAAAAGAAATCTATGGGCACATAACAACACATTGTTACTAAGTGTGAGGACATGATGTGAGATGATGATTTTTACAAGTTTATTTGAAGCCTGTGTAGTCTAACAGACAATATGCAAGTGATGTTTTCTAGAAAACATGTGGTCACTTTCTATTCAATTTACAGAAATGATTATTCACAAATTATTTTCTTTAATTAGATCTGTTATTATGGCTAGAAGACTTGTACTAATCTATTGGTGCTAGTATTTCAGTAGAAAATAGAAAATAATTCTCTTCTTTCTCGACAAAGCTGGTCTGCATTGCTACAAAAATACCTCAGCTTTCTAAGGCATTTTTATGCAAAAAGCAGAAAGCAAAATGGTTAAGAGTCAAGAGGCTTTATTTAACATTCCAACCTAGGATTGTGGCCAGAGTTCTACCAATGATTAAATAGGTATTTCCAGGGTAATGGCTTAATATATGGCTCAATTCTTTATTTGTAATATAAGGTTATAATAAATAGCACAGAATTGTAGTAACACATAAATTATAAAAAATATGCATGCCATTTTAAATGGTGCCTAGCACATAGAAAGCCTTTAATAAATGGACCCATGCTCTGATTTCTAACAGTGTAGATTAACTTTACCTACTTTTTAATCAGATAGTATATATTCTTTTGTGCCGGCCTTTTTCTGTCACTCTGCCTTATGTTTCTGAGCTTCAACTGTGTTATTGTACGCAGCAATAATTTGTGCATTTTCATTGATGTATAGATTTCAATTGTGTTAAAATTTACTTATCTATTTACTTCTCTATTCTACTACAAGTGCTCATTCCACTTGGGGGATATTACAAATAACGCTACTATGAATATCCTAATTCTAACCCACATCCTTCAGTAAACACCTGTATGTACTTCTGTTGACCATATACCTAGAAATGGAATTGCTAAATCACACGGTATACGTAAGTGTCAAAACAATTTTCCAACCAACAGTATATAAGAGTCCCAGGCGCTCTACATCCTCACCACAACTTGGTAATTTCTTTTTTCATTTTATTTATTCAGGGGGGTGTATAGTTATATCTTGTTGTGGTTTTAGGTTGAATTCCCTTGATGACTGACGAAGTTGAGCACATAGATTCAGCACGAGTTCATGGCTGGTGTGCAGATCGCAGGACTAAACTAAGAGTGTAGACTCAGTCCCCATTCCCGAGTGAGGACCAGCCAGAAGCCATGAATACTCAGGGATTTTTCATCATGGCTCCTCACGGAAACTTGCCAACTTTCCCTGCTGTCTGCAAGGAGCTGTCCAGTTTGTTGTTTCTTATGTTTATTTTTCTAATTCACCTTTTGTGTGAGAGCAGAGGCTCCAGGATCCCCACACATGTGGGATATAGAGAATCACTTCCTGCCTGTGTGTGTCTGAGCTCTGTCTCCAGCTTCTCTGCATTAGAGGCTCTAGTTACTTCTTCCAATCCACATATGCCTCCAGGACATCCAGAGTTTTTGCTCACCTACCTTCCTGATCTCAGCTCCCACTTCCTTTTTTCCATCACAGTTTTTTGTTTTTTTTTTTCCTCTCTGGAAGTTTCACTTATTGATTTAAAAGGTTGTTTTCTCACATTTTGTTCATATTTCTAGGTGTGGTAAAACAAGAAGATTTGGGGAATTTTAGTTCTCCACTTTGTTTTAAGAATGACATATAAATAGGTACTCTGAACATGGTTTTTTCTTCTAGCAGAACTCTTGTGACTTGCGGTGGCAAGGCATCTGTGGTGCTCAGGCTCACTCATACTTGGAAATGGGTGGTTTTGGTGTCATCAAGCACACAACAAGAAGACAAATCTTTTGTTCTCTGCATAGTTACTCTACAGAGGGTCCTGTGAAGCTCCCTGTCACATAAATCATCCAAAGCACTAATAGGCCTCGCTAGCAAAGGAATAGAGACAGAAGTATTTCTCTACTCTACTATGAAGAGAAGAATGGGTTCTCTGTTCCTATGTGAATCTATAACATCAGACCTTTAAAAAACTAAGCTAATAAACAATCAGGTACAAAGGTAGACGCTGATGATGACAAGATTTTGCCCAGAATTAAGAATATTCTGCCCTCTCTTTCACAAAAGTACAGGAAAGATAATGTGCCCATGAAGGAAGCGAAGGAAAAACAAAAAGAGGCAGTGTTTCTAATTATTTATGAAGTTTTAGCAAGCTGCTATATTTTAAAATATTTCACTTTATTACATTTCTTGTGACAATATTTTCTTGGCTAATAAGCGGATAGTGAAAGTGCCTCATACCTAGATTGCATACAAAATTAAACATTTGAAATCATATAACTATACAGTTTATCATACAACTCAAAAGCATTTACTGATTACAAACAAATCATTACATTTGCCATTTTTATTAGCTCTGAAATTAACGTTGTAACTTTAGCTTTGTGATCATGTCCAGTGAGAAATAGAATTCCCTCTAATCTATCACCTTGTGGGTAATTCTTATTTGAAATAGAGTAAAATTTCTCAGCTTGATTTCATTCACTGAAGTCAATTAAATAATTTCCCTTTTTAAACACCTTCATTGTAATTTAATACATTTTTGATATCTTCAAGAAATGAAATAAAAGAAGATTGTTTCAAAAGCATGATGCATCTGCTAAACATCTAAACTATTCTAGTTCATCTTTCATTACAGAAACAAAGGCATGGTAAAAAGAGATGTTAATCTCTGTGAAAACAAAGCCTTCTATATTCATGTGTGCACCAATCTCCCGAGTTTTGTGAAGAGAAACAAAATGGGGACAACACTCTGTGGATGCTGAGGGATGACCCCGTTGGTCCCTGAGGGTTCTTCATCAGCATTCTGTGATAATAAGAACGTGGACTTCTGCTCGTTAAAATCCACTGGCCATTGTGGCTAACTGTCAGGAGGCTGGATTCTGACTTCCAACCATTGATATCTTTGTGAAAATTGGTCTACATCCACCCTTTAAAAGCACCGATGAATGAATCAGAACTTTTGAAAACAAAGAAAAA
This sequence comes from Callorhinus ursinus, assembly GCF_003265705.2. NCBI lineage: Eukaryota > Metazoa > Chordata > Mammalia > Carnivora > Otariidae > Callorhinus > Callorhinus ursinus. The sequence continues at coordinate 58,270,038 of NW_027397070.1, forward strand.
TGGACACATTTTAGTAAAAAAGATGTTAAAAACAAACTGGAAGGAGGCAAAACTGACCTTGCTATTTACCTTCTGAGAACAAATGTAGTCGCACCTTCATACGAGAAAATGAACAGCACATGTATTGAAGAACAGCACGACCTGGATCACTATTTATTTCCGATTGTTTACATCTTTGTGGTCATAGCCAGTGTCCCAGCCAACATCGGATCTCTATGTGTGTCTTTTCTGCAAGCAAAGAAGGGGAATGAGCTAGGAATTTACCTCTTCAGTTTATCACTCTCAGATCTGCTCTACACATTAACTCTCCCTCTATGGATTGATTACACTTGGAATAATGACAACTGGACCTTCTCTCCTGCCTTGTGCAAGGGGAGTGCATTCTTCATGTACATGAACTTTTACAGCAGCACGGCCTTCCTCACCTGCATCGCCATCGATCGGTACTTAGCTGTGGTCCACCCTTTGAGGTTTTCTTTTTTAAGGACAAGAAGATTTGCCTTCATGGTCAGCCTCGCCATCTGGGTATTGGAAACCATGTTCAATGGTATTATCCTGTGGGAAGATGAAACAACTATAGAATATTGTGATGCCAAGAAGTCTAATTTTACTTTATGCTACGACAAGTACCCCCTGGAGAAGTGGCAAATCCATTTCAACTTCTTTAGGACATGTACGGGGTATGCAGTACCACTGGTCATTATCATGATTTGCAACCAGAAGGTCTACCAAGCCGTGCAGCATAATCAAGCCACGGAAAACAGCGAAAAGAAGAGAATCATAAAACTCCTTGTTAGCATCACATTGACTTTTGTCTTGTGTTTTACTCCCTTTCATGTGATGCTGCTGATTCGCAGCATCTTAGAGCATGATGTGAACTTCAGTGAACTTATCTTTAAAGACCATAAGTCTGGGAAGCAGACTTATAAAATGTATAGAATCACGGTTGCATTAACAAGTTTAAATTGTGTTGCAGATCCAATTCTGTACTGTTTTGTCACTGAAACAGGAAGATCTGATATGTGGAATATATTAAAATTCTGTACTGAGAAGCTTAATAACGCAAAAGGACAAAGAAGAAGCATACTTTCTATGTCTACCAGAGACACTGTGGAATTAGAAATCCTGGAATAGAAGCAAAGAATTTTTTTAAGGTACACAGTATCATATCATCAAGATTACATTTAGAAGAGGAAATCAAGCATAGGAGGAGACGAAGTGTTCCAATTGAATATTTTAATCCTCTTCAGTGAAAATCTTTTAGAAGTGTACTGTATGGTTCCCTGAGTTTTATTAAATTGAATATCAAACAAAATTTGATATTATCCTAATGACTCTAGATCATTATTATCGATGGCAAATGATTTCTTTTGTTTGGTGTTTTTTTTTATCCATGCTATAACCTTTTAGAGGTTAGTAGATGTATGGAACTCTGTGTCCTTGAATCAGTGAGCTTTGTGTCTGGTTTTCATGATTTTTGTCACTCTTCCATGGATTTCAGACCACCAACTGTCACTTTTCTCAATTGTGTGTATCTGTCTCCGACAACCTCAACTACTACATACTGCTTCTAATCTTCTCATTAGGTAACAAATATTTATTGAGCCCCCTCTATGTACTAAGCTTTGTGTTAAGTACTAGGGTTTCAGAAGAAATGGTCTCATGAAGTCTTATGAAGCTTACATCAGTTTGGAAACCTGATAAGACTTTTTATAAAGAAAAAGTAAATAGGAGTCTGAAGGCCTCTTCCATGATATAAAGCTATGAGCTACATGAACGCTCTTTCAGCTGCTCAGAGACCTTTAGTTTCTTTAAAATCATAATTTTTTTTTAAATTACAGTTGAGCACAACATAGCTGAAATTACCAGAAGTTTAATGTCTAGACAAAAAGACATATTATAGACAACTTATTCCATTAAATCTTACAGTCGGGGACTTCTTTTTGGACTTAGAATATTTAGAGACTCTTGATATAATATATTCTTTCATGTTTATATTTTTTCATTGTGGAAATTACTCTGCCTAGTTTTAAGCAGGCATTCATTAAGTAAACATTTTTATGAACCAGAGTATTTTTCCAGATTTTTAAGGATTTTTTTTTTTATCATACACTACTCCTCTCCTTTCTCTTTCCTGTCTGTTTCCTATCTGTTCCTTCTACTTCCCCTCCCTGCAAAATGATCTGATAGCAAATGTCTTGGTACCATGTTGTGCCTTCACATTAGAAAACAAACATCCTGGGAACAAGAAAGACTGTATCTTTTCAATAATGAAATCAGTGAGTACACAAACTGACTACATTTTCTATTAAGGTTTTCTGTGATGGTTTAGGTACACAAGAGAAAACCACCTTGCTTTGAGGTCACTTGTGTATTCTCTGTTCTTTGTATTTTTCTGATCATAAAGTTTCTGGAGAATTAATAGATTCTGTCTGGTCACACTGAGATACATTCACATATGCTTAAAAGCTAAAGATACACCATTAAAATGAAGAGTAATCAAAACAGTTTAGGCTGTTTGATTAATTATTGATAAATTTTTGGCAGGCTGTAAGTTGAATACTTGTAAAACTAAGAGATCCAAACACAATTTTGCCCACATCTGAAAACCTAGATGCTGATTAAATGTCTTGTCCAAGATCATACAGTTAGTTGGAAGCAGAGCCAGGATTGAACCCCAAAATCCTGATTTCCCTCCAGAGTTGCTTTTCCTCCTTTATGTTTATTTTTTTGTTATTTGTTTTTAACATCTCTACCCTTTCTTTCTTTAGGGATGCAAAAGGTTTACATGCATGAAGAATTGTTCAGGAGAGTCATTGGACTTAGATCAGGATAAGGGGGGAAGGAGAGTTGTTTTATTAGTGAAAGCCTCTGGAAATATAATAAATCATATGGATAGTAACTAAGCTCATCTGTTACAGAGACCTGGTTAAGACTTTGCCTCAGTTGGTTATATAAAGAGATGGAGCAAATACAAATTCATGGCACCCTTAATAAGAATGTCCTACCTAATGATTAACAACAGGATCACTGATTTAGAATGTTGTAGGATAGGTTAAAAATGAACCAGGCCGCCAAAACCTTCAAGCAGCCTATCCATCCTGTCTGAGCAGGGCCAGTCTCAGAGAACCCACGGTGGCAGGATGCTGTCCTGATTTCAGGGCAAAGCACTCTAGATATGATCTAAAATTTTCTACAGTCCCAACATTGGAAAGTTAATCCTTCAGTTTTGAAAAGCTTTTCCAGTTCCTAATTACAGTCCTCCACTAACATGTAAGTATGTCTGGAAGGAGAAAGACCCTACAGCTATTATCACCTGGGACTTGTTGGCCGAAGACCCAGACTGGAACACCACTGACCACCCACTGTTTGACCTTAAAGAACTTTTGTGTTCTCCCTAAGGCTCAGTTTCCATACACTGCAGGGGCAAGCGTAACACTTGCTTTTAACAAGTAGGTGCGAAAACCATTTTGTAGAAGGTGATGAGATTTCTAGATGTTCATTATTAGTTATTCTGATCTTTATCAGGATTAGTGGGCAGCTACCCAAGAGATAGAGAAGTCCCCAGGGCACTGGGGTAGGAATGTGGCAACGTGAGCTGACAGGAGCTGGCCCCAGCACACCACTGCTGGGGTTACTTTTCCAGGGGGCTAAACACATCCCTTAAGGTAACTTAAGGGCCTCCATTTTCTCTGGCTCTGTGGCACATTCTCAACAGTGCCTGTTCCAGGGAGTTCACAAGGTTGAGGAGATACACACTGTGGACATCACCATGAATAGAGGGGTGGACACCCATTTTTAATTTGTTTAAATTTCTGACTTTTAATTTCCTTATTCAGATTTATTTATTTATTTATTTATTTTAGAGCGAGAGGAAGGAGCATATGTGCAGGGAGTGGGGGAGGGGCAGAGAGAGAGAGAGAGAATCTCAAACAGACTCTCCGCTGAACCGGGAGCCCAACATGGGGCTCGATCTCATGACCTTGAGGTTATGACCTGAGCCAAAATCAAGATTCAGACGCTAAACTGACTGTGCCACCCATGCGCCCCTATTTTTTAATCTAATGAACTCAGTTAGACATCTTAGATAGGCCAGTGAGGAAACTGAGCACAGGTTTTTAAAACCTCCATTTTTCCTACCTCATCTGAAGAAGGTTTGTGAGTGAAGGAGAAGTGAAAACACATCAAAAATAACCACCTCGTTTAGATCAAATGATACAGCCTCATCTCTGTAGGGGCAACCCGAGCAAATCAGCTTCCTCAACCTCATTTATTCCATTTTCTCTTTTCAATTTAAGCCATAAATTCTCCCCAAGAGAATTATGTTTCCATTCTTTAATGTTAGGATCAAATAAACAATTATTTACCAACTGCCTCTGTTGACCTTGTGAACTTGACTTACTTATTTTGAATTATGCAGTACCAATTCTAAAATAGAATCTGTGGTGCATGGCATGTAAGTATTTCTTTTTCCAACACTTTTATCTCGCCCTGGGCTTCCTTTAGTCCAGCCACCACTGTCATCATTCTGTCATTTATGCATGGGGCCTCTGTTCTTTCCTGGCTAAACCCATCCCCAGGTTGCTATGGGAACACAACAGCTACTGTTAACACCCTGACCCAACAAGGCCTTTGTGATAATAGACTTCTTTGTCTAAATCCATCGGGTGACCCTGCCATGAATCGGTAGGCTGTTCCTCCAACAGACACACCCATACACAAATAACGCATGTTCACCGACACAAACAACCTGCTCCATATCACAAAAACAAACCAACAAAAATTCCTGGGATCTTTTAGCACATGTTTGTACTGTTGCATAAGATGCCTAATACCAACTAGGAGAACACATATTACCTACTTGCACCTTGTGGGTGTTTTCATTTTGTTGTTTACTAGATCAGCAGTCGGGGGGACATTGTTGAGATCCTCCCTGCCTATCCCTACCTCCTTTCTCTTTCCTTCAGCCAGAAGTGGCTACTAAGGACTATTCTGGAAAATAATATTCTGGAAAAATCCAATTCTGACTTGGTTGTTTTATTTACATCTTCTGGGCAGACAATTATGGGGGAGAAAAACAGGAGGTTAATTTAAAGGAAATGAAGAATGTCCTCTGTTGTTCTTTGTTCATAATATAAACACCTGATTGGATTCAACTTAAAAAAAAAAAAAGGTTGACCATTCATTTCTTTTATTCTTTGGCATTTCGTACAGCTTAAAGATGGAGCACAAAGTGATTAAGTTCATGTTATTTAGTTGCATTAGCTGAATGCCCCTTGTTTGCAGGAATAAGCAATGGCAAAATTGGGTCAACCTTGGGTGAGGGAGAAGAAAGCCATTCAAGAATTCAGCTTCCTTCTCCGAAGATCCTTTTTTTGCGACATCATCCGTCCCTGGCCAAGAAAAATCACACAGAGGCCTTGCCTGTGGCCACTAGATGTCGATCATGTTCTATTTAGAATCTTGTAGTTTCCCAGCTAACCGCCACTCCCAAAGAGTGAAGTAGTGTAATGTGATTTCTATCCAAGAAACAAGAAATACCCCTATAAATTAGGAATGAAAGTGAAATTCAGTTCGCATCATTTGTTTCTCTGCTTTCTGGAAAGCTCAGTAGTCATCAGGTAATTTCACTTGGCTTAAACTCCATGTATCATTTTATTTTATTTTTTATTTTTTATTTTTTTTGCCCCTTAAAATAAGTTTATTTAAGTACAAAGAGCAAAAGAAAAATAGAAGCGGCTGTGCGGGGCCTTCCCAGGCCAGTGCGACGTCCCCAGGGTCCATGTATCATTTTCGTATCATTTTTTCCAGCACCTCAAATTGGTCAGTCCACATGGAAGAGAACATAACTGTGTAATTTCTGCAGGATGTGGATACAACATGGATAACTGATCCTTGTTTGCTTATCTGACCCATGTAAGAAAATACCCACTGCCTTTCACATAAGTAGAAACAAAATATTTGAGCTATCAGAAGTTTGCTATTTTGGGCACTTGGGTGGCTCAGTCGGTTAAGCGTCTGCCTTCTGCTCAGGTCATGATCCCAGGGTCCTGGGATCGAGCCCCGCATCGGGCTCCCTGCTCAGCAGAGAGCCTGTTTCTCCCTCTCCCTCTGCCTGCCTCGCTGCCTACTTGTGCTCTCTCTCGATCTCTCTGTCAAATAAATAAATAAAATCTTTTAAAAAAAAAAGTTTGCAATTTTGTCTACTGTGATAAAACTATTATCTATGAAATTCAAGATGTAATTCAATGTATGTATGATTTTCAATTTCAAATTTATTATTGTTGTATCTCAGCACTAAAAATGAATCTGTTATTTTGAATTGTTTGAATCTGTTCCTCCCCCAAAGAACAGTAATGAGGTCATAATTTACCAGCATTTGCATATCATTAAACATTATAAGGGCCTGTGATCTGTTTCTTCTGCCTATAATTTTCTTAAGTCCTTTATGAAACACCAGTGGATTTTTACACATTTAGGAATAGGTTATGATTCCTCAAATGATGTTGCAATTATGTGTTCAAAAAGCAAGCCAATAAAGAAATGAGCTAGGGAAGTCTCTATATTGTTCGGTGTAAGCTTGAGAATAAAAATATAAATTTTGTTATCTAGGAAATGTGTGCTCAATTAATTTCAAATCAAATACAATCAAGAAATCTTGCTCGACAATGATTTGACTTGCCAGTGCTATGAAAAATATTAACATGAGCTCTCGGCATTTCATTGATCTTTGTTGGATGTGTAATTGAACTCATAAACATCCTTCTAAAAGAAGTCTTTTCAAAATTATTGTAAAATCTCTGGTCTTGGCTCCAAGACTATTGACACTTACTTACAAATGGATTAACTTGGAAACCCTGATTTCATTTCACAGTTAATTATATCACATCAAAGGATTAAAATAATGAACTAAAAAGTGCCTCTGCAGATATGCCCCAGAGAGGGGTACCATGAGCCTTTGGAAGGCTGCACATGAATGCCAGATTTATTAGGTTCTATTAGTGTTTTTAAAAACACTGATAAAATATTGATTTAAAAATATTGGTAACTAAACACTATCCTCTCTCATGCCATTCACCCTTTCATGGAATTGACAGTAGCTGAGGCTAAGGAATGCTGTTGTGAATCTTCAGGGCAATGCCTTCAGTGTGTCCCTGGCAGTTCACCAGAGAACGGAAAGTGTGACTTCTGTGTTCAAAGGGACTACAGGAAAGGCAGACCCATTGCATTGTAGCATTTGCCCCATCTTCCCTGGATTAAAGGATTGCCAAAGCAAAGCAGGGTCTGAGAGAGGCAGAGACTCTCCTTCTTGGTCTACAGATCTTATTCTGACCCCTAAAAGGACTACTTGTAAAGCGTGTCCTCACTTTAAACTCAGGCTAGTTTAATCTTGGACTGTTTAAATAAAAGAAGATCACCTCACTGGTGATCAGGATTGTTTGTTGAGTGAGTAAATAATAAATCAATTAATGGAGGGAACCAAGAATGGTACAATTTCACCCTTTGTCCTAACCCTGGAGTTGAGTATCTGAAATCCTTGGAACAACCCCAATGATATTTGGGGTTGAAAATTTTTAAGATTATATGGGAAAATAAGCTTAAGGAGAAAGAGTTTCAAGAAAGCCTTAGTTAACATTTGTTATATTTGTTAAAACAGAAACAGATAGGGGCCCCTGGGTGGCTCAGTCGGTCAAGTGTCTGCCTTCAGCTCAGGTCATGATCCCAGGGTCCTGGGATGGAGCCCCACGTCTGGCTCCCTGTTCAGCGGGGAGCCTGCTTCTCCCTCTGCCTGCCACCGCCCATTCTTACTCCCTCTCTCTCTATGTGTCTCAAATAAACAAATCTAGTCTTTGAAAAAAAAAACAGAAGCAGATATTATCAATGACATTTTACTCATCTCAAATTGATAAAAACAGGAAGTGTCATGTTGATCTCCATCTATCATCCCTGACTCAAGGAATTTTAGGATGTTCATTCCCTAAATTTTTAGTAAGATGTTAAAAAATTGACTTGATCTTATTGCAGACTCTGCAATGGCATGAGTCTGTTCACTGATTCAGTGCTAAAAAAAAATATTGCTGCCTTTTCTTCAAGTCTATTTAATTTTAACTCCCAGCCCAGACACCGCCAAGCTATAGGAAATTCCATCCCCGTCATTCCCGGACTGCCCTCCTCTTCCAGGTTTATACCAGAATCAGGGAGGTTTACATGATGCTAAGAAAATAGAGGACGCTAGCAATCACCAGGGACGTTATCTAAGCCGTCATGGTCCTTTGCACCTCACTGGTTCTTTGCTGCCTCCCTGACTATCCTGGGGGATAGGGCTCATTGACAAGACTGCGTAGAAGCCGGCTAATGACCCAGATGCCTGTGCATCAGGTTGATTGACATTCCCTTCAAAATCCGTGTAGTTGGCTTCCGGAGTGCGGCGTGCACCTGAGTTAAGCCAATCAAAGCAGCCCAATGCCCTGGACCAATGATGGGTTGAGTGGTGGGCACGTGATCTAATCTGCTTGTAATGCTGGAACTAAGGCTCTTGCTTTTGCTCTGGATGATATGCTCCGCGGATGAGGTGATGGAATCTCAGTGGCCATCTTGTGGTTATGAAATAACCGTCACATGGAGGAAAGAAGAATTCAAGGAATCACAGAGCCCTGGAGCTGGGTCCCATGATGTGATGAGTCTCTGCGCATTGCAGCTACATGAACCAAAAAGACTCCTTGTCCTTCAAATCAATCGGAGTCAGGTTTTTTTTCCTTTTTAAAACCCCAAAATTTTGGAACATGAAGAGAGGATGATGTCAGATTGTTGAAGAAGCAGGGCTGAGAAGGTTTGGAGAGGGCAGTGAGGACTCATGTAGCCAGTGAAGTTAGCAGCCCTTGTTAGTAAACGGCAGCAAAATAATTGTTTAAACTGTTTCTTGCTACAACCTGGGACTCAGAAAATGCCTACCAAGGCTCTCATATCAGGGAATCGCTAAAAAAATAAAATAAATCAAGACATTGGAGTTTTTGAGCTTCTTTTTACAGGCTTTGATAAGGTTCTGCAAGAGAAAGGTAGAATGATTCAATTTTTGTGAGACCTTTCCTGATATGTTTTCAAATATAGTAAATACCGCTGCCCTGAGGGGCCCATGCACTGAAGCAATGTGTTTTCGTGCTTCAGGAAAAGGGTGAATTTTAGCTAGAAAAAAGAAGTCAATATTATTTGTGAGCCACTAATGAGCAGAGTCTCAAAAGCTAGACATTATGGAGAAAGAAAAGAATTTTTAAAACTCCTTGGGCTCACATTTCATATGAAGAACCAGACTGGGTGACTTAAACTTGGAGTCTTCAAGAAGCCAAGGGAAGCGAGGACCCAGGATACAAACACAGCTCTTGTTATGCAAAAAAAATTAAAGAAGCCTGGCCTCCTGACCCCAGTGGACTATGGCGAGGAGACAAGGAAGAATTAAAATAAATACATTGGAGACAAATGTTGAATCTCATGATCTGAGGAGCAGTAGGAACTTCCAGAGTGGGTAGGGGAGAATAGTCAATGTTGGTAACCTGCTTTCCCTACAGGCAGCTGCAAGCCTCTGGGGAAAACCCCATATTCATTATGAGGCATATCAGTGTGGTACAAAAATAGAAATTAGCATACAGTTTTGCAGGTTGAGCACTGCACAAGAAACCTACATCTAAGGAGCACCATTCATTTAACCAGACATTGTAGATTTGTACATTTATTATGGCAGCTTTAGAGCATTGGCAGCAAAGTGTTCAAATAAAATCAGTGTGACAAGAAGGAAAGTGTCTTAAGGAAGGTGCATTTTTTTTTCTAATTTGTATAGAATGCTGTGTGAGCAGTTTAACCTTGCCTCATCCCTGCCATCACAAGGTCCTGTAAGCCTCTTCTACTCCAGAGCTATCGTGGGAGGAGCTAGGATATGTGAAACATATCTGAAAAATTGAGTGTTTACCCCAAAGGAGCTGAGTTAACCCAATTAGACAGTTTATGCAGGAAGAGGTGGAGATATTTTTAATTCACAAACAGAATAGTTTTTTGTACCCTGCTACCCAGCAGGTTGAAGACTCAGAAGGAAGAAGAGACCAGTTACAAAAAATATACTTCTTTTGCGTACACAATTGAGTTATAGTGTGATGCTTGCCTCCCAGATGCTGAAGCTTTGACTGGAGGGGCCTGCAGGAACAGAGGGAGAAGGAAACATGCTTTTCTTTAAAATAATCTTGTCCACCTATGACCTACAAGCCAGGTTGACTATAGGTCCAGTCACTAGAGCCGTGGTTCTCAAACTTTAATGTTTGTAAGAATCACCTAGGAATCTTAGTTTAAAAGATCTTTGTTCAATAATTCTGAGAGAGACACTGAGATGCTGCACTTCTAACAAGTTCTCAGGTGATGCTGATGCTGCCAGACCCTGAGTCCAGGTGTTGAGTTGCACAGTTTTGGAGACTAGAGCTGTGGTTCTCAGATTTTTGCATGCAATAGAATCACCAGGAAGGCTTGTTAAAATGGAAAGTTGTGCCGCTACAACATTGTGATTTCTAGTAAGACATACTCAGCTGGTCTCTGTCCCCATTTCTGACACAGAGCTCCTAAAACCCTGGGTATTTCCTAAGTGATAAAAGCACTAGGGGCACCTCTGTTTCTAATATTTGATCTTTGACCCCATCCCTGTGACACAGGGCTCCTGAAAGCCTTGTAAATTCCTAAGTGATAGGATGTCTTTTGTTTTAATGAGGGGGCTGGGTGGACTCGTGGATGGGGCGTAAATGAGGCTGGTCATGGAGAGAACAAGACATGATTAGAAGTTTAGAATTTTCAGGCCCCCCCCATTCTCTTGAGAAAAGGGTTGAAAATGGAGTTAACGATTGATCATGCTTACCTGAGGCAACCTCCCTAAAAATCCCCAAAGTTGAGTTGAGAGAGCTTCCAGCTGGGCAAACACATTCACGCTGGGAGGGTAATGCACCCCAACTCCACAGGGACAGAAGTTCCTGCACTTGGGACGTCCCAGACCTCACCCTATGAACCTCTTCATCTAGATGTTCATCTGTTTCCTTTAGCATATCCTTTCATAAACTGGTCCATGTGGGGGCACCTGGGTGGCTCAGTCCGTTGAGCATCCGCCTTTGGCTCAGGTAATGATCCCAGGGTCTGGGTCAGAGTCCCGCATCGGGCTCCTTGCTCAGCGGGGAGCCTGATTCTCCCTCTCTCAAATAAATAAAACTTTTTAAAAAATAAATACATAAACTGGTCCATATATGTGTTTCCTAGAGTTCTGTGAGCAGCTCTAGCAAATTAGTGGAACCCAAGAATGGATTATAGGAACCTCCTTTGTAGCCAAATCGAAAAGAAGTGGGTAACCTAGGACCTACTACCTGTAATTGGCATCTGAAGTGGTTGGCGCAGTCATGTGGAACTGAGTCCTCAACCAGTGGGATCTGACCCTATCTCCAGGTAGAGAGTGTCAGGACTGTGTGAAATTGTGGGATACTGAGCTGGCGTTGCAGAATTCTTGTTGCAGAGCCCTCACACTCTGAGTGACCAAAGTGTCAGAAGTAAAGTGTTTTGTGTGAGTAGTAGAAGAGACACACAAGACATGCACTGTAGGGAATAACTGGTAGCCCCATTCCCAGAGCTTCTGATCCAGGAGGGGTGGGGTAGGGGCATTTCTAACAAGTTCCCCAGTAACTGATGTGGGTGGGCCATACTTTGAGAACTCCTGCTCTAAGATAATGCAATCTTATCCCAGACCCTTCTCTATCAATTACCCCTACCCAGAGAAAAGGTACAGCCTCTCCCAAGGTGAGAATATCACCAGCATAGAGCCCACAGATGAGGAGTTTATTTGTGGGTCCCTTCCTTTCAAGTTTGGTCCTAACCTGTGGTTGCTAAGAGACAGAAATCATCAAGGCTCAAAAACCGTGACCAGTCAAGTTTCTGGCTGTGGTCTCCAACTTGCAGAATTTATGAGAAGTTAATTAGACTAAAAGCTGCCAAATTTAGGGAGCTGGACAACCATTTACCTCTCTGAGCTCACGGCACCATGGTATAAGCCATATGTGGTTCTTTAAACATGGCTTAAGCCAGTGGTGCCCACCTATATCCCCTCCACTAGTTCAAAAGCTATTTGAGAGCAGAAACCATGTTTTATTCACCTCTGTATGTCCTCCAAGCCCATGCTCAGCTCCCTTCCTGGAAATGAGCATAGAGTTCTATATATTCTAGATGTAAAAGGAATCATATTTAGAAAATATTAAAATGATTACGCTTTCCATTCCCATATAAGTGATCTTCTCTCAATGCCCATCCATCATTAAAGCCCAGTTTATTGTTCAGGAAAAAGGAGGGAGGTATCAAAAAGTCATAGTTCACGAAAGAAGATATTGATTTTTTTTTTTTAAGATTTTATTTTAGGGTATCTGCGTGGCTCTGTCAGTTAAGTGTCTACCTTCAGCTCAGGTCATGATCTCCGGGTCATGGGATTGAGTCTTGCATAGGGCTCCCTGCTCATCAGGGAGTCTGCTTCTCCCTCTCCCTCTGTGCATATTCTCTCTCTCACTCTCTCTCAAATTTTTTCCAAAAAAAAAAAAGATTTTATTTTATTTATTTGAGAGAGGGTGTGCATGAGTTGGGGGAGGGGCAGAGGGAGAAAAATAGACATGGGGCATGCCATGCTTATGCAAAAAAGAGATCTGGTGATTGGTCAGCTCATGTGGGGGATGGAAAGTATTCAAGCATACTCACATGCTCCCAGAGGTGGGAGTGTAAGGAAGAGTGAGGAGGGCCAATGGGCCTACCATGGATCACTGTGGGGGAAATGTAACCCCTGTGGCAGAGGCTGCAGGTGGACAACCTAGACCCAGGTCGGGATGGAGCAGGAAGCTGAGACCTAGAGGATCTGCAGCTCTAGCAAAGACACAGGTAAGGGGGAACACTAGACCCCCACCAGGTCACCAGATCTTAAATCATGCTGACTACATGATTTAAGCAGCTTCTACCAAAAGGATGCCAAATGGACAGGCAGGACGGCTTCTCAAAGGCCAGAGAGGACCAGAGGACAGCACCAGGACCAACAGGTAGACATCACCCCTTTCCTTACTGCAAAGAGAACATGTAAGCTTTCCTTTCCACCCAAGAGCCATCTTATGGGAGGCGCCATTTTGTGGATATCTAAGAAGAGTTCTAAAGGCAACATGAATCTTGCATTTGACTATTTATCCAAAAAATACTAAATAAGTCTTTAAGAGACTGCATAAGCCAACAGAGACTGAAATACCTTGTACAAATTTAAGTTTTTTTCCCCCACCATCAGTGGGAATGGAGTTTCCACAGCAAGAGAATAAGCTTCTCTCCCACATGCAAATGTAGTATGAAAAATGTGACCTCACAACTCAACAAATGTTTGGCAAATTGTGTAGGATTATGTTGTTACATTCACTTTTACGTAAGTCTAGCTTACTTAAGCTAAAGTTTCATCCACTGGGAAACAATAGCAGAAAGTAGAACTACTGTCAACAGCCTAGAAACACTATCCTGGTTATTGGGTGCTAGAAGAATGAGCGGGTGGATAATGAGGATTAAGTACTCTTCAAAATGTTACTTCCTCTTTACTCCAAAGCTCATCTGTTTCTCTGGCATTCATTTGATGAAAATGAATTCAGTCCCTTCCAAGGAGGATACACATAAAAACAGACTGTTGGGGACGCCTGGGTGGCTCAGTCGTTAAGCATCTGCCTTCGGCTCAGGTCATGATCCCAGAGTCCTGGGATCGAGCCCCGCATCAGGCTCCCTGCTCAGCGGGAAGCCTGCTTCTCCCTCTCTCACTCCCCCCTGCTTGTGTTCCCTCTCTTGCTATGTCTCTGTCAAATAAATAAAAAAAAAAAACTTAAAAAAAAAAACAAAAACAAAAACAAAAAAACAGACTGTTAATAATCACAGTACCTAGAACCACATTTTGTTGATAGTAGGCATTGAATATTTATTTGGTCATTTGATGTGTTGATTAGATTTGAAGAGATACGAGAATTGTGTGGTGTACTTGGTTGATTGAATTGAAGCGGGGAAAATGAGATGAGATCTCTTAGGAATAGCAATGCGGCTAACAAGGGCAGGGTATGGCCTTTCTCTGCAGTAGCCTTTATTGGACGGAGGACAGGGCTGCCCAGCTGCTCTTCTGAAAGTGCTGGGAAGAGAGAATGAGCTCACCGCAAGACATAACTTACTTCCTAGTTCTACCCAAGGTGGAAGATTGGCCACCGTCTCTCCTCTTCCATATTCAGCTCTAGAAAGACATTTGAGGAACATCTAGTACAGATTTCTAATATTATAGATAAGGGATCTCAGTCCAGTGAGGTAAAGTAATTTACCAAAGGTCAAACAACTTCTGAATGACAGAGACTGGCATAAGTTTCACATCTCCCGGGTTGGGAGTTTTTCCTTTAGTGCAGATTCTTCTGAAGGCCCATGACAAATCACATGATCGAAGGGGAAAAAAAAAAAAGATTATTGGTCCAGGGAGGAAAAGTCCAGGGGCAATTTCAGGTATGGCTGAAATCAAAAGCTCAGCTCATGTTGCTAGGAACACATTCTCGCCATCTTCCTGTTCTGCCTTTTGTAGTTAAGCTTTTCTATCATGTCAAAGATGGCTACCAGCACCTCCAGGCTTAGGATCCCCAGCTTTAAAAATCCAATGGAAAGAGAGTCTCTTTTCTGATACTTTTTGCAAAAGTCATGATTCTGGTTCCCCTGCCCTGGTTCCCCACTTTAAAGTAGTCGCTATGGCTAGAGGTATGCACTGGTCAGTTCTTATAGACCATGCCTGTGACTGAAAGGAGAGGAGAGGGCAGCTTCTCAAAGGAAAATCAGAATGCCATTATCCAGAGCGGGAGAGAAGAGAGTCTGTTTCTGCGACTGTGTCCTTCTAGACTGTGTGGTCCAGATACACCTGTGACATCAGACACACACCTTGCATCTTTCTCAACTGAAAGGGATGTAAGTTTATTTAATTTCTAAAAGGGGAGAAATTGGACTTCTCTGCATCAAGAATATACACTTTCCACAATGTCCATCCTGAAAAGTGATATCAGGAAGGATCGGAGGCAGACACTCTATTCATGGGCCAAATCATGGAAATATCCATGAGATATCTGAACACATGCCCTTGTCTAAATTCCTACACTGCAACATTGCCTGCCAAACATCTGTGATAAAAATCTATCGAAGCACATGGGATTGTGAACATACGTGACAGCAGCTCCAGTGGTGTCCACTGGGGTGTCTTCTTGGTTTGGGGTTATGGTTTTTGTTCCTTCACTTACTAGCTCCCTGAAACCTTGAACAAACCAGATAATCTGTCAGAGGCAGAGTTTCCTCATTCTTAATATGGAGATAACATTTCCCCTGCCCATCTAATGGTATTTGCTATTCGACACAAATGAAAAATTGGATATAAAAGTGTTTGGGGAATAATGAAGTACTAATTTTATATTGATCATTTCAACCTTTATTTGTGAGCCTTACAACCTTTATTTGTAAGAAATATATTAATATGCATTATTTATGGGTATGAATTCTTACAATTCTTACATCAGGAAAAGTTCCAAAGCCCATTTGACTCTTTTCCATATGTGGCAGTATTTTTCACCATGCAAAAGTTGAAATGAATTAATGATAAATTAACCTCGTTTACTCCAGGCTTGAAGCAAGGAGATGATTTACTGTAAAAGTTAAAGTTTTCTGCTTGACAAGTGAGTCACTGTGTTTATTATCTGTTTACGAGTAGGCAAAAGCACAAAACATCCCCGTGTGTCCCAGTGAATTATGAAAGTCCTTTAAGAGCAGTGCATTAGCCATGGATCTTCCTGCTATCTCTCCCCTGCAGTTTGCTGAGAATGTTTTCCATAATATAGCTGAGCTTATCACAATTCATTTCTGCACTACTGACTCCTGGGAGTGCCTAGATTTCTAAACCCAGATTGGAAGCTGTGGTTTAATAAAAACTGGAGAAAATGGCCCCATTTCCCTCACCCCCTCTCAGTCCCTCCTTCTCTTCACCCCCACACCATTCATCCCTCTCTAAACATTCTGGTTCCTGAGACTCTTTTGACCAGGTTACTTTATTGTCGGGTTTCTTGGGAATTCAGCGGTGACAGCCTCCATGAGAATGATGAGAGTGCACCGTGTGTTGAGGACTCTACATCCGATGTTTTACGCAATGCCTCCCACAGTCTTATGAAGTAGCTTATCTCCGTTGTATATAAAGGGACTGAAGTTAGGGAGAGGCCAAAGCAGGACAAGATCTGAACTCAAATATCTAAGTCCAAAGCCTGGGACTCTAACCACCGTACTGGATAGACTTTGTTTCCATTTTGTTCAACCAGGCTTTTTTTTTTCCCCCCTTCTCTCTCTCTTATGTAAACCTGACTGATCCCCATTGAGAAATGGGTCTCAGTTGGGTCAGGAGGCAGAGGGAGTTTTGTTCCTCTAATTTTAGGAGACAATTGTATCTGCATTACAGATATATTAAAGATACTTTACAGGGAAAGAAACTGGGACTATCTCCTGAGGACCCCATGCTGACAGCAGAGCAGGGAACAGCCATATTGAATTGCTGTTCTCTGTCAGTCACTATGAAGTCCACATTCTAATTATTATGATATCACAAAGTTCAAGGCCATCAGTGAGATAAATGGTCAAGAGGCAGTGTGATCATCTTCGCAACCACTATTATGACAAAAATACAACAGGATTTTTTAAATATAAAAATGAAGGAGAATGCTAAATGATTGGGAATCTATATATGAAATTTATTTATTATTGAGGTATAGTAGACACACAACGTAACATTAGTTTTGGGTGTACAACAGTGATTCAACAAGTCTATATGTTATACTATGCTTACTACAAATGTAGATCTGTCACCATACATCGCTATTACAATGCCATTAACTATATTCCCTGTGCTGTACCTTTTATCCTTGTGACTTATTAATTCTATAAGTAGAAGCCTACATCCCCCACTTCCCTTCACCCATTTTGCCTATCCCCACCACCCTTCTCCCTCTGGCAACCATCAGTTTGTTCTCTGTATTTATGTGACCTGCTTTAAAAAAAAATTGTCAGTTTGTTTTGTTTTTTAGATTCCACAAATCATATGGTACTTGTCATTCTTTGCGACTTATTGCATTTAGTACATATATGCAATTTAGTCTATTTTTCCTGCATAATGACTTTAAGAGATTAACCCCAATGATATAAAATTTACCCCGGTAAAGTTCTCAATCAATTTCATGCTGTTCATACTTTCATTTACTTCTTAAGTACTTTGGAGAAGTGTATGAGGAAAAAAGAGTACACTCTCTTTTTAAATGATCATAAGGAATAGTGAACAATTTAATAGAAAGAAAAAAAATGCTCGATTCATTTATTCTTTCACATTTTTGTCAAATGCCTAATTTTTGCTAGGTGCTGGGAGTACGGGGAAGTTTATCGTCTAATAGGGAATCCAGGGATACACAATACGACATAGTGAGTGTTACAGTAAAGGCTAGAAGTGTGGGTGGCCATGACCGATGCTAGCTCAGTCTTGCAACATCCAGGAAAACGTCCAAGAACATTTGCTGCCTCCTGAGTAGGCATTAATCAACTGGTGGAGGGTTCAGGCTGAGGGGCAGCACATAGAAAGGCCTGGTTCCATTTTAAGGAAATGAAAGTAGTTCAGTGTTGTTGGAACTGACTGTAAGAAAGGAAGTGGCAAAAGATAAAGAGTGGGAAGAAGCAGAAGCTAAATCTTAGAGAGTCTCTTAGCTAACATAAATAATTTGGACTTTTATGGTAAGGTCAAAAAGAAGCTGTTAAAAAGTTTTAAGCAAGTGAAAGACATGATCAAATTTGTGCTTTAAGAAATTACTCTTGTCTCAGTGTCCAAGAGGGCACGGGCGTGGGTTGGGCAACCGGTGGGGTGACATTGACCTTTGTCTCTGAGCCGTCTGAGCCCTTATTTACCTCGCCTTTGTTTGCCCATGATTGTTGCAATACAACTATGTGTAAATGCTATATACAGCAGACTTATGTTCATATTAGATATCAATTCCAGGAAGGACAAGTTTCTGCCCCCCCAGAATGGAACATGCCTATTATGATCCACTTGCTCCAAAAGATTGGCTGTTAGACGTGCGAGAGTAGCATTAGCAAGATCAGAGGGAGCTTGTGCAAGCCTCTGTCTGCCACGTGACCACTCTGTTGTTGGGCCCATTGTCCAGCACAGAGGCAAATCAACAAAAAGGACTGGCTGACATATTCAAGATGAGTCCACTTTTCTCTGCGGATATTGAAAGACCCCACTGCAGCAGATGTTTTCTGTGGGTAATTAGATCTGCATACTTTGTGCCCACTGCTATGGGCCAGTCTACATATCTCTTCTCAGACTTTGTCCTAATTTTCCAGTCCTGTGCCCTTCCAGATGCTAGACCAGTCATCCATATAAAATGGATAACCAAGTTCACTACTCATCCACTTCCCACTGGGTAAGAATTGAGCAATTGAGTCACACCTGGTGGCAGCTTGCCTGTTAACAAATCCTCATATTTGCTCTCCTAACATCCCTTCTACTTTCTTCTTGTCCTTCACTCCTGATGCCTGGGATTATACTCAAGCCCTTTGCTTTAAGCTGTTCTTCCAAGGAAGCTCAGGTTAAAATGGTTGGTACAAGGAGTGGCCCTAAAAATCAACCATCAGAATGGGATTTTCAAGCTGTATTACTAGTGGTAGTTACTAGTGGTAGTTACTAGTGCCCTGCACTGGGTGCCTTGGAGCTAATTGAATATGCATCCCAGGCTATAAAATTTTAACTATAAAATCATACTAGTGACAGCTATCAGGAAAGTGTCCCAATGTTCTAGATTTATTTTCTCCTTCTCACTAGATTGGAGTTCGGTGGGCAGAAACAGAGATAATTCACTATATTGTCACACATTTCTGAGTATCTGGTAGAAAAGCTCTATCTGAAGAGTTATAGCTGATCAGGTGGATAGCTCAATAGATGCTGTGAGTCACCAGGTATATCAGTTGCCTGTGGAATATTTCAATGTTTCTTTTTCTCTGATAATTTAGTAAGTGATGGCACTTTTCACCTTCATTGATTTCATGTTCTAAATCAGTGAAACACTACCCTGATGTCTAAAACTGAATAGCCTGGGGTGCTTTAAAAATTGATGCATGGACTCCATCATTTAAATCAGAATCTCTAAAAGTCAAGCCCAGATGTCTGTATTTTAAAAGCTCCTCACATGGTTATAATGTGCAGCCAGAGTTGATTATGGCACTTCTAGACCAACAGATAGAGGAAGGGGGAAGGGAGAGAGGAACTTGCATACATTGAGCAAGCACTATTATAGGCCTCTTCCCTCTCTTTTTATATACATGTAGTTTCCATAATGGTGTTATGGGAAAATATAATCAGAATTCTTCTTGGAGGAACATTCCATCAGTTTGGTAGAAACCCTTTGTTAAGTATTTGATGCTTGGAGTAAAAGGGGAGTCCTCCCAAAGGTATGCTCAAAACAAAGTCATTTCCGAAATTGCATGCATAGGACAAGGAGACAAATTAGATGGCTTTTGAGGGGCTGGAGAAGAGAATGAAGAGGGATAAAGAATAAAGGGTAAAACATCCAAATCTTCCATGGACTGAATTCCTGGTCCTTGGGGTAAGGACATCTTGGTGACACAGAATAAATGCTAAAGTTTCTGCTCAGGTGACAGAGTCAGTATGGAAGCAGGAGCTGGAGGGTCAGGAATGTCCTTGCTGAGGTCAGGGTCTCAACTGTGGTTAATGGTTAATATTCACTGAGAATAATGTAGACATGTAGGAGTTGAGAAAAGATGTTGAAAGGTACTATCGCATTGTGATGTAAGAGAGTCTACTGATGTCAGGAGGTCACCTTGGTGATGGGCTCACAGCTAGAGCTACATTTATGGGACCCCACAGAAAGCCATTATGACCCAAAATGCCCCTTCGGAGTGTTAAGCTCCTGGGGAGTAATCATGAACCAGCATTTTCCAAAGAGTATTCTGTGGAACTTGATTTCCAAGGATATTAAGTGAAAAAAATTAACAAGGGTTTTGTGGCCAAAGAAGTCTTCCAAATGGACTAAATGAAAGGACCTCCAAAACCTTCAGTATGCAAAATGGGCATAGTGGTACTCCAAGAGGGAGGCATAGGCTGTCACTCTCTGTGTGTGTCTTCTCATGAAATGTCTCAGAGACCCAAACTCCCTGAGAGTCATTTGGGAAACACCACTATAGACCTATAATAAGAATGACTGGTAACACATGGATGTTTTTGCAAGAAATGACCAGACACAAATGCATAAGGACACACACTAACACATTTCAAATTTGCCTTCTTTTTCAATCAAAAACAAAAGTAATTTGTTTTCCCTTTCAATATCTTTTGCTGGAAATAAGCCTCTTTCAAAACAAGCTGTTAGTCTGCCAGAGGCATCGTGTATTCTGTGGATGTTTAGCCCCCAGTGGTTGTACATGATGTAATGACTCTGCAGGATTTATTTCACTGACTCCTCGAAACTCAAATTCCCTGTTGGGAGTTGTAGTAATGTATATGAGAACAGTAGGGAGCCCAAAAGTAAAGAATTCATCCTGCAGAATTTCTCCCCTTGTACAGTCATGATGTGATTCTGTAAGTTGAATGCAAACCAAGAAGCAGTTAACATTTAATAGCAGGAGTTTAGAAATAAATTGGGCTTCTGGATGAAGTTACCTTTACTAAAGTGGAAAGCATGTGATGAATGTAGTTATGGAGACGGAGGCAGGGGACCTTGATTCCAGTCCCTGTGAAATCATGCTCTACCTTTGTGACTTTGGCCAAATGCTGAGCTGTCTCAGCTGTGAAGTGAGGGTTCGATGAGGTCTCTTCCAGATTGAACCTAGGTGTACCTGGATAATAAATGTAAGCCATTCCAAAGTTACTAGAGAAAACTTTGAAAAAAAAAAAGAGAGAGAAAACTTTAAAACTCAGAACCTACAAAAAGGGTCCTTCTTAGGAAAGATCCCCTCTTAAGAAAAAGGCTCCAGAATTTTTACAGCCATGATTCTCAGTAGGCCAGGGGATAGGGATAGAGGGATGTTCAGTTTGAGAAGCCTTCAGTCATTCTTGGGGCTCCTTCATTCACTCCACACAATGCTGGAAAAATGGTGAGAAGCCTAGGCCCTGGGACCCACCTGATGTTGCTGTCCAGCTCAGGCCCTTCCCTTGCGTGTTTAGCCATGATGCTCCTACACTCCATGGTGTCCAGGCTGTCACCCCTTGTGCCTGCTCAGTCCTCTCCAGCACACTTGCAGCTGTCCCTGACTTAAAGTTTGCCACCTGCTTTCCCTCTGCCTGTTACTTCCTCATGGACTACTGAAGATCTCACAACAGAGCAAGTGTTTTTCTGGGGGTTGTGAAGAGCTCAGCCTTCGCAAGGGCAACAACCCTTGCATCATTACCCAAGAATGGTCAGCATACCCTTTCTTAGAAGTAGTAAGACAACAATACGATTGGATTTTCATATGCTGTCATACTAAATTCTCAATAATTCACCTAACTTTGTCCCCCAAATAAAATTTCCGATGCCTGAATTAGAAGGTTGGAGTGGCCAGAATGTATATAATTTGACCAGAGCTCTCCCAGGTGATTCTAGCATTCTCTCCTTCATCTCAACTCTCTTCTACCCAAACATGACGCCTGTGTCCTTCCTTGACCCTTCAGCTCCAAATGTAAAGAAGCAAGCCACTTTTGTTGGCCTTAGCAATGTTTGAAAGTGTCATTGCATTTGGAGCTTTAGCCTCTCCTGTGTAAAATTATGGGAAGAACTTTAACAAAATACATTTTTGCTCATGAGACCTTTTCCCATTTTAGATATCTCCTTCTAAAATGTCTCTCTCATAATACCATACATCCCCGGCACCTAATGTAACTTCTAGTGTGATCTTTCCATGTCCATCCCTGCCCCTATCTACCCACTCTTCACACAGCAGCTAGAGGGAGCTTTTAGAAGTCTGATCAGGACTCATCCCACTGAAAACTCTCTTGGCTTCGATTGTTCTTAAGGTAGATTCCAAAACTGGTAACATGGCCTGCAAGGGCTTTGTAGTCTGAAGTGATCCTGACACTGCATCAAATCTCAACTCTGGCCATTTACCACCCCCCTTCCCAAAACTTCCCCAAACTGCACTGAATTTTACAGATAAATTTTGGGGAACTTTAGATATTTCTCAGTTTCCATCCAGAAGTTAGCATATGTTTCTATTTCATGTAAATCTTCCTTTATGCCCTTCGATAAAGTTTTATAATATCCTCCATAAAGATCTTAAGCATCGATAGTAGATTTATTGCTAGGTCATTTCCAGATTTTGTCACTTACAGATTTTTGATATGTAAATGGTATTTAAAAAAATTATCCTTTAAGGCTTAGCATCCAAAATATATAAAGAACTTATAAAACTCAAAACCCAAATAATCCAGTTTAAAAGTGAGCAGAAGACATGAATAGACATTTTTCCAAAGAAGACATACAGATAACTAATAGACACATGAAAAGATGCTCAACATCACTCATCATCAGGGAAATACAAATCAAAACTACAATAAGATATCACCTCACACCTGTCAGAATGGTTAAATTAACAACACTGGAAACAACAGATGTTGGCTCATACACTGTGGGTAGGAATGCAAACTGGAGCAGCCACTGTGGAAAACAGTATGGGGATTCCTCAAAAAGTTAAAAATAGAGCTACCTATGACCTAGCAATTGCACTATTAGGTATTTACCCAAAAGATACAAAAATACTAATTCAAAGGATACATGCACCCCGATGTTTATAGCAGCATTATCAACAATAGCCAAATTATGGAAAGAGCCCAAATGTCCATCAACTGAGGAACAGGTAAAGAAGATATGGTATATATATATGAATATATGTATAAATAAATTATATATAGATATATATAATGGAATATTACTCAGCCATCAAAAAGAATGAAATCTTGTCATTTGCAACGACATGGTGGAGCTTGAGAGTATTATATACTGTGAAATAAGTCAGTCAGAGAAAGACAAATACCATATAATTTCACTCATGTGGATTTTAAGAAACAAAACAAATGAACATGGGGAGAAAAAAAGAGAGGCAAACCAAGAAACAGTTTTAACTATAGAGAACAAACTGATGGTTGCCAGAGGGGAGCTGGGTGGGGGGGGGGGATATGTTTAACAGGTGATGGGAATTAAGGATTGATGAGCACTGGGTGTTGTATGTAAGTGATGAATCACTAAATCCTACACCTGAAACTAATATTGCACTGAATGTTAACTAACTGGAATTTAAATAAAAACTTAGGGAAAAATTTGTCCTGTAATTGCTTGTTATTGATGTACAAGAGTAAATTCATTTTACATAAGATATCTAGTATTAGCAACTTTGAGAACTTTTGTTAGTTCTAGTTGTTTGTCTTTAAATTCTGCTCATTTTTATATAGATATTAATTTTGCCCACAAAAAATGACAATTTGGGTTTTCTTTCATTTGTATCTATTTTTTAAACATTATTGTGCTAAGTAAGACTTCCAGAATAATGTCGAATAAAACTGGGCACAAAAGACATTCTTGTCAAGTTTCACCATTAAGTTTAATATTTGCTCTTGGCCTTTTTATGATTTCCTTTCTCAAGTTAAAGGAATGTGTCATAAACTTCCATTATGAATTAGTATTGGCATTAATAATTATAATCATTATTATGAATAATTTCTTTGCATCTATAGAGCTTAGCATATGGCTAAAATGAGATGAAGATTTTCCCTCCTTTTCTATTTTCTAGATCAGTTTGTATAGGATGAGAATTGGTTGTTTTTTGGGGGTTTTTGTTTTTGTTTTGTTTTATTTTTTTAATTTTATTTTATTATGTTATGTTAGTCACCATACATTACATCATTAGTTTTCACTGTAGTGTTCCATGATTCATTCTTTACGTATAACACCGAGTGCTCCATGCAATACACGCCCACCTTAATACCCATCACCGGGCTAACTCATCCCCCCAACACCCTCAGTTTGTTTCCCAGAGTCCACAGTCTCTCATGGTTCATCTCCCTCTCTGATTCCTCCCCCCCTCATTTTTCCCTTCCTTCTCCTACTGTCCTCCCTGCTATTCCTTATGTTCCACAAATAAGGGAAACCATATGATAATTGACTTTCTCTGCTTGACTTATTTCACTGAGCATAATCTCTTCCAGTTCCATCCATGTCGATGCAAAAGTTGGGTATTCATCCTTTCTGATGGCTGAGTAATATTCCAGTGTATATATGGACCACATCTTCTTTATCTGTTCCTCTGTTGAAAGGCATCTCAGAGAACTGGTTGTTTTTTGAAGAATTGTTAGAACTTGCCTGTGACATCAGCAGGACCTCTATATAGTTCTGCTTTTCAATTCCTTCTTGATTTCTTATTCCTGCAGATTTTCTTTCTTTCATGGTGAGGTCAACAAGCATATTTTTAAAATGTGCTGTATATTATATACAATATCCTGAATGTTTACATGTTATGCAAGTTTTTGTTATTAACTTGATCCACCAGCTTTCTAGAATAAAAGTCTTGGATTGTTTCTTTAAATTTTTTTCCTTTCTATAGTGAATGAGGGCTCTATTTTATTATATAATCTTGATTGTCAACACGGATCTATAGAATGCATCTTTGCATTCATTTCTAGTCACTTTGCTAAACTCCTGAAAATGTACTCGGCGTATTACCAGACTCAGCAGTCTATGACTACAAAATAATATTTTATTTTCTTTGGTACTCAAGACATAAGGATTACTAAGCCTATTGCATGGACTATCAAAAGTCTATGCTTCCCCAGGGCTTCACTCTCCAACAGATCTTTGGGAATCTCGAAGGAAGGTATTGATGTAAATGACTCTTTGTTGATGGGCCCACTCCCCTGCTCCTACAGCCAATGCTCTTGACCACTGCTTCTCCAAAGCCAGGTAGATGCCCTCTCACTGCCTAGTGCATTTCATATCCTTCTCAGATTCCCTCCAGGTTTGGACATGATCCACTCTTATAATTCCCAAAGTAGAGCTAAGAGCAGGCTCTTGTATGTAACAAAACTTATTTGTAAATATCTAGAGAAGATGACCAAGCAACTTATAAGGGAAATGAAACTAGACTGCTCTCAGACTTTTCAAAAACAACAGTCCAGAAGAAATGAAATCCTGTATTTAAGATACTCAAAGAAAAAGAATGTGGCCACAGGTTTTATAACCAGCCAAACTGACTTTCAACATCAAAGGCTCTAAACAAACTATCACCAACATCTAAGAATTCAGGGAATTCCCTTATTCCTTTTCTGAATCTACTAGAGAACACGCTTCAGAAACATGACATGTCTAGAGACATCAGCATAAATACTGATATATAGTTGCTTATAGAACCAAGTTGAAATGAAAATTAACAAGGCAATGGGACTCCTGGCTGGCTCAGTCAGTAGAGCATGTGACTCTTGATCTCAGGATCATGAGCCCACATTGAGCTTAGAGATTACTTTTAAAAAAAGTGAACAAGGCAAGATTAGAGTGTGCCACATTTAGATGCTCTGACAATGTAATTACAGTATAACTAAAAAAATGGTAAGGGGAGGAGTGGAACAAGCATATACAAATTTTTTTTAATTTAATTTTATTTTATTTTATTATGTTAGTCACCATACGGTAGTACATCATTAGTTTTCACTGTAGTGTTCCATGATTCACCATTTCCATATAACACCCAGTGCTCCATGCAATACACGCCCTCCTTAATAGCCATCACCGGGCTAACCCATGTCCCCACCCCCCTCCCCTCTAAAACCCTCAGTTTGTTTCTCAGAGTCCATAGTCTCTCATGGTTTGTCTCCCCCTCCGATCTACCCCCTTCATTTTTCCCTTCCTTCTCCTAATGTCCTCCGTGCTATTCCTTACGTTCCACAAATAAGTGAAACCATATGATAATTGACTTTCTCCGCTTGACTTATTTCACTTAGCGTAATCTCCTCCAGTCCCATCCATGTCGATGTGAAAGTTGGGTATTCATCCTTTCTGATGGTTGAGTAATATTCCATTGTATATATGAACCACATCTTCTTTATCCATTCATCTGTTGAATCTTTCCACAGTTTGGCTGTTGTGGACATTGCTGCTATGAACATCGGGGCGCATGTGGCCCCTCTTTTCACTACATCTGTGTCTTTAGGTAAATACCCAGTAGTGCAATTGCTGGGTCATAGGGTAGTTCTATTTTTAATTTTTTGAGGAACCTCCACACTGTTTTCCAAAGTGGCTATACCAACTTGCATTCCCACCAACAGTGTAAGAGGGTTCCCCTTTCTCCACAACCTCTCCAACATTTGTGCTATTTTCAATAATCCTTTGATGGAGTTGTAGTGATATCAGTATCATGGGACAAACACTGTGTATGATGTAGGATAAAACAAATTTACTAATTATGATCTATTCTAATTCTATCATCCCTGTGTTCTAGAGAACAGGGATTATTAGTATGGGAGAAGGAAGAAATAGATGTAAGCTAGAAGTTACATAAAAACTCAATTGTCCTGAATTTGAATTGAATGAATTTATACTAATATAATTCAAATTTACACTTATGAATATATATGTATGTGTATTTAAGAAACCCTCATTTCACTACCCCTGAAGTAAAAAAAAAAAACAAAAAGAAAGAAAGAAGAAAGAAAGGAAGGAAGGGAGGGAGGGAGGAAGGAAGGAAGAAACAAAAGAAAAGAAACCTTCATTTCAAGATCACAGTCTAGGTGTATGGGATGCCCAGTGTCAATGGCCACTGAAAATTTCTGGAAACAGAAATCCAACCCAGTAGCACTGAACATCCCTAATACTCAAAAGATGATTTGAAATGAGGGCTTCTTGGAGATGTGACTAATTTCACACAAGATGATCCTGGAACATGTTGTTACCCCATAAAGGTCTTGTTAAAAGAAACCAACTTGAAGAGGCTCCCCAAGGCCAAAAGTGGGACACTTTGAGTTTTAATAAAGATATTAACTATAATAGATCACTACTATATCAAATATGTTTAAATTTATATAGTTATTCCTATCAAATAACTGGTCATATTTGGGGAAGAATTTGGTAGACCAACTCATTATCTTGAAAACTAACAGAAGAAAGAATCACACATTCATCTGGTCTTGTCTACATGAATTTTATCCCCACAGCTGTCTGGCAAGGTAACCACAAGGAAACCTTGCCAGCCAAGTGTGGAAAATGGCAGACTCACCATCATACCTGAATCCCTGAGAAATTACGCCACTGTTGCTGACTTCAACTCCCTCCATAAGAGAGGAACACATTTTTATTTAAGCCACCAAATTGTAGGGGTTTACTCTATTCCCTAATCAATATGGAAGTCAGTACCTAAAAGTGAGTGCCATAACAAACACCTGAAATATATGGTATGGCTTAACATTCAGATGGAAGGAAGAAAATGGTTATCCAAAGGTGAGAAGCTAGAGCCCTATGTTATCCATGGGGGAAAGTAAATAAAATTATCATCTATGATAATTTGGAAGGCAGACCAAGAGCCTATTAAATCTGTAGCTCTAAGGAAAGCAGTTGGACAGAGAAATTATATTAGTGTATGTTGGCTGCTATTTTTCGCTTTTAGCAAAATATCACAAGAAAGAGATGAACTCGGGCAAGAATTGACTAGTTTGCCAGCTGAAGTGGAATAGAATAAAAAGACTTTTGAAATTCAGGGCTTCTGGGGGCTGGAATAAATTATGCTTTCTATACCTCAAATACTAGAAGATAAGATTTATAGGTCAAGGGAGAAAGAGAAAGAAAGGGGAGAGAGAGAGAGAGTATAAAGAAAAAGGAGATGGAGACCCAGCCCCAGTGACAAAGATATTATCAAGGATGTTGCCTTGCCACCTAAGCCTATTTCAGACATCAGTGTGGATTCCACAAGGGCAAGGAGGATGAGCTGAGGAAGAAAAGCAGACTTTAGGGCAGGTCTAGAAAAGAATTTGGGGCTTATTTACTACCACATGAAACTGGCTGGAAATAGGTCAGAAGCCTGTCAAGTTTTTGAGCAAACTCTATTGTTTAGAAACCACAAGCTTGTGTTTAGAAAATTACTCTCACGCACCAGCAGAAAGTGGGTTCTGAAAGGTGTACAGCACCTAATAACATCCTCTGCAATATCCACTCCATATGTGAACATGGGGGAAATGGACAAGAATATTCTACGAGAGGGCAGAGCCCAGCCAGGGCCACTAAGAACAGTGGACAAGAAAGTTCCGTGCAGAGGACCAACCCAGAATCTATCAGGGCATTTTCTTGATGGGGATGGGGGTCTTCCCAATACCTCCCCAGCAGGATTCCATCATTGCTATGCACCAGGCACTGCTTTTGGAGTGTTTATTGTGGATATCCTGTCCACTTTTATATACTGGGGGGTGGGCAGATGGCGTACAGGTAACTTGTCTTTTAGTTTGATGGGTGCTGAACCTTGAGAAACCATATATAGACCTGAGCATCTCCTGGGGATCCTAGATTTTGAAATAGATGCAACAGCTGGATGAAATTTGGGGTTTTCTCCCCTATGGAGTATGTGAGTATGTCTTATGTAAGGGATTACGTTAGCCAAAAGGAGTAATGACAGGGATTGCTAGCTACAAAAGAGATTGTCTGCAAAAACCCATTCTCCCTTTCCTTGTGGGAACACAGTAGACTTCATTTCTCAGCACCCCCTGCAGAGAAGTGACTAAGTTATCTTTACTGGAATACTCATGTCACTTTCAAGCATGGCTCATAGAAGCCCCTCACACTTGTCCCTTTATGCTCTTTTTCACTACTGGCTGACTGGTATGGCAAGGCTTTGGATGACCCCCAGATGTCGTATTTTGAAGTTGTCAGACCCACCATCAACTTGGGTCATTAAATGACTATAATGGGTTTTTGTTTTTTAAGCCACTGAAATTTGGGGGTTATTTTAATTGCAGTTTAGCATACTCTCACACATGAGGTCAAAAAGTAGCGATGTCTATTTTGCACAATTTGCCAACTTTTCAAAGAAAGGCTATGGTTGATCCATTGAATCCAAGACCTTTTTTTTAAAGATTTATTTATTTATATATTTGAGAGAGAGTGAGAGAGAGCACAGAGGGAGAAGGAGAGGGAGAAGAAGACTCCCCAATGAGCAGAGAGCCCAATGAAGAGCTCACCCCCAGAAGCCTGAAATCATGACCTGAGCCAAAGGCAGACACTTAACCGGTGAAGCCACCCAGGCGCCCCTGAATCCAAGACCTTTATTCCACTGCCCCTCACCCCCATCCAATCAAGGGACCCCATGACCACATTATATTGTATAGTCTCTTTTTCCTTATGATTCCCTTGAATCAATGTACTATTAACTTCTCCTCTCTCCCCCGACCACCCCTTTCTCTCTCCCGCCTCTCTTTCTGCTTTTCCCCAACTCTGCTGACATCCAACTTTACCTCCCCCCACACTCACAAACTGAATTCATGACCACTGACATAACACAGGTCCACAGTGCTGCCCAGTGGTCCTATCACATTTCCATAGTCCATTCACCAGACCAGTCTCTCACAGAGCTATTTCATATTTTCTTTTCTCTCCACAAACCTCCAGTTCCTCCACCCTCCTCCTCACTCTCAGCTGATGAGTGTGAATTCTATTTCAACAAGAAAACAGAAGCCATCAGGGGAGAATTTCCATCAGCGCCCACCACCGCCTCTACTGCCTACCTGCATCTGTTCCATGTAATTTGCCTCCCCTCCTGGGTGAATTGTCTGTGGTCCTTTCTAAAGCCAAAACCTCCGTCTGTGCACTGGGCACCATCTCCACTCATCTAGTCAGGGAACTTAGTCCAACTCTTTCCCTTCTCTCTTGCATTTTCAGAATTTCCTTCCACACTGGATCTTTCCCATCAACATACAGAACATGCTGCAATATAGCTCATTAAAAAGCAAAAAACTCCACGCCCTCCTTCAACTACTATCTCATTTCTTTGCTTCTTTTTATAGGTATGTCCCAGGGGGAAAACTGTCTATATTCACTCTCTTTCTTAATCTAATTTCATTCTCTCTTGAATCTACTCCAGGTAGGCTTTCTTGAAACAGTTCATATCAAGATCACCTATGAGCTTCATGTTGCCAAAACCAATGGTCAATTATTAATCTTTACCTTACTCAGCCAGAATTTGATAGAGTGTATTATTCCTTTGGGAATACTTACTCTCTTAGCTTCCAGGGAGCCCTCTCTCTTGGTTCTATGCCTTCTTTATTGGTCATTTCTTCATCTCCCCAACCTCTAAATTTTGGAGGCCTTGGGCACAGTATCTTATGTTAACTCTTTCCTCTCTACACTCATTCTCTAGATGATTTTGTTGTTTCATAGCTTTCAATACCATATCTATGCAGACAGATCACAAATTTCTATTTCTAAGCCAGACGTCTCTCTGTAACCCCAGGCTTGTACATCCAACTGCTTTCCTGTCATCTCCCCTTGGGTGTCAAAACTAACTTTTCCAAAAATCAAACTTGTGATTATCCTTCAGCTTACTCAGTAAGTAGCTCTATTTTTCAGCTGCTTAAGCCAAAACCTTTATTACATTTGACTATTCTCTTTCCCTAACACCCCACAGCCAGTGCATCAATATCCTCTTACCTCTACCTCAAACTATATCCAGAATTTGACCACGTCTCCTGACCTCCATCACCATCATCTCTCACCTGGATTACTGCAATGGTATCCTCTGGTCAAAATTGCTCATCCCCTCCCAATATCTATTTAGCTGGGTGCCTGGTCTTCTACATGTTGGTTTTCTAACCTTTCTTAGAACTTGGTGTAGCCAAGGGCATATAAGCAGAAATGTCTATGAAATTTCTGGGAACCTTTCTTAAGAGATAGTTGTAAGATTCCCTTTGTAGCTTCCTCTTTATCTTGTCCTCATTCTGTTTCCTGGTACGCAGATGACTCCTTAGCCCACAGAGAAGACCCTTATGTTTATTCTTTTTTATCTGCATCTTGCCCCGGGTGAGTCCTCAGAGCAATGAGTTGGAAAGTTTTCCAGTTGCTGAGGACTTGGTGACCAGGTATCATCTACCTCTAGAGTCAAACCTCTGGGTGTTATGCTGAGTGAAATAAGTCAATCAGAGAAAGACATGTATCACATGACCTCACTGATATGAGGAATTCTTAATCTCAGGAAACAAACTGAGTGTTACTGGAGTGGTTGGGGGTGGGAGGGATGGGATGGCTGGGTGATAGACATTGGGGAGGGTATGTGCTACGGTGAGCGCTGTGAATTGTGCAAGACTGTTGAATCACAGATCTGTACTTCTGAAACCAATAACGCAACATATTTTAAGAAAAAAGGAAAAGAAGAAGATAACAGGAGAGGAAGAAAAGGGGAGTATGTCAGAGGGGGAGACGAACCATGAGAGATGATGGACTCTGAAAAACAAACTGAGGGTTCTAGAGGGTAGGGGGGTGGGGGGATGGGTTAGCCTGGTGATGGGTATTGAGGAGGGCACGTTTTGCATGGTGCACTGGGTGTTATGAACAAACAATGAATCATGGAACACTGCATCAAAAACTAATGATGTAATATATGGTGATTAACATAACAATAAAAAATTAAAAAAAAAATAGAGTCAAACCTCTGGACTTAGGAGTGAGAGGAAAACCACCTTCTATTTAAAGCCACTGTTATTTGGGTAACACTGTCACTGTTAAACTTCATCCAAACCAACATGCCTGCTGATTTTTCCCCTGCTTCTGCTCTTGTTCCTTTATAAACTATTCTCCCCACAACATCAGCCAGAGCAATCCCTTTAAAACCCAAGTTAGCTCATGCTACTCTTTTGGTCAAAGCCCGCCAGTGGCTTCTTGTGCTACTCCCATCAAGGTCTCATTAAAGCCATTACTAGAAGGCGCCTGGGTGGCTCAGTTGGTTAAAGCGACTGCCTTCAGCTCAGGTCATGATCCTGGAGTCCTGGGATCGAGTCCTGCATCGGGTTCCCTGCTCGGCGAGGAGCCTGCTTCTCCCTCTGACCCTTCCCCCCCCCCATGTACTCTCTCTCATTCTCGCTCTCTCAAATAAATAAATCTTAAAAAAAAAAAAAGCCATTACTAGACTTGTCTGTACTACATGTTCTGCCCAAACACCTCCCTGTCTTGCAGAGGAGACTCTGCCCTTGTCTGTTCCATTCTTTCCCAACTTGTTCCGTTCCAGACACAATGGAGCACTTCCATCCTTTTCCTTTGAAGACTCTTACCCCTGTTATCGTGTGGTTCATGTTCTCACTTTCTTCAAGAATATATGCAGATATTACCTTATCAAGGTCTTTTCTGACTACCTGGCCTAACCCATAACCAGCAAAACTGGGACATTTCCCGTAACAATTGTGGTTTTTCAGCTTCTTTAGAAAATGCAACTGCTCGGGGCTCCTGGGTGGCTCAGTCATTAAGTGTCTGCCTTCGGCTCAGGTCATGATCCCAGGGTCCTGGGATCGAGCCCTGCATCGGGCTCCCTGCTCCCACTCCCCCTGCTTATGTTCTCTCTCTCGCTGTCTCTGTCAAATAAATAAATAAAATCTTTAAAAAAAAAAAAAGAAAAAGAAAATGCAACTGCTCTAACGTATAATACTTTGCCCAGTTCTCACAGGACAACAATGGACTTGAGCCAGGGATAGCAACAAAATAGAGCTTAAGGAAGCCTTACTTGTTCTTCCTGTATAATTTCCATCAGTAACTTTTGTCCCCACTCCTTGACATGAACAATGGATGTTGTGTTTATTTTATATAAACTGTTATGCAAAGTTAGCTTCAAGCACCACCATCTGCATCTCATTCCCATCCCCAGCTAGATGGTCATCCTTCTAAATAAAAAGATCTAAAGATGCTTCTGGCTAGAAATTAGGTAGCATAGGTAGCTATACTTCACGGTCTCCTCCCAACTTCCTGGTATCATACATTCCCCTGCTTCACTAATTCATAATTTTGTCTGGTTCCTCCAGGTATAGTTAGCAAATAATGGCTTCGAGTATCTTCATTCTCTAAATTTATAGGGGAAAACTCAAAGATTAAGAGGCCTTTTGAGATCCAAAAGAATGACTCTTCAATAGTGCAAATCCAGGCATCAAGAGGCAACCATTCCACATGCTAACTTTCTATACCTGCTATTTTGAAGGCTGAACTCCATCTATCAGATTATTTCACAAAGCCATATGCCTCATTCCTGGAAAATTGTTTGATTTGGTTCAGAACTCAAGTCTTTTTTTCTTTTTAAATGTCAATACAAGCCAACCAGGCTTTGAACATGTGCAGACATTATTGCAAACAGATTAATCTTTCCTAGGAAGGGATCTAGTCTTACACAAAAGAACTGCTGCTTTATTTTTTTAATTCTGTTATGTTAGTCACCATATGGTAGTGTATCATTAGTTTTTGATGTAGTGTTCTATGATTCACCATTTCCATATAACACACCCAGTGCTCCATGCAATCCTTGCCCTCCTTAAAACCCATCACCAGGCTAACCCATCTCCCCATCCCCTCCCCTCTAAAACCCTCAGCTCGTTTTTTAGAATCCATAGTCTCTCATGGTTCATCTCCCCCTCCGATTTCCCCCCCTTCATTTTTCCCTTCCTTCTCCTAATGTTCTCCACGCTATTCCTTATGTTCCACAAATAAGTGAAACCATATGATAATTGTCTTTCTCTGCTTGACTTATTTCACTGAGCATAATCTCCTCCAGTCCCATCCATGTTGATGTAAAAGTTGGGTATTCATCCTTTCTGATGGCTAATATTCCATTGTATATATGGACCACATCTTCTTTATCCATTCATCTGTTGAAGGGCATCTTGGCTCTTTCCACAGCGTGGCTGTTGTGGACATTGCTGCTATGAACATTGGGGTGCATGTGGCCCTTCTTTTCACTACATCTGTATCTTTGGGATAAATACCCAGTAGTGCAATTGCTGGGTCATAGGGCAATTCTATTTTTAACGTTTTGAGGAACCTCCACACTGTTTTCCAAAGTGGCTGTACAAACTTGCATTCCCACCAACAGTGTAAGAGGGTTCCTCTTTCTCCACGACCTCTCCAACATTTGTTGTTTCTTGCCTTGTCAATTTTTGCCATTTTAACTGGTGTAAGATGGTATCTCAATGTGGTTTTGATTTGAATTTCCCTGATGGCTAATGATGATGGTCCTGGGAAAATTGGACAGCTATTTACAGAAGAATGAAACTCTACCATTCTCTTGTACCATACACAAAGATAAACTCAAAATGGATGAAAGACTTCAGTGTGAGACAGGAATCCATCAAAATCCTAGAGAAGAACATAGGCAGTAACCTCTTCAACATTGGCCATAGCAACTTCTTTCAAGACATGTCTCCAAAGGCAAGGGAAAAAAAGCTAAAATAAACTTTTGGGACTTCGTCAAGATAAAAGCTTCTGCACAGCAAAGGAAACAGTCAGCAAAACAAAGAGGTAACCCACAGAATGGGAGAAGATATTTGCAAATGACACTACAGATAAAGGGCTGATATCCAAGATCTAGAAAGAACTTTTCAAACTCAACACCCAAAAAACAAATAATCAAGTCAAAAAATAGGCAGAACACATGAACAGACACTTCTCCAAAGAAGACATACAAATGGCTAACGGACACATGAAAAAAATGTTCATCATCATTAGCCATCAGGGAGCTACTACTTTAAACAACTAAAAGGTGAATTGCATTATTGAGTTGGTGAATGCTATATTTAGAAGTTACTAGAGACAATTGCTAGTTCAAGTGAAACTCAAATTCCTCAAAATGAATAACCTGTAAGAGGTTTATATAGAGCTCAGCAATGCCCTGTTACATATTTATACGGAATTTTTATTAAAGAAAAGTGTTGGTGTTTCCATGTTAATTTTACTGCAGCTTTATAAATGCTTTCAAAACCAGATTCTTGGAGAATGGTAATAAAAATTGTTTTGAATGGATCTCATGGACTTTCCTTCTTAGCAGTTCGTTCAGGATTAAGAATTATTATAAAATAATTTCATTCATTCACTCATTAAGCAAAGTCATGGAACAATTATTTATTTAGCAATGCTAGTCACTGTTCTAGGCACTAAATTCAGAGCAGTGAGAAAAAGAGCAAGATTCCCATTCTCACAGAGATGACAATCTTATTGGGACAAGGGGGTGGGGGGAAAGAGACATAAACAAGTAAATGTATGAATGTCAGGTTACAAAGATAAGTGCCAGCAAAGCAGGGATGGAATTTTATTCATATTTACAACACCAGCATCTGGAGCTCCGAAGGAGCTTGAGAGGATGAATGGATTAATGACTTTGTATGATAAACTCTACCTGCAGAATCTCTGAGCAGACAGAACATTTGCTCTAGAGCCATAGAATGGGGTGAGGGTGGCGGCATGCATGGTTTTGGTTCCATCTCACAAACTGGGCCTTTGTTGTGTGTTGGCTGTAGGTGGTTCCTAAAAGGAAAAGCCTTGCAAGACAAAGTCCTTGTTTTGGCCTCTGCCTGCAACATCCCCACCCTGTATACCGAGCAAGGGCTTCAGATAAACTTTACCACAAATCAAAACCACAATGAGATACCACCTCACACTGGTCAGAATTGCTAAAATTAACAATTCAGGAAACAACAGCTGTTGGCGAGGATGCAGAGAAAGGGGAACCCTCTCATACTGTTGGTGGGAATGCAAACTGGTGCAGCCACTCTGGAAAACAGTATGGAGATTCCTCAAAAAGGTAAAAATAGAGCTACCTACGACCCAGCAACTGCACTACTAGGTATTTATCCAAAGGATATAAACATAGTGATTCAAAGAGGCATATACACCCCAATATTTATAGCAGCAATATCCACAATAGCCAAAATATGGAAAGAGCCCAGATGTCCATCGACAGATGAATGCATAAAGGTGTGGTGTATATATATACAATGGAATATTACCCAACCATCAAAATGAATGAAATCTTGCCATTTGCAATGAGGTGGATGGAACTAGAGGGTATTATGCTAAGTGAGATAAGTCAGAGAAAGACAAATACCATATGGTTTCATTCATATATGGAATTTAAGAAACAAAACAGATGACCATAGGGGAAAGGAAGGGAAGGAAAAATAAAATAAGATGAAAATTGAGAGGGAGGCAAACCATAAGAGACTCTTAACAATAGGAAACAAACTGAAAGTTGCTGGAGGGAAGGTGGGTGGGGGGAAGGGGGTAACTGGGTGACGGGCATTAAGGAGGGCACTGGATATAATGAGCACTGGGTGTTATATGCAACTGATGAATCACTAAATTCTACCCTTCAAACTAATAATACAATATATGTTAACTAAATTCAATTTAAATAAGAAAATTTTAAAAATTAAAATAAAAAAATAAACTGCTGAGATTCTTGTGAAGTTGAGAAATTTCCCAGTTTGATGTTCTGCATTACCTAAAGTAAATTAGACCTCTACTTAGAACAAAGCGTACCTTGTTGGGAAAGGAGTGTACAAGTTAACATGTTTTCTCATGAGCTTTCTTTGCTCCTTGTAATGTTCTTGGAGTTGAACTCATCATTACCCAGGGTCCTCTTTTATTTTCCCTGGGCTACTTCATCCATCCAGTCGTTTATGGTAGCTGCTAATTGCTTCACCTGGCAAAGTCAGCACTTCTTGTTTCCAGACTCTGTGCTGTGTTGGCAGAGTTTGGCTGGGTCTTCCCTCAACAGTTCCAGGAAAATTGTATCTTTACTTGTAGCCTTCATTAACGCTGGGCAGAAGCAGAAATAGACATGCCCAAATGTTGAACCTAATACCTTTGTGAAAATCATGAAAAACATTGTCACTTTTCCCTTCTCTGCACCCTCTGATCAGACCTTCCTGAACCACAGTCCATTAGATATCAGAAGATATGGTTGCCCCCAACCAGGCCAACCCAGGAAGTGTAGGAGAGCCAGCACCAAGGGTGGAACCAGAGAGCGAGAGAAGAGGGTGACCTAGTTAGTGACAAATGAATCTCAGAGACAGGACTAAATTGTAAAGTCAGCAAAGTTGCTCAAGGCTGCATTACCATCTGAGGAGCCCTGGACACTTTTATCTTCAGGGCCCCCCCTTCCTCCATTAAATAATATGAAAAATTGTATTTTATGACTGTTGGTATAAAGATGGATACAATCCAGACTGGATTCATTATTACAGATTAACTATAATTAGAGTTATTTTTGTTGTTATTTTAAAAGAAATTAAAATTTGAACAGTTTATGAGTCTGATGCCTTCCTTCTCCCTCTGCCTGTCCTGCCTACTGACGTCATCAGAACACCTCTACCAGCTACAGAATGAAGCAGGATGCGACAAACCAATGACCTTCCAGGGTCTACTTCTTCCTTTCACCTATGAGAGCTGGTTTTGGCTGCCCTACTGCAGCCCCTGAAACTGCCCCTACTGAGGTCATCAGTGACCCCCAGGTTGCCAATACTCATGGACGATGGTCAATCCTTATACTTCAAACCTTTCTGGGGCATTTGACACCATTCTCCATCTAACTGGTTTTTATTGAGTGCCACATGTTTCAGGCTGTGTCCCAGATTTTAGAGGCATACTTAACCAAACAGACAAGATCTCAGCCCTTATAAGGCTTTTTGTCCAGGAAAGAACCCAGATAAATAAACACCAAGTACAATATGTTTTGGGGGTACTGTGGAAGCACAAGGTCCATAACTTAAACTTGAGAAGTCAAGAAATGCTTCCTAAGACCTGAAAGATGAATAGAAGTTCTTCTGGTAGAGGGAGAGGAGAGTGTTCTAAGTAGAAAAAGCAAATGCACGCAGGCTTGGTGACAAGAGGACCACACTCTGGTAATAGAAAGTGACCCCATATGACTGAGGCCTATAGTGTGTGGGTTAGGAGGGGAGTTTGCTCTGGGTGTGTCATGAACATATTGGCCCCTTAGGAAGATACCTCTGGTGTCTGTGTGGAGAATGAATTGGAATGGTAGTGTCACTGAACCTAAGGTGATACTGAGCCCTGGGAGGCTGTGGATAAAAAGCCTGTGGGTGGGACCTAGGCAAGAGAAGGTAATGCTCTGAACCAGGGAAGCAATAGAGGGGAAGGAGAGAAGTGGACAGACCAAAAATATTACATTAACAGGAGTTGGTGACAGCCTGGATTTGGGGGTGCAGGGAAAGAAGGATGGCATCTGTCTGGCTTCTTACTGGTAGAGAACAGAATCCTCTGTGCTGATTAAGCATAAAGGGGTTTGTTATAGGATATTAGGAGGCAACATGAGCTTTGGGAAAGTCAAAAAGCCCAGTTTGGAAGGCTCACAGGTCAAGAGCAATGCTCACTGTACTACAAGACTGTTAGAGCAGAATCACCACTGCGTGTCATTTGATCCTGTGAGACTAAGAACTGGACACCAGACATCTACCCCAGCAACCCCAGAAGAACTGGATGCCCCCATATTTGTGATTGCTGCAAGAGGCTGCTTCCCCTAGCCCAGCGGCAGCCATGTTGCTCACTTCTGTCTTCTATTCTTATGAAGGTGCAAATGCTTGACCACACCTGGGTTACATGTTGAACCAGGCTGCCAGGAAGCTTGGGGAATGTAGTTGCTGACTTTTTATGGAAGCAAACTATAGAGGAGTTGGAATGTGTGCTGAAGGAGCCCCTTCCACTATCAGCCACAGCTGGTATCTCTGCACCAGCCCCCTGACCTGAACAATATAAGGAAGATGTTAGAACTCTCTTTCAGAGATGAGGCTCAGAGGTTAAATAATTCATCCCAGCTCAGTCGTGGGGCAGAGATTTGAAGGTAGGTCTTGCTGACTCCACATCTGGGCTCCTTCTATTCCCTCAGGCTGTCATTCAAGACTTTCCTCTGTCCTGACTGTCCCTGGAAAGGTTGCCCCACTCCTCCCAGACCACAGGATGCACAAGATGCCCTCCTCCTGGCTTCCCTGATGTCCTGGGCAGATTTGTGGGCAGACCTACTATGCTGCATTCTCATTTTCGCTTAGATATATTTTGACCTCAACCTCACCCACCAAACCTGCTCTGCATACTTTTCTATTTGGTATTAAAAGTTTCACCCATGCACAAAGCAAGAAGAATAGTGTGATGAGCTCCTGTGCACAGCACCCAGCTGTGACAACAGTCTGCATTTCCATTTGGTGCCCTAAGCATTCTTTTTTTTTAATTTTTTATTGTTATGTTAATCACCATATATTACATCATTAGTTTTTGATGCAGTGTTCCATGATTCATTGTTTGTTCATAACACCCAGTGCTCCATGCAGAACGTGCCCTCCTCAATACCCATCACCAGGCTAACCCATCCCCCTACCCCCCTCCCCTCTAGAACCCTCAGTTTGTTTTTCAGAGTCCATCATCTCTCATGGTTCGTCTCCCCCTCTGACATACTCCCCTTTTCTTCCTCTCCTGTTATCTTCTTCTTTTTCTTTTTTCTTAAAATATGTTGCGTTATTTGTTTCAGAAGTACAGATCTGTGATTCAACAGTCTTGCACAATTCACAGCGCTCACCCTAGCACATACCCTCCCCAATGTCTATCACCCAGCCACCCCATCCCTCCCACCCCCCGCCACTCCAGCCATCCTCAGTTTGTTTCCTGAGATTAAGAATTCCTCATATCAGTGAGGTCATATGATACATGTCTTTCTCTGATTGACT
This sequence comes from Callorhinus ursinus, assembly GCF_003265705.2. Lineage (NCBI taxonomy): Eukaryota > Metazoa > Chordata > Mammalia > Carnivora > Otariidae > Callorhinus > Callorhinus ursinus. Next base: position 58,309,858 of record NW_027397070.1, read on the forward strand.
TATTTCACTCAGCATAACACCCTCCAGTTCCATCCACGTCGTTGCAAATGGCAAGATCTCATTCCTTTTGATGGCTGCATAATATTCCATTGTGTATATATACCACATCTTCTTTATCCATTCATCTGTCGATGGGCATCTTGGCTCTTTCCACAGTTTGGCTATTGTGGACATTGCTGCTATAAACATTGGGGTACACGTACCCCTTCGGATCCCTACATTTGTATCTTTGTGGTAAATACCCAGTAGTGCAATTGCTGGATCGAACGGTAGCTCTAATTTCAACTGTTTGAGGAACCTCCATACTGTTTTCCAGAGTGGTTGCACCAGCTTGCATTCCCACCAATGGTGTAGGAGGGTTCCCCTTTCTCCACATCCCCGCCAACATCTGTCATTCCATGACTTGTTAATTCTAGCCATTCTGACGGGTGTGAGGTGGTATCTCATTGAGGTTTTGATTTGGATTTCCCTGATGCCGAGCGATGTTGAGCACTTTTTCATGTGCCTGTTGGCCATTTGGATGTCTTCTTTGGAGAAATGTCTGTTCATGTCTTCTGCCCATTTCTTGATTGGATTATTTGTTCTTTGGGTGTTGAGTTGGATAAGTTCTTTATAGATTTTGGATACTAGCCCTTTATCTGATATGTCCTTTGCAAATATTTTCTCCCATTCTGTCGGTTGTCTTTTGGTTTTGTGGACTGTTTCTTTTGCTGTGCAAAAGCTTTTTATCTTGATGAAATCCCAATAGTTCATTTTTGCCCTGGCTTCCCGTGCCTTTGGCGATGTTTCTAGGAAGAAGTTGCTGCGGCTAAGGTCAAAAAGGTTGCTACCTGTGTTCTCCTTTAGGATTTGGATGGACTCCTGTCTCATGTTTAGGTCTTTCAACCATTTGGAGTCTATTTTTGTGTGTGGTGTAAGGAAATGGTCCAGTTTCATTCTTCTGCATGTGACTGTACAGTTTTCCCAACACCATTTGTTGAAGAGACTGTCTTTTTGCCATTGGACATTCTTTCCTGCTTTGTCAAAAATAAGTTGACCACAGAGTTGAGGGTCCATTTCTGGGCTCTCGATTCTGTTCCATTGATCTATGTGTCTGTTTTTGTGCCAGTACCATACTGTCTTGATGATGACAGCTTTGTAATAGAGCTGGAAGTCCGGAATTGTGATGCCGCCAGCTTTGCTTTTATTTTTCAGTATTCCTCTGGCTGTTCTGGGTCTCTTCTGGTTCCATACAAATTTTAGGATTATTTGTTCCATTTCTTTGAAAAAAGTGGATGGTATTTTGATGGGGATTGCATTGAATGTGTAGATGGCTCTAGGTAGCATTGACATCTTCACAATGTTGATTCTCCCAATCCATGAGCATGGAACGTTTTTCCATTTCTTTGTGTCTTCTTCAATTTCTTTCATGAGTATTTTATAGTTTTCTGAGTACAGATCCTTTGCCTCTTTGGTTAGATTTATTCCTAGGTATCTAATGGTTTTGGGTGCAATTGTAAATGGGATCGACTCCTTGATTTGTCTCTCTTCTGTCTTGTTGTTGGTGTATAGGAATGCCACTGATTTCTGTGCATTGATTTTATATCCTGCTACTTGACTGAATTCCTGTATGAGTTCTAGCAGTTTTGGGGTGGAGTCTTTTGGGTTTTCCACATACAGTATCATATCATCTGCAAAGAGTGAGAGTTTGACTTCCTCTTTGCCAATTTGGATGCCTTTGATTTCTTTTTGTTGTCTGATTGCCGTGGCTAGGACTTCTAATACTATGTTGAATAGCAGTGGTGAGAGTGGACATCCCTGCCGCGTTCCTGACCTTAGGGGAAAAGCTCTCAGCCTTTCCCCATTGAGAATGATATTCGCTGTAGGTTTTTCATAGATGGCTTTTATGATACTGAGGTATGTACCCTCTATCCCTATACTCTGAAGAGTTTTGATCAAGAAAGGATGTTGTACTTTGTCAAATGCTTTTTCTGCATCTACTGAGAGGATCATATGATTCTTGTTCTTTCTTTTGTTAATGTATTGTATCACGTTGATTGATTTGCAGATGTTGAACCAGCCTTGCAGCCCAGGAATAAATCCCACTTGGTCATGGTGAATAATCCTTTTAATGTACTGTTGGATCCTATTGGCTAGTATTTTGGTGACAATTTTTGCATCCATGTTCATCAAGGATATTGGTCTGTAATTCTCTTTTTTGATGGGGTCTTTGTCTGGTTTTGGGATCAAGGTAATGCTGGCCTCATAAAATGAGTTTGGAAGTTTCCCTTCCATTTCTATTTTTTGGAACAGTTTCAGGAGAATAGGTATTAATTCTTCTTGAAATGTCTGATAGAATTCCCCTGGGAAGCCATCTGGCCCTGGGCTTTTGTTTCTTGGGAGATTTTTGATGACTGTTTCAATTTCCTTAGTGGTTATAGGTCTGTTCAGGTTTTCTATTTCTTCCTGGTTCAATTTTGGTAGTTGATACATCTCTAGGAATGCACCCATTTCTTCCAGGTTATCTAATTTGCTGGCATAGAGTTGCTCATAATATGTTCTTATAATTGTTTGTATTTCTTTGGTGTTGGTTGTGATCTCTCCTCTTTCATTCATGATTTTGTTGATTTGGGTCATTTCTCTTTTCTTTTTGATCAGTCTGGCCAGGGGTTTATCAATCTTGTTAATTCTTTCAAAGAACCAGCTCCTAGTTTCGTTGATCTGTTCTACTGTTCTTTTGGTTTCTCTATTCCTATTGACCCAGCCTCCTTCTGTGCTGGCCTTTGCTTAATTCCTGTCCTCTGCTCTGTGGGCCTCATCCCACTCAGGAAACCTCACAAACTGATGATCTCAGGTCTACACAAAGTCCTCCCACCCCAACTTTTTCCCAAGTACCTGAAATAGACTGTGGCTCCATCTTTCCAACCCCATTTTTCTCGTTTATTAAATAAAATGAAACAACTGAGCCAGATGATCTCTTTCTGCAACAAAATTCCAGGATGGATTCTGAAATTTCCCCCCTTTTTTTGGCAGGGCGTGGAGAAGGTGCTTTGGTTTTGGCTCAAGAATATTGCTGGTTGTAAGAATTCTTTTAATTGGATTCCTGGGTATCAGGATTTGTCCTTTTACAAGTAATGCTCCTCCTCTGGACTCTCTATGTTGGGAACCTCTACCAACAGCATCAAGCTTCCGCTCTCTTGGTTGAGCCCCCGTGCCCATCCCTCTACCCATCCCACTTGCATTTGCATTCACATCCCCTCCCCACCACGGGCACCTGTGCAATTTTTCCTAATACCCTGCCAGTGGCTTGAATCTTGCAAAAGCCAAGTTCTCCTTTGGGAGTTCTGACAGCAGGTAATAAGGATACAGAATGTGATGCTTCTCCCTGACTTGAACTCAGAAAGAAGACCTTTGTCAGGAACATCTTCTTGCTTCAAACCAACAAACTCACTTTACAGCAAAGGATACAGCTCCAGTGAGCACTTGAACTAGAATCACTAGTCCCACACCGTCAGGGCAATTGACAGCTTGAAGTACCAGATTGGAGGTAATACCCTGGGAAGATAGGTGCTATCCTGCAGGATACAGTGTGCTCCCTAAATCGTTGGCTGTTATATAGTACTCTGCCCCCAGGTGTTAGAGAACATGGTCTGGGCATGAAGGAATAGATGTGCAAGTGGCCTTGCTCACTGTAACATCCAGTGACCCACTGAGAGAGTTGTGCTTCTAGACCCCAGTTGCCCACAACAGCACTCACTCCTCATCCCACTCTTTCCTGCCCTTCTCTCTCCCTTGTGTCATTTTCCAGTCCCTCACCATGCTCCTGAGATTACCTCCCATGTAAATTCCTTGTACCTGAATCTTTGTCTCAAAGTGTGTTTTGGGGAGACACAAGCTAATACCTCACAGATTTGTTAAGAGGAACAAATGAGAGAATGCACTGAGCACCATGTGTGTTTTAGAGTAAGTGCTCAGTGAACGCCAGCTACCATTATTCCTGTCCTCATCATGATCATCATCATTGTTACCAAGCTCTTGCAAGAGAGCTGAGATGACCCTGTTCAAAGTCCTAAGAGAGGCGACATTGTCATACCAGGCTTCCTGCTTCTTCCTCTTCCCTCACACACTGACTTAATATAACACTTAAAGAGTGTATAAGCAAGGAGGAAAATACTGATAATATTAATAGCTATCAGTTGTGGAGTGCCTATTCTACAAATAAGTACTGTGCAAATAAGTACGTGCTAGTTACATCATACACATGATTGTAGCATAACATTGTCTCAATAGCCTTACCAGATTACAATAATCAGGGGCATAATTATAATCTTAATAACAAAAGACAACATATGTTGAGCTTTTACTATAAACTGGGGAGTTTTCTGGGTGCTTTACATGTATGCAGTAATGTAGTATCTTCCTATTTTACAGGTGAAGGAATAGGTTCCAAGAGAGGAAGGGACTTGCCCATCACCACACAGCCTGGACAAGATGGAATCTGAATCAGAACCCAGATCCGGCTGACCACAGAGCTCGCCCTTTCTGCTAGACCACAGTCTTTTCATTGCCACTGAAATTCTCTAGATGAGACAATATAGCTGGGGAATTTACACTTTCAGGGGAACAAAACATTGTTCACAGGAACTGAAAAAAAGACTATCACTCAGCCCAAACAAGCAAAGTTTGCAAGAAATCTAACCCTGAGACAATAATTTTAAGGAACAAGAAGACATGAGTCACAGTCCAAAATAACAAGAATAAAGCATGGGATTCTGCTTACGCCAAAACTGATGCAGCAACTAGTTTCTACTGTAGCAGATGTGGGAGGGAGAAGTCCTGCTGTAAGTTGAGATGTCTGGAGAAAAATGCACCATCCCAGACATAATAAAATGACTAGTTTCTAATGAGTGCCTAAAAGGCAGAGATGTATGTGTCCAGTTGATAAATTCTTATCATACTCTACCTTAGAAAAGTTAATCAGTAATCTACACCAATGTTGGAATCATTCTTAGAACATTAAAATTTGACCTTTTCTTATTTTTTATGTTATTATATTAAAAAATAATCCACGGAGGTCTTCCAAGTTAAGGCTATATATTATCCCTAAGCATTCCTACTATCTACAATTATAGTAAGAAAATAGAGTTGTTTTACCAGCTCTTGGAGCTATAATAAACTGAACTTGATAGATTCTCCTTCCCCCATGATTATTTGCAATCATTACAATAGCTAATATTTTCCAAGGGCTTATTGTTTGCCAGGATCTGAGCCAAGAATCTCGTGTTATTTCATTTAATTCATATAACGACCATAAGAGGAAAAAGTATTATTCTTATCTTCATTTTACAGAAAAGGGAACTACAGATTAGAGAGGTTAAAATCTTACATGATATCATTCAGCTACCCTTTGGGGCTATTGAGATTCAAATGAATGATTAGTCAGTGTATTTCCAAGTTAGTTTGAAAGGATTATCCAGCCAGCCAGTGTTCTTTCTATGTGGACCCAAATTTAAGTTCCAAAGTGGCTGAAATCAGGCTGGAAAAAGTGACCCGATGTATTTCCGAGTTCTCAACAGGAAGAATTATGACCCTTCTAGAAGTTAACATCTTAATAAACTGCTCCAAAGATCTACTTCTTTAGCAGGAACAGAGACCTCAGTCTTCATCACTGTGTTTTACAGATAAGTTTCTTCCCTGTCACACTGTGAAAGCCATCACAAGGAATCAAAACAACAGATTAAAAAGTGAATGCCTTTCCAAAAAGAGAGTCAGGATTCACTTTCACCATATGGACTTACAAATCACCTGCACCACTCATTGACCCTGGGCTGACCTGGTGACCAAAACCAAGAAACTGACTCTATCAAACACATGATTTCCTTAGGCTATGTTAGTACATCTGATATTCAGATACTAAAAGCTGTGTTCAGCTTAATTGTTGAAAACTGAAATAAAATCTTGAAGAAGTGGAAGCACGAGGTACATAACAGATGTGTCTTCATAATAAAGATCCATGGCTCAGCCTGATTTTACAGTAGTGACTCAGCACTTCATACTTGGCAATTTACCTTTCCTGAGCCCACTTCCCATCCTTAGCATGCAGTAGCTCTGGGTCCTTTTACTCAAGGACCTCTGATAATTTCTTGGAGTCACCAGGCAGATAAATAAACATCCCCCAAAACAAAACTTGCCCACTCCATGCTAATAAAAATCTTTCACCATAATAGAGCTTCAAGCGCTATTACAAAGCTGTAATCATCAAGACAGTATGGTACTGGCACAAAAAACAGACACACAGATCAATGGAACAGAATAGAGAGCCCAGAAATGGACCCTCAACTCTATGGTCAACTAATCTTCAACAAAGCAGGAAAGAATGTCCAATGGGAAAAAGACAGTCTCTTCAACAAATGGTGTTGGGAAAATTGGATGGCCACATGCAGAAGAATGAAACTGGACCATTTCTTTACACCACACACAAAAATAGACTCAAAATGGTTGAAAGACCTAAATGTGAGACAGGAGTCCATCAAAATCCTAAGGGAGAATACAGGCAGCAACCTCTTCCTAGAAACATCGCCAAAGGCAAGGAAAGCAAGGGCAAAAATGAACTATTGGGATTTCATCAAGATAAAAAGCTTTTGCACAGCAAAAGAAACAGTCGACAAAACCAAAAGACAACCGACAGAATGGGAGAAGATATTTGCAAATGACATATCAGATAAAGGGCTAGTATCCAAAATCTATAAAGAACTTATCAAACTCAACACCCAAAGAACAAATGATCTGATCAAGAAATGGGCAGAAGACATGAATAGACATTTTTCCAAAGACATCCAAATGGCCAACAGACACATGAAAAAGTGCTCAACATCACTCAGCATCAGGGAAATCCAAATCAAAACCTCAATGAGATACCACCTCACACCAGTCAGAATGGCTAAAATTAACAAGTCAGGAAACAACAGATGTTGGTGGGGATGCAGAGAAAGGGGAACCCTCCTACTCCATTGGTGGGAATGCAAGCTGGTGCAGCCACTCTGGAAAATAGCATGGAGGTTCCTCAAAAAGTTGAAAATAGAGCTACCATATGATCCAGCAATTGCGCTACTAGGTATTTACCCCAAAGATACAAATGTAGGGATCTGAAGGGGTACATGCACCCCGATGTTAATAGCAGCAATGTCCACAATAGCCAAACTATGGAAAGAGCCAAGATGTCCTTCAACAGATGAATGGATAAAGAAGATGTGGTATATATATACTCTGGAATATTATGTAGCCATCAAAAGGAATGAAATCTTGCCACTTGCAATGACATGGGTGAAACTGGAGGGTGTTATGCTGAGTGAAATAAGTCAATCAGAGAAAGACATGTATCATATGACCTCACTGATATGAGGAATTCTTAATCTCAGGAAACAAACTGAGGGTTGCTGGAGTGGTGGGGGTGGGAGGGATGGGGTGGCTGGGTGATAGACATTGGGGAGGGTATGTGCTATGGTGAGCACTGTGATTTGTGTAAGACTGATAAATCACAGACCTGTACCTCTGAAACAAATAATACATTATACGTTAAAAAAAAAGAAGAAGAAGAAGAAGATAGCTGGAAGGGAAAAATGAAGGGAGTGAAATTGGAGGGAGAGACTAACCATGAGAGACTGTGGACTCTGAGAAACAAAATGAGGGTTCTAGAGGGGAGGAGGGTGGGGGGATGGGTTAACCTGGTGATGGGTACTAAAGAGGGCATGTACTGAATGGATCACTGGGTGTTATATGCAAAGAATGAATCATGGAAGACTGCATCAAAAACTAACGATGTAATGTATGGTGATTAACATAACATAATAAAAAAAAATCTATTGGCAAAAAAAAAAAATCTTTCACCATAATTTCAATTATAAGACTTAAACTCTTTGGATGAAGAAGGCAGTAGAGGAAATCCAGAGAGTGTTTTATTCCCCCATCCTTTTTTCCTTTTTAATTTGCTGATTGATAACTTGATCCCTTTCATGGATTTGCTACCTCCTGAGAAACAAAAAAGGGAAAATAAGCATTCCTTCATACGTATGATACAGTTTTTAAGAACTATAGGTCTTAACAGGAAGGACTTACACTCATGTGTTTGGCAGAAATAGGGCTGCTGATCAACTGGCCACTATTCAAGTTATATTCCTGGTTAATTGCTTTCTCCAAGTACTATCATGGTGTCTTGCTAAATCATCAAAACTACCTGAGCTACATCAGGTTCATTCTGACAGAAATATTTCCTTTGAGTTACAATTGAGTGTCAGGTCCTCGGTCATAGGGGAAATTTTTCTGTAACTTACATAAAAGTAAAACTGTGTTGATGACATTTTCATAATATCAAGAATCCATGTTGTAAATTCCTCTTAGAATTTAGGGACACAAAAACATATAGCACTCGCAAATTGGTTTACAATAAAATTCCAAAGTGCTTTTTTCTCTTAGTTTTAGAAAGATGAGGGGGGAAAATGAAATCAGCATACATCTTCTTCTTCTTAAAAAAATGATTTGACAATTTCCCTAAGTGGTTTCCAATTTTTCCTTTTATTTTCGTTGAATTGCCTTGTGTATATTTTATATATAAGGCATAAGTGTGTTTTTTATTATAATTCTCTACAAGTCCTTCTATACATGATAAATAAATGCCTATTTAGATACCATAGATAGCCCATCATAAAAAGTCCAGAGATGGTAGAAACAGATTATTGATCAGGTCTCTGACAGAGTCAAGCTCTTCAGCTAACATCAGATAAGCTTGTAGAGGAGATGTTCTGCATCCCCCATACCCTTCTGATTATCTATTGCTGTATCAAATAACAAATTGCTGTAACAAATAACTTCAAACAATGGTTTAAAAACAATAACAATCACTTATTTTTCTCATTAATATGGGGGTTGACTGGGATCAGCTAACCAACTAGAGGTGATTTTTTTCCCCCAAGGGACATTTGCAAATGTCTGGAGACTCTTTTTTTTAATTTAAAGATTGAATTGGCTTCACTAAATGATTCATAGATCAGGCAGCATCCCATCTAGCAAGGAGATGGGAAATCCTGGAGACATTCTTGTTGCTACAGCTGGAAAGGTGCTACCAGCATCTAGTGAGTAGTGGCCAGGGATGCTGCTAAATACAGTATAATGCACAGACCAGCCCCTACAAGGAACTATCCAGTTCAAGGTTGAGAAAACCTCGCTAGGCAGTTCTCATCTGAGATTTCTAATGAAGGTGCAGTTAGGTGCTGATGGGGCTGGGTCATCTTGAGTGCTTCTACATTTCACCTGTCTGGTGCCTGGGCTAGGAAGACTCCAACAATTGGGGACTAGAGCAGCTGGGACTCTTCAGGAATCTCTCATTTCTATGTAGTTATTCCATATATTCTCTTTGCAAGGAAGTTTTAGGGTATCCAAGCTTCTCACCTGGGAGATGAAGGCTCCCAGAGTAAGTGCCATCTGAGATTGGTAGAAACTCAGCCTTGGAAGTTCTTCAGTGTCACTTCTGCAATAACAAAGTAACAAATATCCCCTCCCTTCGGTGTCAACAGAGAAGAAGGGGAGAACCTGTATTCCCACCCCCATTTGGCAGTAATGAGGCAGCACGATCACATCTATGGAAGCCAACCAAAACACAAGACTTAAATGAGATTCAGAGTCTTATAACATAATACCCAAAATGTCTAGGTTTGAATCCAAAATTGTTTCTACCAAGAACTAGGAAGATTTCAAACTAAATGAGAAAAAAAATCAACAGTTGCCAACACAGATGTTAGAATCATCTGATGACACTTGGCAAATGTTGTGCCACTTTTGTTAGCAGATGTTAGAATCATCTGATGAGGATTGTAAATCATCCATCATAAAAAAATGCTTTGACAAGCAATTATGAAAACATTTGAAACAAATGAAAAAATAGAAATTCTCAGCAAAGAAATAGAAGATACAAAGAAAAACAAAATGGAGATTTTAGAACTGAAAATTACAAAAAACAAAATAAAAAACTCAATGAATGGGCTCAACAGAAGAATGGAGGGGACAAAGGAAAGAATCCATGAACTTGAAGATACCTAAGTGGAATAACAGAAAGAAAACATATTGAAAAAATAAAGCCTCCATGACACGTGGAACTATACTATGTTCTAAAAGGAGCAGAAAAGAAAATGGAGGCTGAAAAAGTATTCAGAGAAATAATAACTAAAAATTTCTCAAATTTGGCAAAAGAAAATAAAAAGCCATGAAACTACAGATTTAAGAAGTGACTCTGAGTAAATTCCAGATAAGATAAACTCAAAGAAATCTACACCAAGATATATCATAGTCAAACTTCTCATGGGGAAAAGCAATTGGAACAATGGATTTCTCATAAGAAACTATGGAGGCCAGAAGAAAGTGGCACAACATTTGCCAAGGGCTAAAATAAGAGAATTGTCAGCTCAGAATTCTACATCTGGAGAAAGTATCCTTCAAGAATCCTCAGAAATCAAGATATCCTCAGATGAAGGAAAACTTAAAAGAATTCATCCCCAGCAGACCTACTCTAAAAGAATGGCTAAAGCAAATTCTAAAGAAGGTATCATGGAATATCAGGAAGTATGAAAGGACATGCTAAGAGGGAAACTATGATAAATACAATAGAATTTCCTTCCCCTCTTGAGGTTTCTGAATATTGTTTAATGGAAACAAAATTTTTGGTTTTTGAAGCAAAAATTTTAACACTGTCTAATGTGGTTCTCAATGTATGTAGCAGAAATATTTAATACACTTATATTCCTGATGGGGGAGGGTAATGGGATATAAAGAGAAGTAAGGTTTCTAGACTTCACTCAAACTGGTGAAGTGTTGACACCAGTGGACTTTGATAATGTATGTATGTAATACTTTATTGCTCACTACACTAAGAGAGTTAAGCTGATTAGACCCAGTCTCTCTGAGCAGAACAGAGTATTGATATTATATTGGGTTTGGGGATTACACAGAGTTCAAGGACTTGGCAGACTTTCAGTAAAAAGTTGACAAGCTATAGAAGCATGGTTACTTGGGTAAGACTCTTGTTGATTGGTTAGCAGTCCTGACATGTTTACTTGAGTGAGTCCATCACATATTGACTTTTAGAAGTGAAGGACTAACATTGACTGGTTAATTCATTAACCATTAACTTCATGTTCAATAGCCTTAATCTATTGGGACAGGTCAAAAATGGCCCTGGTAGCCATTTGCTACCATGGCTATGGAGAAATACAGCTTTTTCTAAGTTTATAGGAAACTTTTTTATTCTCACTGGTGTCGACATTTGAAAGTATGTATTTTAAACCTTATTTCTAATTTTGCAAGTCTTTTGCCCCTCAGAAAAGCATATCTGGCAAGATGAAGCAGGGTGGGAAATGTTTATGGAGGGAGATTAGGGTATATCCCTTCTTTTGGCCTATTCATGACCAATTTTCTCCCTTCTCTTGAAAACAATATTCATCCCTCCTCATGCATACATCCCTCATATCTTTGGGGAATTCTTTCTTTCCTAAAATAAACATGTGGTTCTTTTTTTTTTAAGATTTTTATTTATTTATTGAGAGAGAGAGAGAATGGTAGAGAGCATGAGAGAGAGGAAGGTCAGAGGGAGAAGCAGACTCCCTGCTGAGCAGGGAACCCGATGCAGGACTCGATCCCAGGACTCCAGGATCATGACCTGAGCCGAAGGCAGTCGCTTAACCAACTGAGCCACCCAGGCGCCCTAAACATGTGGTTCTGATGAAAGCTGTTGATCTCCCAGTCATGGACATGTTATTCAAGTCTAGCCAGTCATAATACCACACTTCCTTGATTATAGTGATTAGTCCAGAAATAACCTTAAGTTGGGTCAATCAAAATCCTTTCTCTATTGTAGCACCCATAGCTCTTCTTTACATGGGTATCATTCTACAACCCCTTCCCCCAGTAGAATGAAGGCAGCAACCATGTCTGATTCACTGATGTATACATGGTTATCCTGGTGCTGGCATGATGCTGGCTAGTGGTAATCATGATGCTAGCATAATAGGTGCTCAATAAACATTTCCTGAATGTTTGAATAAATGCATAAATGGGAAATTGGTCAATGAGTGAGTGTGTATTCAGCTGTTATTTGTAAAATAAATGTTAGTTGTAGAAACTCCTAGAAAAAGTCTGGAAAAAGTCTTCCCAGCTCTCCTATGAATCCCCATTCTGCCGCAGTTGGTAGAATGGTGAGTCCATTGTGTAGCCCAAAGTGTGAAGTCCAGGCTGCTGAGCCTGGGGGACACCAGACACTTATGTTGTCTGGGCCAGCTCTGTAGTTTCTGCAGACATCATGGGTGGCACTCAGATTGGCCCTATACTCATTTCCATCAGTCATTCTGAGCATGGGGAACAACAGGTCCTCTAAGAACTCTTGAGCAAACAAAGGAGTGGTAATATTGGTGGCCAGCTGGATAGACCTCAAGTGTCAGGGAGACTCTGAGTCTGGCTATTGCCCATGCAACTCTGGCTGTGTGCCATTCAGGCCAGGAGACAGTAGGGACTTGAGATGACATGTATCTTCCTAGGACCTTATCCCTGCCCAAAACTTAGAATAAGAGTTGAAAAGCATTGGTTGGGCTCACAGGAGGCAAGCAAGTTGTGTTCTGGTCCTGACTTTGCCACTACCTCACCCTATGATCTTGAGTAAGCCATTTAACTTCTGTAGTATACAACGTTTTTGCCTGAGAAATGATGTGGTTCTTTTCAGCTCTGATGCTCACAACTGTACTGCCTCTAAGTGTCAAGACTAGAATATAGGTGCAGTCTCCAAGACTAGTGCTATGGCCAGGAGATGATCTGATGTCTGAATGTGGTAGATACCCTTTCCTCTTGTCTTTTGTCTTCCCCCTTAGACTCTTTTAAGGGACTTGAAGGATGAGCTGAGTGAAAGCCTCCAGTAACTCAGACCCTGTCCACTTGGGAAAATGTCAACTCCAAGGTCACTGACTGCTGAGAGATGCTACTTTAGTACTAACTGGGCATCTTAGTGACTGCCTGGCTTCAACAAGAAATGTCTCTGCATTTAGGATGCTTCCTTCAGATCTTTTCACATGAAATTTTCTGTTTTTTTTTTCTTTTCTCAAATTTTTATTCAAATTCTAGTGAGTATATGTTGGCTAACTGAACATAATAAAAAATAAATAAATTCTAGTTAGTTAACATATAGTGAAATACTGGTTTCAGGAAAAGAATTCAGTGATTCATCACTTACAGACAACACCCAGTGCTCATCATAATAAGTGCCCTCCTTAATGCCCATCTCCTATCTAGCCCATCCTCCACCCACCTCCTTCCATCAACCCTTAGTTTTTCCTCTCTCATTAAGAATCTCTTATGGTTTGTTTCCTTTCCTCTCTTTTTTTTTCTCCCTTCACATAGGTTCATCTGTTTTGTTCCTTAAATTCCACATATGAGTGAAATCATAGGATATTTGTCTTTCTGTGACTGACTTATTTCACTTAGCATAATACTCTCTAGCTCCTTCCACATTGTTGCAAATGGCAAGATTTCATTCTTTTTTATGGCTGAGTAATATTCCATTGTATATCTATACCACATCTTCTTTATACATTCATCGTTCGATGGACATTTGGGCTCTTTCCATAGTTTGGCTATTGTCAATAATGCTGCTATAAACATCAGGATGCATGTATCCCTTTGAATCAGTATTTTTGTATCCTTTGGAAAAATACCTAGTAGTGCAATTGCTGGATCACAGAGTAGTTCTATTTTTAATTTTTTGAGGAACCTGCATACTGTTTTCCAGATTGGCTACATCAGTTTGCACTCCCACCAATAGTGCAAGAGGATTCCCCTTTCTTCACATACTTGCCAACACCTTTTGTTTCTTGTGTTGTTAATTTTAGCCATTCTGACAGGTGTGAGGTAGTATATCTCATCATGGTTGTGATTTGTATTTCCCTGATGATCAGTGATGTTGCGCATCTTTTCACGTGTCTGTTAGCTAATCTGGATAAATGTATGTTCATTTCTTCTGCCCATTTCCTAACTGGATTATTTGATTTTGGGGTGCTGAGTTTGATAAGTCCTTTATAGATTTCAGATACTAGCCCTTTATCTGATATGTCATTTGCAAATATCTTCTCCCATTCTGTAGATTGCCTTATAGTTTTGTTGATTGTCCAGGGTAACATGGTACTGTGAGGGCTCCAACTACCTCTAGCTTCCTCTTTGCCTCATTTCCCATCTTCTTATCAATGCCAACTCTACCACCATAGGCAAGCCCACCTTCTCCTCTACTATTTCTGCGATCTTTAGCAAGTTACTGAACATAAGCTGAATATATATAAAGTACCAGCTGCTACAATGATTCTAACTACACTCCAAAATCCTTTTCATAGTCAAATATCATGGAGAATAAGAACCTTTAGAACAAGAAGCCTCTGGGCCTACCATAAGCACTCAGAATTCTCCAAATAAATATAAGCATTAGATCCAACCAGTAGCTTGTTAATCAACCTGTATCATTTGTGATTCAACTTTGCTGTTGTATGTACATTTACTGTGTTGCTTCAGATGGACACATGGGACCCTGTGGTATGTGTCCACCACAATTTATCTCTATATAACAAAACTACTATGTGTCAGGATCTGTGCTAAGCTCTTTATATTGATCTTATTTAATCCTTACAAGAACACTATGAAAAGTATTTTTAATGAATTTACGTGTAATTTTATGATTCCAACATCTTAGAAACTGTTCTAGGTACCAAAGTCATCTGGCGTAAGAGGAAGATGACTCAAAGCTTCTCCTCAGATGCTATGATTTTATAACAAGGGATCAGGCACAGAGAAGCAAAGGGCCAGAAAGAGAAAAGTAAGGAAAACATCATATTTTAATTCATTTTTTCATATCCTTCATTTTTTTCATATCCATATCAAACATATCCTATGCACCAGTGCATTATTCTGGGTCCTCTGAGAAGCAGGCACCAAGGCAAGGTTAAATGTGCAAGAAATTTATTGGGGAACATCTGTGGGAAGTAACTGCCAGGGTACCAGGAAAGGCTGAGAGAGCCATCAGATTGTGATGCAGGTCTCACTCTGCACGAAGGAAGAAAGTAAGCTTGGGTGGATGCTTCCTAGGTTGCCATCCAGTTTAAGAAAAGTGGGACAAGCCATGGTGGTGACTTCAAGCCAAAGTTACTCATCAGGGGACTCTTACATCTCTTGGAAATGGGCCTATTAAATCTCTGACCTACACAGCCAGCCAGTGTCTGGGAGCAGCCCATGGGAAACATGGCTTTGGTACAAACTCGACAATGGAATTCAGAGCGAAGCAGGACTTTTTTTATCCACCGAAAAAGGAAAGAGGAGCTCTAATATGAAGGGGAGGAAAGGACTTCATCCCCGCCTGTTCCTAACCTATTAAGCATCCCCCAGGAGACATTCTGGTGAGCCAGCAAAAGCCTGGGCATTCTCACCCATACTCCTAAATCTGAAGAGATGCACAAGGAATGAAAGAATTTTTTAAACTTATTCAACCAGGTTGTGGATCTATTCCTGGCTGGTCTGTACTCCCTCACTCTCATTTATTAGGTATTGAAGAATAAACATTCATTGTCTTAATCCACTTGTTTTTTTGTTTTTGTTTTTTTTATCACATCGGCTCCAGTGAGGGGAATGGATCAAATAAAGGAAAATTAGAAGCAAAGAGAAGTGGTGGCAGTGGAGGTGGAGAAAAGAGAACTGGTTGAAAATATATTTTGGAGATATAATCCATAGGATCACTGGTGAATTACATGTCCTTGACTTCAGAGATTGCACACTTGGGCAGACTGCAGTAGAATGTGTCAGAAAGCCATCACAACTTAGAAATATTAAACGCTGTAGCTCTTTAGCTTCTACAGCAACCCTACCATGAAGAGGCCATCTTGAATGATGCATTTAACCTCATCCAATCATGTACCATGTGATTTCCATAGAAAGGCCCATCCCTGTCTCTTGTGTTGATTAATACTGGTTGTTGTTGTTGTTGTTGTTGTTTTTGTTGTTTAAAAAAAAAAATCTTATCCAAATGAGCTCATCTACTAAAAGCAATGAGAACTCAAAATCGTTTCATAAAACCATCTGGATAATAATGTTAGAGCTCAGCAATTTTCAATTAAGGAGTGACAATATCCCAAAATAAGAAATTCACCTGAAGGTTGGAAAGAGGGTATAAAAAGTACATACCAAATATCACTATGAACTTTTCAAGTCTAACAACTGAGATATCGCACTTAGTGTTTCACTGAGAATCCAGAATAACCTTAAGAAATTGTCTTTGGTTTCCTTTCTGAGCACAGCACCTGCTTAATTTAACCTAAATGAACGTGTATTCCATTAGATTGAGATCAATCTGTAAATCTAGATACAGGTTTATTCTTAGCAAAAGGAAGTCTAGGGTAAGTGTGCAAGAATATCCACTCCCTTCCCATGCATACCAACCTTGATGTCATGCCCTTCACATCAGGGATCACTATGGAGCCTTCATGGAAGGGTATGCAAGTTTGTGCTAGAGAAAAGAGAACAAGCGCCATGAGGGAGAGCAGGACCACCCATTTGACAAAGAGGAAAAGCATGTCTAATTCTCGGGGCAATCTGCTGTTTGTGGTGTTTCCTCTCTTCCAACTTGCCTATCAATTCTTCGGTAATGTCTACACTGCACGCAGAAGCAGTTTAATGAATGAGCTCACCAGGATACCTATAGGAGCAGTTTTATTTTCTTCCTTCCACTGCTTCCAGCATGTTCTGATGGGTCTCCTTTCTCCACCTTTTGATGACATCCCAGGCAGAAACTGAAGGAACAGTTTTATTTTCTTCCTTCCACTGCTTCCAGCATGTTCTGATGGGTCTCCTTTCTCCACCTTTTGATGACATCCCGGGTGGAAACTGATGTTCCAGTCTCTATGGTTTCATGAATATCCTCCTTTCAGTTGTAAAGGTTCATTTTCAGATACTATAAAGTCCCATCCAGCAAAACAAAACTTGAACCTCATATCTCATTCCAAGCTTTGTCCCTCTCCTTTTTCCTGTCTCCCTTACCCACCCTTCCCTAATTAGGCCTGACCTTGACTAGGGGACTTGCAGTAGAGATTGAACAAGACATTTTCCTCTACTTCCCCCATCTTTTTTCACTCCCTAAGGGTCAGTGCCTGGAAAAGACCAATTAGTGGAAGGGGCAAAGTTGTTTGTTTTTTTCCTAGATGGTCACCAGTTAGTTTCTGCCTTGCCTGACCCCAGGTGGCCACTTCTACATTGCCCCCATTCATATATTGGCTTTTTGTGGGACACGTGTGGGTTCTTCAGAATCACTGGAAGAAACACCATATTGCTCAGTTCCTGGAGAGGATAATGTGCTCTCTGGTTCTCCTTGGACCATCCTTAACTCCTGCCTCCCCTGGAGTCCCAATTGAGTCCCCTTGCCAGGCCCTGACCTCTTGGGAAGATTCCTTCTAGGTGATTGTCATTGACTACATGTTTATATTCTACCGAAATACATATGTTGAAACCCTAACCACCCCGCTCCATGGTGGGATTAGTGCACTTATAAGAAGAGACAGGAGAGAGCTTGCTTCCTGTCTCTGGTCTCAGCCATGTGAGGACACAGCAAGACGTGGCCATTTATAAGGCAGAGAGAGATATCTCACCAGAACCCGAGCATGGTGGCTCCCTGATCTCAGACTTTCCAGCCTCTAGAACTGTGAGAAATAAATTTCTTTTAAGCCTCCCAGTCTATGGTATTCTGTTACAGCAGCCCAAATTGACTAAAACAATGGCTCAAGCTTGACCGCCTTCTGTGGCAAAGGAAATGTAGGCCCAATGCTCTCTTCTCCTTTTTCTTCTTGCAGCCAATGCAGGCTGTACCATCTGCCTCCCACTTCCAAAATTCTCCAGGTTGTAATTAAGCCTTACTCTGTATATTCAGACAGCCCCCTAAACTCCAGCTTCAAAGAGTCAAGCACTGGTGGCAGAGCTGGAATGGCTGCCATGCTTCAGAGCTCAACCAGCATCCAGCCAATGAGCTGTCAGCCTCCCTTTCTTGAAGCACCCCTTCAAAAAAAAAACCTGATAGTTTTCTTGGAATCCTATTACTTGGATCTGGAGATAAAAATGCCACACTGCTTCCCATGAGGCCCAAATTCCCCACGTCAATAAACTATTGGGTGAGCTCCCTTCAAAATTGTATCTTCACTTTATACAGGATGGTTGGAGGGGTTAGGGATGGATGGCGATAGTAACAGGATAAATAGATTATATTAGAAAACCATTAAGAGCATGTCTTTCAGCTCCTTGTCACTCTCTTAAAAGCATGGGGGAAGTTGTCTGCTCTCCTCAGGTTTGGAGATTTACAAGAAACTGAGAAAACAGAAAGTCACATGCACAAGCAGATTATTCACCCTATTGCATCGGTGTGAATTGGCCACTCATTATCAATATAAAGAGATATAGAGGCAGTGTGTCAAGGTTGGCAGTAGTTGAGAACCAGAGCTGCTGGGATCAAGGGGCATGCATATCAGATATGGTGGATGCACACATAGAGGTAACTTTATAACCCATTTCTGAGCATTCCTGTGTTGAGTGGGCAAAAGTGCCCCGGAGACACATAATGAGGGCAGTTCCAATTAGGCAGCAAATATTAGCAAGAACCATCAGAGTGCTGGGTATGGTAACAAGTACTAGAGGTATGGAAGTGAACAGAACTCAAAGGTAGTAGAAGGAGGGCAGGTTTCATTGGCAAAACATCATTCAGGCACCTAAGGGTAAACAAAATCCCTATTGCACTCCTTCCTAAATGGATTCATAATTGCATTTATTGGGAGCAGATTACAATATCAATAAACTACTGTACATGATGAACTGACTTGCTATTCAATTTTCATGGGTAATTTTGCAGTTTTTCCACTAAATCATGAATCATACCTGTTTGAAGACCAATCTCCCCCCCCCCCCCCCCCCCCCACACACACCTTGTATTCACAGGAAGAAGTGCACTCATAGAAGAGGCTCAATTACTCCCTCTAGCTTCCCAAAACCAGTCGGGAGAAAGCTCTGAGCATCATACATCATTGCCTTTCCACTGTGACTAATTTCTCAGGATGTCTTAAGAACTCGCGTAAATGGTTATCTCTGAAGATGCTTCAAATTGAAGGGGAATAATGAATAATATCCTGGAATTAGGACTCCATTGATTCAATCAGTGAGCATTTCCTTTTGCCCATCTTCAATCACTGTGACACATGCTACCCATTTCCAACACACAATGACTACTTTCCATTTGCTTATGCAAGAAAATATTTTGGTTTTTCTTATTTAAATTCAATTAGCCAACATGTACTACATCATTAGTTTCAGATGTAGAGTTCAATAGTTCATCAGTTGGATATAACCCCCAGTGCTCATCACATCACGTGCCCTCCTTAATGCCCATCACCCAGTTACCCCATCCCCCCACCCACCTCCCCTCCAGCAACCCTCTGATTGTTTCCTAGAGTTAAGAGTCTCTCATGATTTGTCTCCCTCTCTGATGACTTCCCATTCAGTTTTCCCTCCCTTCCCCTATGATCCTCTGCACTGTTTCTTATATTCCACATATGAGTGAAACCATATGATAATTATCTTTCTCTGATTGACTTGTTTCACTCAGCATAATACCCTCCAGTTCCATCCGCGTTGATGTAAATGGTAAGTATCCATCCTTTCTGATGGCTGAGTAATATTCCATTGTATATATATTCCACACCTTCTTTCTCCATTCATCTGTCAAAGGACATCTTGGCTCTTTCCATTGTTTGACTATTGTGGACATTGCTGCTATAAACATCGGGGTGTATGTTCCCCTTCAGTATGGAGGTTCCTTAAGAAGTTTAAAATATTTTGGCTTTGTTTTGTTTTGCTGGGTATGATTCCCATGTATTAAAATCCTACTGGCTGCTATGAACTTTGTACAGATGATGTCGTATAACAACTGTAGAAAATAGGTAATGTTATCTCCATTTAATACATGAATAAATGAGACTCAGAGACATTAAATTATTTGCCTACACTCATGCAATTAGCAAGATATTTCAGACAGAGAATTTTGAGCTAGGTTTCCCAAAACCAGAGTCTAGACTCTTTCCCCTACACCATCTCCTTAAAAAGATTAAAGAAAAAATTGGGAATTTGCGAAAAAGCCCCGAGATGGGGAACATATTCATGAATTTTCTCTTAGTGGTGTTATGCCAAAATGAGAATATCCACAGCTCTCAGTGCTGCTACATTTATGAGTTTCCAAGACCAGTGAATCTCGGAGTGAGCCTGTGCGTCATCTGGTCCGACAATTCCTTCCTAGACACTCCTCGTCTCCTCACTCGGGTCCTCTAGGCCCTGCCCATCCAGGGCCAGGAAGAGAACTCACAGACTTCCCAGGATATGCTTCCGTCTTTGCACATCTCTGAGAGAAATGTTTGCTTATTCTGAGCATGGGTCTCATGCCCTGTGGTTTCCATGCATGGGTCTGCCTTTTGGGAACTCAGAATAATTTTAATCCATCTTTGACATGATAACCCATCTCATATTTGAAGGAACCTCTCATATTCCCAAACGTCTAAGCCCCTTTTAGCTTTTAGAAATACAAATAAGACAGGATTTTAAATCCCTTCTTATTCTAGACTCGTTTCTGGTCTCCATTACCCATTGCTCTGAGCCTAGTTGATTGCAGAAGCTTCTTGACTGGTCTTCTTGATTTATTCTTACACTGCTATAATCTGAACAACTCCACTCACAAGCCAGGATATCTCTTTAAAATATAAAAATGACCATGTCTCTCTCCCACTGAAAACCCTCCAATCACTTAACATTGAGAACAAAATCCATACTCCGCACCCCACCATGTTAGATGTTGACTGTTGTTCTGGAAGTGTGCTGGGCAGCTGACCTGACACAATAAAACTTCAGCATGCTGGGCAATTTTGCAACTGCTCTGTATTTTATTCACATTTAGATAAATACTTGTGGACTATGAACAGAGCAGATTCAAAGGTAAATTTGGCTCGTATGATCTGAAATGTAAGCAGATCCAAAAAAGAAAAACCCAACCTCTAGCTCTGATGTTGGGAGCATGTTATGAACTTTTCAGCTCCTGGTAGAGCCCAGCTTTTCTGATATGAACTCTAGCTTTCCATTATTATGGACATCTAAAATGTAGCGAGTTTATTTTTAATTAATTTTCTTATCAAAGAGTACATTCTCCAGTCATTCTAAAGCCAAAATAATATTGCTGCAAATATAAATGCAGTATGTTTCGGGGCTTCTAGGTGGCTCAGTCAGTTGAGTGTCTGACTCTTGATTTCAGTTCATGTCAGGGTCTCAGGGTCCGGAGATCCAGCCCTGCATCAGGCTCCACACTCACTGGGGAATCTGCTAGAGATTTTTTTCTTCTTCCTCTCCCTGTGCCCCTCCCTCCACTTGTGCTCGCTCTCTCTCTCTCTCTCTAAAATAAATAAATAAATTTTATAAAAACATAAATAATAAATAAATTAAATAAATAAATAAATAAATAAATAAATGCAGTATGTTTCATGCTACTGCATCTAAACTAGGAGTAACCAATGGGCCCTGAAATAATATATGAAATTCTGTGTTTGTATGTATGAGAGAGAGAGCACACAGCATAAACAACGATCACTGCCCTACCCCCATTCCACCATTTTACTCTTGGATTGTAGTAGTATGTTTATTTGTCTGCTTTCCCACATAGACTGTAGACTCTGTGAAGGCAAAGTTCGCTTCTGCCTTATTGCCCTAGGTTCTACCGCTATGGTCCAGTATGGTATCTAGCACCCACATGGTACTCAGTAAATATTGGTTTTAAAACATCATAAATTAATGAAAGGGCACTCTAACTTCTTTTTATGGAAACTGCGTGAATCACTGGTGCCAAATAGGAAGACCAGATATGTTCACCACGCATCCATTCATTCATCCACTCTAATTATTTCCTGAGCTTTTCCTGAGAACTACCACCATGCGAATGAAGCCCAGTGACTCAATGCAAGCAGACCGCCTGGTCTCATGGGGTCTTCAGTCTAGTGTCAGAGACATACATTAAATCAATAATCAATATCAGCTATTACAAACTGATAAATAAAATGCAGAAAACATGAAAGAGAACCTAATTTAATGACGGGGACTTAGAAAAGCATCTTGGGGAAAGTGATGTTTCAGCTAAGGGCTGAGGGATGAATAGTAGTTAAGCAGGAAGGACTCTGTCAGGCCCCTCACTGAAAGTTTCTGTGCCTCCCAAAGGGTAGGCTTCCTGGGAGACTTCCCAAGGTGTATGTACCTGCTGTGGTACCTTGTCTCCAAAGATGGCACCATCAATTCCTTCTTTCTTTGGAGCCACACACCACTCCATTCTATTGAATTTGAGTTGGCCTTTAACTGCTTTGACTAATAAAATGTGGCAGAAGTGATGCTATGCCAGGGCTGCCTCCTTTTTCTTGGAGCCCTGAGCTGCCATGGAGGAAATCCAGGCTGCTCAGCTGGGGAGGGAGGCACCAGAGCTGTGCGTGAGTAAGCCATCCTGGACATCCAGCCCATTTGAGCCTTCTGATGACTCCAGCCCCAGCAGCATTTTAACTGCAACTGCATGAGAGATGCCAAGCAACAATTGCCAAGCTGAGCCCTGTCAACTTACAGAACCATAGCAGATAATAATAAATTACTTTAAGCCAATAAGTTTTGGAGTAGCTGATTACACAGCAACAGATAATCAGAACACCTTCCAAAGACATATTGACTCATTTGGGGGCTTGGTCTAAGAGACCTCATTTGTATCAGCTGACAGGGCCTCCTGAGAACATGTATTCAGATGCTTTTACTTGGGAGAGCAGGAAAGAAGAGTTTGTTCCTCCCAATGGATCCAACCCTTAACTACCCACATGTCAAGCTTTCCTTTGCTCTGAGAGGAGTGACCTGGAATATCTCTGACAAGACTTGACAGTATCCTTGACCTTTGTCCTGAGTCTCTATGAGAAACTCTACCAGTTTCTCCCAGTTAGCACACTTTTATTGTTTCCAAATCCTTCATAAAACTTTTCAAAAGGAAATCTTTGGAGATCAGTTTACTGCAAATAAAAGAACACTAAACACACTCCTGATACACACAAATACTAATAACTAACAGATACTAGAGAAACGGCAGAACTCTAAACAATGGATATTAAATAAATTAAAGGTATTTCGGATACAAAGAATAAAACAAAACACTAATTAAAGAATGACACAACCATTGCCACCAATAATGTAATGCAGACACGATGCAGTGAACAAAACCAAAATACGTTTTCCCCCAATGCTTCCATTAGGGCGGGGTTTTGTTTCTGTTTTAGCTTGTGGACATTAGATTTATTACAATAATTCTTCTTTGCCATTCTAAATATTAATAATAGTTTACCCTTTAAAGAGAAGGGTCAGGAAGAGGGAAAAAAAAAATACCAAATCCTTCTTGGAATTTAATGCCAGGTCTGTTAAGCCGCACGAATGACCACAAGAACAGCCCATACATTTAACTGTCCCTCTCGACCCCTTGTTTTTAAAACTATGTGACCACGATGAGCACAAGTTTGGGGGAAAGAATCAACTTTGGAAAGCTCTCCCGACCGTGATGATACAGTTATTATCACATTTCCTTATTTTACAACTGGAACACGAAATGGCTTTAAAAAAAAAATGAATCGTCGGAAAAAAAAAAAAAGACAAAAGGTAGAATCTGTGCAATGTTAACAGTTACAACAAAACATTTACCAGGGTTACAGTGTTTTGTTACAATAGTACTTTGCAGGAGCGTTCATGTTTTCAGCCAGAGGACTGTAGCAAGGGGGTGGGGGGAGGGGTTCTGAAAAGGAAATACGTAAAAAAACAAAACCAAACAACAAAGTTTTGTTCATCAGGTACATTTCAAGTCATCATTAAGCAGGTTTGCTACACAACGTTCAGCAAGAAAATGTGTTCAAAGGCAAACATGATCACATTTTTGTGCAAAAAGCTCAATCATCAACTAACACTTGTTAAGGTGGTCAGCGGGTTCGACAGCAGGCCACAGGAGAAATGGAAACAGACATTTATTATTCACAGGGCCCCGGGTGGGGGGGGAGTACACAGCAGGCCTGGAGGGGCCACACAGGACGGCGAGGCAGAAAGCAGACGGAAAGAGACTGGACCTGGGGCACGTGACTTTATTAGGGTCCATAGGCTAGGACCACGCTGGTCAATGCAAACCAGAAAAAAGAAGGGTTTAGGTAAGCGCCACGGGGGCCTTGGTTAAGGAGCGCGTCAGGCCGACCGGCGCTGGCGAGCAGGGGAATCTGCAACTCGCAAGATGTGGGAGAAGCCACGTGGAGACCTCACATCTGCTGGAGGCTTTGCGGCTGCAATCAGGGGGCCAGCGTCAGGGTCGGGTCCCCGCAGACCGCTTGGCCAGACAACGCGGGAGCGGAGCAGCTTAGCCAGCTCTCGACAGGTGTGTATCTTAAGATGCGAATTCACCGTTTATCCACCTGGGCATACGCTGTGCTGCCTGAATATGTGAGCTCACGTCTTGTAAAATCCGAGCCGGGTTTTCTTTGAATATTTACTTGTCTTCCTCTAGTCTGCCTTTTAGGAACTCCTGCTCGCTCTTCCCGTTTTAATCCCAATGCTTCTCTGCAGACTGACTCCTAGGAATCTGCTTTGCTCTACTCTGTTCACTTTCTCTGCAGCTGAGTATCGCCTACCACAGGGCTTTCCGCTCAGCATTTTGATGTTCACGTTGCAATGCCTGTATTTCTCTGTGTGTTCCCCTTTCCAAAGAGACCAGTGATCTGGCTTTGTGCCTTGCTTTCATGTGGTTTTCAGTTTTTGCTTCTCATCATTTGTGAAGGTAGTTATTTTTATAGAATTTTGTGTGTTTCTACGACCCTAAAATCCTGGATGTCATTTTGCTCAAGTGTCTGTTGACTCTCTTGCTGTGGATTGGTCCTTCTGTTCCATAGTTTGGGATTATGAAGTCATGTTGGGTTTGTATGTCAGAAGCCTGACAAATGTGGGTTGAGGGTGTCTCCCTCCAAAATGTATTTTGTTTGCTTCTGTCATTTGTTTCAAAGACAGGGAAATTTCTATACTGACTGGTTAGTTTTAAGACTGGGACAAGAACAGGGGAAATTCCAAATTCTGACTCACACGGAATGCTGGCCGGTCTCATGAATCATCGGGGTAAATCTTTCCCCATCAGAGCCCAAAGGAGAGACAGACAAGCTTTCTGCATGAGATTTTTCGCTAGTCCACCCCCTTTTCCTGTACATACAGACTTCTGAAATTTCTGAATTTGTAAGTTACTTCAGTTCCCACTCTCTGCCTTGTGTGCCCCAAGGCCTCGCGTCGCGTCCTCCTTTGGTCTTGAACACCCGAGCTTCGGGGTAAACCCAGTCAAACCCACAGGGCAGCTACAGCTTCGGCCCTCCACCTACATCTTTGGCTCTCCGTTCAGCTTACCTCGCT
This sequence comes from Callorhinus ursinus, assembly GCF_003265705.2. NCBI lineage: Eukaryota > Metazoa > Chordata > Mammalia > Carnivora > Otariidae > Callorhinus > Callorhinus ursinus. The sequence goes on from NW_027397070.1 coordinate 58,335,412, forward strand.
GGCAACTGGAGACTCCACTGGTTTTCTTGCCATCTGAACTATGCATTTAAAAGAATGTGTCCCAGTTAGCACACTTTTATTGTTTCCAAATCCTTCATAAAAGTCCAGGTCCAAGGGAAACAAGCATGGTGTTTCTCTTTTCGCAGTGGGCGATTTCCTTGTCAAGATCATCTCTTGCTTTTCAGGATCCAGTGTCTGCTGGAGGAGACCCGCTTTCTGTTGTTGTCATGTCCTTCAGATGATTGGAGGGTGGGGAGCGAGGAAAAAGAGAAGAGGAATCATGCCTTGAAATGGGTAAGAGTGTTTTTGTTTGCACATCTTGCATTATTAATATTCCTGTTTAGCATAATTAGCTACCCTCTCCAGCTTACAACCTGCAGTGTTTTATGCCTCTGTTTGATAGCTCACCCATTAGCAAAGCAGTCCGGTTCCCCGAAGGCTGAGTGCAGGTGGTTCTGAACGATGCAGGGTGCCGGTTGCTCAGAAAAGCAGGCGACATAAGCTTTAATTGATGCTAAAAATACATTCGCTAGAAGAATCAGACTCCTTCAGTCTGTCTGCAGTGGATAAAAGCATCTATGGGTTCAGCAGTCTTAAGAAAGGCCCAGCAGAACAAAGGAGAGGTGAACAAATGGGAACAAAGGAATTTTATTAATAGGGAAAGAAAGATAGCTAATACGGGACAATATTACTTCTCTTTATTCAAATAATTGGCAGTCCATTTTACTTATACAATGACTATTGCTTCAGAATATGATTTCAGACTCAACAAAGCAGTGCAATTTAAGTTCCATCATTCCTTGTTGTCCACCTTTGGGCAGCCTGGAAAAAAAGTCACTCAACCTTCCTTATGGAATCATGGGCTGTTAAAAGCTGGAGGAGAGCTCAGAGACAGAATTATATGATATGTTATTATTATATGATATATGTCATTTGCATTACATTGTTATATGTATATTTCAGTGGTCTGAGTTAATATTTTTCCATCAGCTGCTAATTCATTACTCAAGAAAGAGTTATCCATGAAGGAAAAAAATAATCCACTTTGACTTGTTAGAAATGAGTCAACATTGACAGAGTACACACATGGGGGTATGTGAAAGTGATTCTCCTCAATCTGCTAAGCAGAGCACCACCCTAGCATCCAGCAGGACCTGGAAATCCAGGTCAAATAATGCTCTCAGCAAATATTAATATAGTACTGATGATGTGCTAGACACTGTTCTCAGTATTAGCTATATTTAATTTATGTAATCCTTAAAAATCCCTGTCAGGTCAACACTATGATCATTCCCACTTGATACCTAGGGAAACTGAGACACAGAAGTTACAAAAGTCAGGGCACCTGGGTGGCTGGGTCGGTGAAGCGTCCAACTCTTGATTTCAGCTCAGGTCACGATCTCAAGGTCGTGAAATTAAGCTCTGCATCAGGCTCTGTGCTGAGCATGGAGCCTGCTTAAGATTCTCTCTCTCCTTCTCCCTCTGCTCCTCCTCATCTCTCTCTCTGAAAAAAAAAAAAAAAAGAAGAAGAAGTTACAAAAGTCATCTATGGTCACAACGTTAGCAACCAGAGTCAGGGTTTAGACCCAGACAATCCGGTGCAAAAGTCTGTGTGCTTCATCAGCACGTTGTACTGCCTCTCGGTTCAAATTTGAATGTTTCCATACTTACCAGTGATCAGGCCTATATCACCCTAAAACAAGTTATTACCTCATTTTTAGTGTGCAGAGTATTTTCACATGCATTCTTCCATGTGATCTTTGGATCAGATTTGAGAAGTAAGCGTGGCACAAGGTTTTGTTTTTTGGATTTTTTTAAGATTTTATTTATGTATTTGACAGAGAGAGACACAGTGATAGAGGGAACACAAGCAGTGGGAGCGGGAGAGGGAGAAGAGGCTTCCGGCTCAGCGCGCGACCCGATGCGGGGCTCGATCCCAGGGCTCTGGGATCATGACCCGAGCGGAAGGCAGACCCTTAATGATTGAGCCACCCAGGCGCCCATAGCATGGCACAAGTTGTTAAATCACAGATGAAGGAACTCAGAAGCCATTTTCTCTAACTCCTTTATGTTCCTGATTAAGAAAAGTAAGCTGAATACATATAAAGAATGTTTACAAATAAATATTGAAGTAATGCAAACAATTTTATAGAAAAGTAAAGACATGAAGAATATTTCACAGAAGAGTAAACACATGGCTAGTGACCATATGAAGGATATTGAACATTATTAGTGTAGAGGGAAATGCAAATCAAGGCCAGAATGGGGCACCAGTTTCCATGCCTTTTGTGGGCAAAAATGTAAAAAAATCCATCTATGACAATTACTGGGGATGAATAGAGCCATAAGAGATATCAAAAGCTGCTGATGGAAATGTGAGTTTAGAAAAGCTGATATTATCTACTAAAGTTGAACAGCCATGTCTCATGACCCAGAAATTCCACTGCTACATATATTCTCAAAATATAGTCTTACATATCTATAAAAAATGTTCACATCAGCATTGTTCACAGTATCAAAAAATCTAAAAACAACCCAAATGCCCATTAACAAGAGAGCGAATAAATATATTATGAAAAAAAATGTCATGGAATATTATGTAGCAGTTAAAAGTGAAAGGATTATAAAAACACATACCAACATGTATGAATCTTAGTATTATAATAGTAAGTGACAAATAAAGCAAGTCTCAAAAGGTAAATAAACCTACAGAGAGAGGAAAGCAAGGGAATGACAAATAGATTTTAGAGGGAGAGAGCCAGGTGCATGGGATATTGGAAGGATTCCATATAGGTAGTATGGTAGGCAGAATTCTAAAATGACTCCCAATGACCCATACCCTTAGATAATCCACTCTCTTTAAGTGTGTGTGAGTGAGACCTGTAACTTGCTTCTAATCAACACAACATGGCAAAGGTGATGGGCCATCACAGCTATGATCAAGTTATGTTATATGGCAAAGGTGAAGGGCTTTTGAAGATGTAATTAAAATCCCTAACAGTTGACTTTAAGTAAACAAAAGGGGTAGTATCCTGGGTGGGCCTTACCTAATCGGGTGAATACATTAAGGGGACATGGGGTCAAAGGCTCAAAGCAGCAAAGAATCTTTCTGTCCATTGCTAGCTTTGAAGAAGCAAGCTTCCATTAATTCAAGAGCCTCAAGGAAACTGATTCAGCCAACAACTTGAGGGAGCTTCCCTTGTCAAGCTTCCAGATGAGATCCCAGTTTGTCTATGGTCTAAGGCTTGTAAGACCCAGAGCAGAAAAACCAGCTAAGTTATACCCAGATTCCTGCCCCACACAATCTGCAACATAATATTTGGATGTTGTTTTAAACTGTTAAGTTTGTGGTAATTATTTATGCAGCAATAGAAAATTAAGGTAGATAAAGATTATTGTCAAAATCTTAGCTTTTGTTTTAAGATGTAGTCCACTGGTAGTGATGAGATTACTTGTAAGTAATTAAAGTTCATTCTGTCTTCTTTTGATGAGACGTAGGGAAAGAAAGAGCAAAAGTTAAATATTCCATTTATGTCTTTGGCTTCTATAAAGCAAAAGGCTAACAAAGCTAACAAGGACAGCATGTCCAAATTTCCTGCTGGGCATGTCTCCTGCTCGAAGGAGCTGAATGCAGTACTGAATGGCAGAGAGTCCTTGAAGGGGGTTGCAGAGCCTGCAGCACTCTTGGTGATCTGGGAGGGGGGCACCAGACAGACCACCCAAAGACAGTGATAGATGCAAACATCTTACTTAACTGGGCATTCAGTACTGGAGAGTAACTGTCTGACCCCATCAATCCTTTTTATGGAGAAAACAATACTGTTACTGGATTACAGGGTAGGCAGAAATGTGTGCACATAAAGAAGGCAAAAGGCAGATGCCATAGGTAGTAGAAGCCTTGTATAAGAAGATGTCTTGTGGTAGAAAGAAACTGAGTAGAAACAGCTAGTAGTTGAGTGCCGTGGTCGGGCAGAAGCATGAGAAGTAGTGATGGAGAGTAATTGAGGCACCATAATGTTAGTACGATAGTCTAGGAGGGATGGTCCCGTCCTGCTGAAGGGATAACCAGACAGGGCAACTCAGGTGACCACTGAGGTATTCTTTATTTTTCTGACCTCCCTGTCTATCCTAAAAACAAACATCCCTTACTTGAGATAACATAAGTGTCTCTATTCCTGTCCCTCAGAAGAAACCACCTAGCTAGTATAGTGGTGCATGAGCTCTAGTGCTAGACTGCCTGGGTCAGCTTCCAAGCTCCATCACTTCCAAACAATGTGACCTAGAGCAAGTTAGCTAACCTCTCTGTGCCTGTGTTTCCTCAACTGTGAAGTGGGGATATTACTAATATCTAGGATTGCTATGAAGATTAAATAAATTAAGAGTTGTAACGTGCTTAGAGTACTTGGCACATGCCAAGTGGTTGTTGAATATAATTGTCTGTTGAATGAATAAACTTGTCAGGGGGGAACTCTTCTTCCCTACTCCCTAACCCTCCCTCCCATGTGGAGGGACATCAATTGGTGTAACACTCTGGGCTGCTCCCCACCTCTCAATCACCCCTTTCCTGACTTAGCGCCCAAGGAGATGGAATGACTTATCTGACTGGAGAGTTTATCGGTTAGTTAAGTGACAGGAAATTCAAAATAATAGTGGCTTAAACAAGATAAAGGTCCTTTCTCTCCCATACGTAAAGTACGAGGTAAGTAGTCCACGGCTACTATGATGTCTCAGGGCCCCCGCCTCCTTCTAGTTTGTATGCCATCCTCAAAATTCAGTTTCCATTTCATGGTCCAGATGGACACTCCAGTTTCTTAGTCTTGGAAGAAAGGATGAGGAAAACTGGGGAGAGAAGCTCAGATAACCACTATTCCTAAAAATTGAGCACACTTCCTCTTACCCCACCCCCCCGCACCCCCTTGAACTAGGTCACAGGTCACACCTAGCTGCAAGGGAGATTGGGGAATGTAGTCTTTGTTCTGAGGAGCCACTATCCCCCCTGAAAAGGGGGTTTGTATTACTGTAGAGGAAGGGAAGAAGAGATTTAGCTGATAATTCTCGGTCTCTGCCATAGTGAGTTTGTAAGGAACAACTGAGAATGCTTAATTTATACCGTTGCTGGGAAAAGGCTCATCCTAATCTAGCAGGGCTGGGTCCATATCTGCTTGATTCTAGGGATCAGTATTAGAGAGTTGCCTTGGCCACCAAGAGCAGCCATTTTCCCCCATATCATCTTGGACGCCACAAAGGTGATATATTTATCTCCACCTGCTAAACAAGTTTGTCTTGTTTTCATTGTTTCAGAACCCAGGCGGGGAAGTGGGAGATGATAGTATTATAGATCTTTCAAGATTCCTGATATAACACAAGAAAAGACATACACAGAATTTGTCAACACACACAGGAGTTGTATAGAATTCCCTACACTGTGGACTCGTATCACAGAGAGAATCCGGGGTATATTTGTAGCTACATTTCAATTGCAATACTCCCAGATTCAAATTTATTTGGTGGTTAAATATATCTGGATGTACTCTTTTAAAAAGTTCCAGTGAAAGCAATGCCAAGTCCCATCCTCCATTCTGGGAAGATTTGATAACTGAGTGGGATGGAGGGCTCTACTTTAGTGTTAATCCCTTGGCAGAGTTGTGGGGTTTTTTTGGTTTTTGTTTTGTTTGTTTGTTTTTTTGTGTTTTTTTTTTTTTCTTTTGGATCTGAACTATTCTCTACCATGGACTGTTTTAACATTTAGAAAGTGTCCATTTTTAGCAAAATCACAGCTGTGTGAATGTAGCATATTGATGTAGAGGAGGGTTACATTTCAACTTGTTATATTAGAAAAGTAAGAAAATCACTGACTTTTAGATCTGGAAAGGAACTTGGAGATCATTGAGCCAACCCCTCTTATTATGGATGAGAAAACCGAAGCCCAGAGAGGGAAAGTGGCATATCCCTGGTCACTCACACTAATCAATCATGGAATTAGACAGGAGTCCAGTAGCTGCCAGGCCAACATACTTTCCAGCATATCACACCATGCAAAATCCTACTGTACTTTCTTCCACCTGCCACTTTCCCTACAGTGAAGAAAATAAAAAAAAAATGAAGTGGGTTATTTAAATTCTCTGTGCCTCACTTTCCCATCTGTAAAATGAAAATAACAATGCCTACCTCATGGCACTATTTATAAAAAATTAAATTAGATAACTATGCAGATACTATAACACAAAGTAAGTGTACCTCAGAGTAAGGACTTGGTAGTAGCTTTTATTAAAAGAAGCCCTCATAGAGAAGGTTCAAAGAGCTAAGCAAGGACTGATGTAAGGTAATCATTCTGTCACTTGTTCAATCATTCAATCAAGAGTAAACAAGCAGTTCTTGAAGTGCTCTGTGGCGAGCGTTGTGCTGAGCTCTGAGGATATAAGGTGAATCTGATAATTCTCAAAGGGTAGATGACTACATAATATATTAAGGGCAAAAATTGAACAATACAGTATGAAATGTAAGGAGTGACCGATCTTGGTTAAGGGTGTGAGAAGGAAGGTTAATAAAAGCTCCCTGATGAAAGTGACCTCCGAGAATGATTTTCAAAGTCAACTAGAAATGTGTCAGGTGGAAGAACATCCTTAAAAGAAGAAATCATATGTGCAAAGGCCCTGAGGCATGAAACGCCATGCTATTCATGGAAAAATAACAGCATTCAGAATTGCTAGAGAGTAAGGTGCCAAGATGACAGAAATAGAAGATAAAGTGGACAAGAACCAGCACGTGAAGAGTGTGCAGTCCGTGTTGGGAGCTAAGAGTTTGGCTACAGGCAGTAAGGAGCTTGTTGAATATTTTCAAAGAGAGAAAGGTATGGCCAGATCCCCTTTGGTTTGAGTAGAGGAAAGGGGGCAAGCTGCTGAGGCAGGAAGCAGGGAAGCCAGTTAGAAGATGAGGTCAATACTGCAAGCTGTCCACCAATATCCACTCTCCCTTCTTACCTAGATTAACATTTTTACCTGGACATAAGGCTGCCCAGAATGAAGATTGCATTTCCCAGCCATCTTCTTCAGTGAAGGGAGGCCATGTGGCTAATCTTGTCCGATGGGATATGAGTGTAACGTACATGTGAAACCTCTGGGTCCTGCCTCCAACGAAAGGGATATGCCCTCTCATTTCCCATCTCTCCCTTCCTTCCTCCTGAATTCAGGCTCGATGATGAGCCATCTTGAACTGTGTAGATGACAACGGTATTTAAAGATGGTAGAGCAACAAAATGGAAGGAATCAGAGCCCCTACAGAGGAAGAGGCCCCATCCCAGCCTGGGTCATTATATGACAGAGAAAAACACTTCTATCTTGTGTTTTAAGCCACTGCGACTTTCTGCCTAGATGAAAGGAGATGACCCAAGGCAGGGGCAGAGGGAATGGAACAGAGACAACAAATTTGAGAAGAGTTACTGGACTCATTCACAGGATGTAGGAGACAAGAGAGGAGGTGTCAACTGCACCCCCTACATGCCTAGCTTGAAAGCTAGGTGGATGGTGAAGTCATCAAGAGAGAGAACAAAGGAGAAATTCAATTACTTCTAAAGATGTGGAAGTTTGCTGGAAAAGATCTCAATTTTCAGTTCATATGTTCATCCATTCTAAGACCTTTCGCTAAACTTGTGTAAGGAATTGTATATGGAACAAAGGGTTTTTTTAAGTTGTCCATTAGCAGTAAAGTTGTGTTTTTTTTTTTAAGATGGACATCTCATCAATAGATAAATGGATAAAGAAGATGGGCTATACATATAAATATATATGTATACATATGTATATATATAATAGAATATTATTTAGCCTTAAAAAAAGAATGAAATCTTGCCATTTGCCACTACATGGATAGATCTAGAGCGTATAATGCTAAGTGAAATAAGCCAGTCAGAGAAAGACACATACCATATGGTTTCACTCATACGTAGAATTTAAGAAACAAAACAAAGGAAAAAAGAGAGAGAGGAGAAAAACCAAGAAACAGACTCCTAACTATGGAGAACAAACTGGTCACCAGAGAGAAGGTGGGTGGGGGGGTGAGTGAAATAGGCGATGGGGATGAAGAGTATACTTATCACAATGAGGACCGGGTAATGTGTAGAATTGTTGAATCACTATATTGTACACCCGACACTAATAAAATACTGTATGTGAACTATACTGGAATTAAAATTTTTTTAATGTAAAAAGATAGACATCTTAGCTGTAAAGACTATAAAATACAGAACTCTCCAGACTGTGCACAAGAGTGGTGGACCTTTCACGGCTTGAGCTGTTAACAGACGATTACCTATCAGGGCACCTGGGTGGTGCAGTCAGTTAAGCGCCTGACTCTTGGTTTTGGCTCAGGTCCTGATCTCAGGGTCATGAGATTGAGCCCCGAGTCCAACTCCACACTCAACACAGAGTCTGCTTAGCTTCCTCTCTCCCTCTCCCTTTGCCCCTCCACCTGCACGTGCACTCACTCTCTCTCTCTCTCTCAAATATATAAAGAAATCTTAGGCAAAAAAAAAAAAAAAAAAGGTTATCTGTGACCTGGTTTGGTGCTCTTTCAGCTTTGCACAGATAGTTGCCTGGAAAAGGGAAGCGTGGAGAGGCACACTTTTTGCTTTAAGATTTCATAAAAGCTCACGTTTGTAATTGAGGTGGTGTAAGAGAACGTCCCTGAAGTGAGGATAATTCCACATAGCCACTCATTTGGTTGTGCCATAATCCTCAGTATCCTGAGGAAGTCCATTTTAAATTAAATTGTCAGGACAAAAAGATATGTGTGTGTGTGTGTGTGTGTGTGCACGTTCCATACATTTAAAAACACAGCCCTGCTTAAATAATCTCCGCACATTTTCACAGCAGACTTTCTTTTTTGCACTATTTATCCCTCCTACACAAGCAGTTTAAATAATCACTCCACATGATATTCCAGACTTCCTGGGTAGAAGAGCTTTTCTTATATTGATTAAAAATTCAGAGTCTATCTATAAATCAGGAAAGTCATTTAACATTCATGTTAACATCCATATATGTTAGGCTGCCTCAAACATACCCGAAAAAAAGGTTTCCTAAACATGAAATATACAGGAAGGAAGGTCAATAAACTTATTAATTCCATGTGTCTTAATGGGTCATTGGGATCATGCCCATTGCTCTGGTCTGTCCCCCTTAGAATACTCCATTGCCAGTCAAATGAAGGTACTTCTCAGCTTAGTGAGACAAAGGGAAAACATCGGTTTAACTAACCGCATTCGGTGCAGCTCACCTGGTTATTTCCTGAACGCCTACTATGTGCCAGATCCTGTCTTAAGCCTATGGGGATGCAGATGTAAATAAGGTCCAGTGTGACTCTGATACAGATGCAAAGAACTCGGGGGGCCCGGAAGGAGAGACGAATTCCTTAAGTTTGGGATCCAAACATACTTCCTAAAGATTCCTACCTTTGAACTGGGCTGCAGAAAGGAGGAAGGGCTGGACACTGGAACTGCCAAAGAAGCAGATCTGACACTCCAGGCAGAAGGAACTAGTTTCCGCAGGTGTTCAAAGAAGAATGCAGGAGCCCCGTGGAAGTGAGCTGTAGGCTGTGCTGGAGATGTGCTTATGGGCTGAGTTGTGTCCCCCCAACATTCCTATGCTGATACCTCGGAATGTGACAGTATCTGGGGATAGGGCCTTTATAGAGGTAATGAGGTTAAATGAGGACATTAGGGTGGGCCCCAATCCTATACAACTGGTCTCCTTATAAGAAGAGGAGGTTAGGGGTGCCTGGGTGGCTCAGTCGGTTGAGCAGCCAACTCTTGGTTTCAACTCAGGTTGTAATCTCAGGGTTGTGAGTTCATACTGAGCATGGAGCCCACTTAAGATTCTCCCTCTCCCTCTGGGGAGGGCCTTTTCATCTTCCTGGACCCCAGGAACTACAGAGAGCTGAACAGGCAGGCTGATCCCTGCCTACCCCTGAGTCTGATAGAGCAAAGGGAATGGAGCTGAATGGTCTGGTAAAGGAGGGAAAGAATTTTAAATGGCTCACGGCAACATTTGGGAAGCATTGGCAATGGTTTCTATGATTTGAGAGATAAAAACTGGGAGTTCTGTTCTTGATTTTTATGTAGAGATTATCCAATTCATTCTTTAAAACCGTTTTCAGAATGGTCTGGGTGATCGTTTCAAGACCTAAGTCAATATCCAGTGAAACGTTTCAGGAACCCGTATCCTTCAAGGAGAAAGAAAAGAAAACACTCATTACCTTCTAGAAGCTTACTATCTGGCTGGGGATAACATGACGAAATATTTTTTTAAAAAATTAGAAAGAGGGGCACCTGGGTGGCTCAGTCTGTTAAGCATCTGCCTTCAGCTCGGGTCATGATCCCAGGGTCCTGGGATAGACCCCAACACTGGGTTCCCTGCTCAGTGGGGAGTCTGCTTCTCCCTCTCCCTCTGCCCTTACCCCCTGCTCATGCTGCACTCTCTCACTCTCATGCTGTCTCCCTCTCTCAAATAAATAAAATTTTTTAAAAATTAGAAAGGAAAAATACAGGAACACATTTAAAGCAAACTTCAGGTTATTTTTTTAAACAATCTAATAAGAGTCAGTGTGAAAATCCTTTGTAAATTTTGATGCTCTATAACAGGTTAAGGAGTTTTTATTACTGTTCACCAAAGAACAAATACTGAGCTTTTTCTGTGGGCCAGGCACTGTTTTGTGATTATTCATAACAAAAGGATGCAAATTAGCATAAGTAGAGTTCAAACTGAGTCAGTGGTCCCCTGGGAGACCCATAATAAAGGAGCAATCCGAAAGGGTTGAGGGGTACTCCCCCAACACTGTCACAAACATTTTGGACACTCCCATGGCTGAGGAGCATCATGGACAGGGCACAGCTTTAAATTCAGGCCTGGGGCTGGAATCCTAACTCCACCATCTATAGCTATTTGACTCACTTATGTCACAAAAAGGTCATTGATAATAGCATACCTTGAAGGGCGCCTGGGTGGCTCAGTTGGTTAAGCGACTGCCTTCGGCTCAGGTCATGATCCTGGAGTCCTGGGATCGAGTCCCACATCTGGCTTCCTGCTCAGCGGGGAGTCTGCTTCTCCCTCTGACCCTCTTCCCTCTCGTGCTCTCTCTCATTCTCTCTCTCAAATAAATAAATAAAATCTTAAAAAAAATAGTATACCTTGAAGAGTTCCTTTTTTGGGGGCGCCTGGGTGGCTCAGTCGTTGGGTGTTTGCCTTTGGCTCAGGTCATGATCCCAGGTCCTGGGATTGAGCCCTGCACTGGGCTCCCTGCTCAGCAGGAAGCCTGCTTCTCCCTCTCCCACTCCCCCTGCTTGTGTTCCCTCTCTCGCTGTGTCTCTCTCTGTCAAAAAAATAAATAAAATCTTTAAAAAAAAATCTTTTATTTGTCAGAGAGAGAGAGCATGAGCAGGGGGAGTGGCAGAGGGAGAGGGAGAAGCAGGCTTCCTGCTGAGCAAGAAGCCTGATGTGGGACTCCATCCCAGGACCCTGGGATCATGACCAAGAAAAAGGCAGATGGTTAACCAACTGAGCCACCCAGGCACCCCACCTTGAGGAGTTCCTAAAAGATTCCATGATAGCATGTGTAGAGTATCTGGACCACATTCAGGGCCCTATAAATAGAAACTTTTATTATTCTTATCTCTCTTGGTTTCCCAGAACTGCCATAACATCGTACTAAAACCCGGGTAGCTTAAAACAACAGTAATTTATTTCTCATGGTTCTGGTTGGAGGCTTACAAGTCCAAGCAGGGTTGGTTCTTTCTGCGGGCTATGACAGAGAATCTGTTCCATGCTGGTCCTAGCTTCCGCTGATGTCCAGCCATCCTCGGCACTCCCTGGCTTGTACCTGCGTCACTCTGTCACTTTGGTCCCTGCCTCCATCTTCACCTGGACTTCTCCTTGTGTCTCTGCATCTCTACATGGTCACATGCCCTCTGTGTCTCTCTCCTCGTCTTATCAGGACAACAGTCCCATTGTATTAAGGGCCCACCCTACTCCAGTATTGTCTCAAATCTTAACTAATTAAATCTGCAACAACCCTATTTCCAAATAGGGTTTCTGAGGTGCTGGGAGTTAGGATTTGAACATACCTTTTTTGGAGAGGGTGGGGGGAAGTGGGCATAATTCCACCCATAATGGGAGTTTGAATTCAGCTTCTCATCCTGCTCTATCACAAAGCAGCCAAGTGACCTTGAACGAGGCACTGCCTCCAATCCTTAGTATCTTCATTTATAAATAGAGGTGATAATAATAATACTGACCTTATAGACTGCCCTGAGAATCAAGACAGACTATGAGTGAGATTGCTTTGTGAACTATCAAGCATTATATAACTTAAATTAACCTTAAGCATTCCTCTGGTATTACAGTCTTTGAACGCCTATTCTACCCCGAGCCGTCTGCTTCTGCAGCGCCTGTGAACCATCGATGCACCACGGTTCCTTGCTTTCTTTCCCCAGTCCCAAATAGGACATGTTATCAATCATTAACTCTAAGTGAACTAAATTATACCTGTGAGTGATTGAACTACAGCAATTGAGTTACCTGACAATTTCCATGCAAGTCACAGGGCTAGCCTAATTCAACGTGACAGCTTTTTCCTGTAGCACGTTCTTGAAATTCGATTATTCTGAGTAAGAAAACATTCACTGGGAGGCCTCACTCAGATTGCACAAGGCCTGTTCAGCATCCATATGGAGAGATTAGGCTTTGGGACTGAGGACCCAGAGAGCAGCCAGCCCGCCTGTCAATCATCTTTCTCAGGCTCCAAAGGGAATAAAATTGATCTGTGCCTGGTCCTGTAACCTTCTGCAGAATTAGGGACTGTGCTAGCCCCGGAATCATGAAATCTACTATTAGTCATAAACTGGAGGGGTACCTGGGTGGCTCAGTCGTTAAGCGTCTGCCTTCGGCTCAGGTCACGATCCCAGGGTCCTGGGATCGAGCCCCGCATCGAGGTCCCTGCTCAGCGGGAAGCCTGCTTCTCCCTCTCCCACTCCCCCTGCTTGTGTTCCCTCTCTCGCTGTCTCTCTCTCTGTCAAATAAATAAAGTCTTTTAATAAATAAATAAATAAATAAAGTGGAGGAGATATTGTGTATTTTGACTCCAAGAAAACAATTTAAAAGGAAATTGGCCTTTGATACTTACAGACCAGGCACACTTGGGCCCTCGAAATAGGTTTCACTCAGGTTCCTCATTCCACTAGTATTTAGTTATCACATATTGTCGGTGTCGTTTTAGTGAAACAAAAGAAACAAAGCAAAGAACCTGGGCATTTGGTTCATTCTCGTTTGATTCTGTACTGGAAAACGTGCCTTCCCTTTTCTCTATTTCCACGTGATGCTTCTTATCATAAGTTATGACGCCCCCACCAGTGCCCCCAAACGACCTCCGCCATACCACAGTGAACATTTAGTGCCATAGAAGGTAAGCCTGGGGTTCTCACCCCAGTGACCCCAATGAGGAAAATAGGGAAAGGTGATTTCAGAGCCCCTTGGAACGGCACTAGCAAGACACCAGGTCAAGACCTTATTGACCGGGCTGGACACCATTCCTCCCCAGCTCGCCCTTCCCCAGAGGTGAAAGCCCAGGAGAGCCGCAGTCACCGCAAGCCATGTGTCCTGAAGATCCACCACCAGGGGCATTTCAACTCACATAAGGTACTGACCCAGGGTTGGAACAAAACAACACTGAACATTCGCAGGAACTAGTGGAATATGACTCAGCCCTCACAAAGGATGGGTACTTACAATTTACATCAACGTGGATGGAACTGGAAGGTATTATGTTGAGCTAAATAAGTCAGTCAGAGAAAGACAATGATCGTATGGTTTTGCTTATATGTGGAATATGAGAAACAGTGCAGAGGATCATAGGGGAAGGGAGGGAAAACAGAATGGGAAGTCATCGGAGAGGGAGACAAACCATGAGAGGCTCTTAACCACAGGAAACAAACTGAGGGTTGCTGGAGGGGATGGGGTGGGGGGATGGGGTAACCGGGTGATGGGCATTAAAGAGGGCACTTGATGTGATGAGCACTGGGTGCTTTACGCAACTGATGAATTATTGAACACTACATCTGAAACTAATGAAGTATGTTGGCTACTTGAATTTAAGTCAAGTATATATGTTGGCTAATTGAATTTAAATTAAAAAAAAAAAAAAAGATGTTCATGTGAACCACTGATGGTCCTGAAGCCAGTGGGGGAGAGCAAAATACTGAAAAGAATCTCAGCAACATGGAAACTTGAGGTAAATGAAGGTCACGGTTGAAGGTCATAGGCTGTCCCTATAGCAGAATAACCATAGATATGGGCTGTTGTAGGCAGAATCCTAAAGATCTCTCTCTCTCTCTCTCTCACACACACACACATTAGCAACTCTTGATTACTCATTCAAACACTAATATAGGTACTGCCTTAAAGGCATTTTACAGGTGTAATTAAAACTTCCAGTACCAAGTCGGTGGACCTTAAGACAGCAACTCATCAAGTCATGTGAGCCCTTGACAAGCAGAGCTTTTCCCCAGCTCATAGCACAAGAAGTATTCCATTGAGCATCACTGCTGGCCTGAAAATGCAGGGCACCACACAACAAGGGAAGCAGGAGCTTCCAGACGTGGCGAGCAGCCACCTGCCGGCAGCCAGCAAGCGGACAGGGACCTCAGTTCTGCAACTGGAAGACGCTGGATTCTGCTAATGACCAGAATGAACTTGAGAGAGCACTCTGCATTTCAGGTGAAAACACAGCCAACCACCCCCTGCCTTTTGGCTACAGCCCAGACATCTGCGCCAGAATTCTGACCAATGGGACTAGGAGCTGATAAGTGAATGGCTGCTTGTTGTATCAGCTTTATTGACACATGTCTCTCTTACTATAAAATTCACCATTTAAAGGGGTACAATTCAGTAGTTTTCAGTATACACAGAGATGGGCAACTATAGCACTATCTAATTTCAGAATATTTTTAACACCCCAGAAAGAAATTCTGTACCCATTAGCAGGTCCTCTCCATGCTTTCAGTCCCTGGAAACCACTAATGTACTTTGTTTCCATGAATTTGTCTATTCTGGATATTTCATAAATGGAATCATATACATTATGCGAGCTTTTGTATTTGGTTACTTGCATTCAGCATGTTTTTTTCAAGGCTCTATCCATGGTAGCATGTATCAGGATTTTACTCCTTTTATGGCTGAATAATATTCCATTGTATGAGTATATCACATTTTGTTTATCCATTCATCAGTTAATGGATATTTGGATTTTTTCCCACATTTTAGTTATTGTGAATAATACTGTTATTCTTATTTGTGTACAAGTTTTCTGTGGACATGGGTTTTCATTTCTCTTAGGGTATATACCTAAGACTGGAATTGCTGGATCAAGGAGAACTCTATGTGTAACATTTTCAGGTATGACCGAACTGTTTTCTGAAGTGGCTGCGACATTTTGCCATCCTGTCAGCAATGTGTGAGGGTTCCAGTTTGCCACATCCTTGCCAACACTTGTCGTCTTTTTTATTATAGCTACCCTCGTGGGTGTAAAGTAGTATCTCCTTGTGGTTTTGATTTGCATTTTGCTAATGACTAGTGATGCTGAGCATCTCTTCCTGGGCTTTTGACCATTTCTGTATCTTCTTTAGAGGAATGTTCTAGTCAAATACTTTGGGTTTTTTTTTTTTTTTTTCAGGAAGCTGCCAGACATATCACATAGTGACAGTTCTCTGGGGAGGAGACTCTTTTGGAAACCTCCAAACTTTCTCAACCCCCTCAAGCAGAGAGGAGGCTGCTGGTATTTCCAGTTACCACAGGTGCGAGGCTGTTTGTTTTTAAAGCTTCTTTGGAACTTGGGAATGGGAGATGTGAGTATAGTACTTTAAAATGCCCGAAGTTCACTGTTCATGCTGAGATTCAGCTGGTATCCTTGAATTAATTAATTCTCTTCAGATCATTGCAATCCTTTGGTTAATTTTACAGAGTTCTGAAAAAGTTAATTCTGGCAATATTTTGCCAATGCCCCCATTGTTTTTATGGAGAAGATTTTCAGAGGCCCTTATTCTGCCATTTCCAAAGGACTTCCCCCTGGGTCTCACTTTAAACAACTAAGTTGGTGGTAGTTTGTGTAGCAATAGAAAACTAATCCATGAGTCAAGGCCAAGGACATGACTGGACCACAGAGCTAAGGTCGGAGCTCCCATTATGGCAGGAGTATTGTGACTCTCTGGGATGGCCTCTGATTTACCTCTTTTGTGGTTTCTCCTTTAGATCTTTCTTTTTTCTTGGTGCTCCAGCAGATCCTCCACTCTAATCCAGGAAGAGAAAACCCAGGCAAAAATCTGTTTCATGGGGCGCCTGGGTGGCTCAGTCATTAAACCTCTGTCCTCAGCTCCGGTCATGATCCCAGGGTCCTGGGATCAAGCCCCACATCTGGCTCCCTGCTCAGCGGGAAGCCTGCTTCTCCCTCTCCCACCCCTCTGCTTGTGTTCCTGCTCTCACTGTCTCTCTCTGTCAAATAAATTCATAAAATCTTTTTTAAAAAATCTGTTTCATGTTCTAGGAATATCTTTCCAGATGCTTGCTTTCAAAGTGGCAAGCAGTGGCTTTGTTTATTCATTCAGCAAACATGTACTATGGCAACGGCCAGGGTGACCAACTGTACTATTTTGCCCAGGACGTTCCATTTTCCAACACTGACAATGCTTCATCCCAGACAATAACTCAGTCCCTGGAAAACTGAAATGGTTTTGAACCCCAGAATCGCTCAGGCCTATGGTCTAGGGCAGGGGTCGGGAAACTTTCTCTGTGAAGGGCCACATAGAAGGACTTTAGGCTCCACAGTCCAGATGACCTTTCTTACAACTATGCAACTTTGTGTTTGTAACACAAAAACGGCCGTAGACAGTGTGCAAACAAAAAAACACGGCTATATTTTGATAAAACTTTATTTTAAAAAATAGACGGCCATACAAGAAAATACACATATGGTCAATACACATATTTAAAAAATTGCTCTGCATCATTACCGATCAGGGAAATTTAAAAAAATCAAATACACATCAAGCCACAATGAAGTATCACTTCACACCCACCAGGATGGCTACCATCAAAAAGACAGAAAGTCATTGGGACGCCTGGGTGGCTCAGTCGTTAACTGTCTGCCTTCGGCTCAGGTCATGATCCCAGGGTCCTGGGATTGAGCCCCGCATTGGGCTCCCCGCTCGGCGGGAAGCCTGCTTCTCCCTCTCCCGCTCCCCCTGCTTGTGTTCCCTCTCTCGCCGTCTCTCTATCTGTCAGATAAATAAATAAAATCTTTAAAAAAATTTTTTTTTAGAAAAAAGACAAAGTCGCAAGTGCTGACAAGGATGCAGAGAAATCGGGAGTCCCCCTATTTTACTGGTCAGAATGTAAATTAAGGGAGCCACTTTGGAAAATAGTTTGGTAGTTCCTCAAAATGTTAAGCCTAAAGTTACCATTTGACTCAGCAAAGCCACCCTAGATATCGATCCAAGAGAAATGAAAACCTACATCCACAGAAAGCTTGTACCCAGATGTTAATAGCAGCCCAGGAGTGGAACTGCTAAGTCGAATGCTGAGTCTCCTTCTCACTCATGTGCGGATTAGCACTCAGCCAAAAACACAAGGACTTTCTCTGGAGCTCCCTGGAGCTTTGTTTCCTTCCCTCCTGCCCAAATTCCAGCCATATTGGCACTCCCAAATTCCCATCCCGGTCTCCGTCTCTCAGAGAGACTGTCCGGCCATGTTTGGGCTCCTTCTTGCGCTGCAATCTGGAAACTGAATCCAGGCAGTAAACTGTGATCATTGGGCTCACTCCTTTCCCTTCTGTCAGAGACCACAGACCAGTGCTCCCGCCACCCAGGGCCACGCCTTATTAAGTCATACATTTTAGGGGTGCCTAGGTGGCTCAGTTGGTTAAGCAACTGCCTTCGGCTCAGGTCATGATCCCAGGCTCCTGGGACTGGGCCCTGCATCAGGCTCCTTGCTCAGCGGGGAGCCTGCTTCTCCCTCTCCCACTACCTTCTACTCCGCCTGCTTGTGCTTTGTCAAATAAATAAATAAATAATCTTTTTAAAAAAATCATACATTTTAGCTGCTATTTCTTAGCTGCTTGAGGTGGGAGGGTAAATTCAATCTGTTATCCCATCCTGACTGGAAGTGGGAGTTCAGTCTTGCCTGCTTTTGAACTTTGTAGAAATGGAGCCAGACAGATTGCATTCTTTTGTCTCTCTCTGGCTTCTTTTATTTGGCATTCTGTCTGTAAGGACCAGCCGTGTTGTTTAAAGCAGGCTTCGTTCCTTCATTTTCATTGCTGGTTTGTATTTATATACATTTATTGATTTCTTGCCATGTGTGCCAGGAACTGTGCCAGGTTCTAAGGATACAAGTTTGATCAAGATATAGTTCCCACTCTCAACAAGTGTAAAAGCCAGTGCAGGATTCAACAAACCACAGCCCCGTCGGCAAACCCAGCCTGCTACTTGTTTTTTAAACAAATTTTTATTGGGCACGATCATACCCATTCATTTATACATTATCTATGGCCGCTTTCATGCTACAATGACAGAGTTGAATAGTGAGAGAAACCGCATGCTAGCCCACAAAGCCAAAGATGTTTACGATACAGCTCTTTCTAGAAAAAAAAAATTGCTGATCCCTTGTCTAGTGGAGAAGGCTAGTAGCTTCTTACTGTAACACAGTACAAACATGGACACCAAGGCTCAGAGAAACTAAATGACCTACTTAAACTTACCGAGATCTGTCCAGTGGCATGCTGGTAAGCATTTACCAACAGGCACACAAAAAAAAAAAAAAAGGTACATATATGATACATTGTACCTTTATTATAAGTAATAAAGAGTATGTATACAAATGATAAAATGTATATTATTTTTCTAGTATTACACAGTTCTGTGACTATACTAAAAACACTTCTGGTTGCCTGGGTCTAGGGTGGAGGGAGTGGAGAATAACTGTTAATATGTATGGGGTTACTTCTGGAGGCATTAAAAATGTTCTAAAATTAGATCCTGGTGATGGGTGCACAGGTCTGTCCCAAAAACGCCCCTGAAATGAAGAGCTTTATTCAGGCAATCTACTCAGTATCTCTGGGGACTTGCCTATTCTGGACATGTCACATAAATGAAATCTAACAATATCTAGTCTTGGGGACTGACAGTAGTCTTTCTTGTCAAATACATATGAGCAACTGATTCTCACAGACTGCTTTCCTTGATTTTGCTGAACTTTTATACCCATAGACTGCCAGTGGTTGCAATGGATGATTGAATGTCATTCCAACATGGTCATGATATTTCCATTTCTATTCAAGGGTAGAGAGAGAAACAACAAGGACTTACGTCAGAACTTCATCAATGATATGAGCAACTCCTATGCTAAACAGCATGACGGTTTTTGAATACTGAAGTCATGTTGCCTCAGTATTTATGCCTTGCGCAATGCAACAATCATAAATAGGCAGCACAGTTTTAAGTTTAATCTTGATTATTAGCATTTTCCTCATTACTTTTTAAGTCTAGACCCGAGATCGGCAAACTTTTTCTTAAAAGGACTCACAGTTAATATTTTAAGTTTGTGGGCCGTACGTTTTCTCTTTCATCTGCTCAACTCCTGCCCTTGTCACCTGAAAAGGACCATAGACAATAGGTAAATAAAATGGATGGGTCTGTATTCCACTAAGACCTAATTTACATAAACAGAATGAAGGCCTGCGGGCCATGGTTTGCCAGTGCCTGGGTCTAGACAAGCAAGAATATAAATAAAAGACCTGATTTATACTGTGTGCCAATCCCACCAGAATGGCAAGCTACCAATAAGACATTAGTGAATGCGAAGTTAGGAAGACACACACAGAGGGAGGGTGGCATGGTGCTCTATAATAAAAGGAGCGAGAGTAACAAAATTCTGACAGCATAGTACTTAAGATAGGAGCTTCATGGAATATATAAGGCATTTCAACATTCTTCCTATCTTCCTGCATGATTACTAATGCTCTTTGCTCTGGCCCTTTTCCCTAAAGATAAGTTATAAGGGAAAGGAAAACCATATTTCTTCATCAGACTGGTTAAATGTTTCGGTTGTAGGATACCAATTAACATTTTAAGTGACTGACGATATTGTATTTTCTTACAGAATGATGACCTTTGAATAGAATGGCCTAACTAGATTTCAAGGATGCAAGGAAAGTAAGTTTCGAATAAACACGTGAACAAAACTTCCTCCAGCAACTGATTCCTTTCTGTGATCTAAAGGAAATGATGAGTTCACACAATCAAGCACAGGTATTTATTCCTCTAATTACCTTACCTCAGGTTACACTGAAATTCAGTGACAACTAAAAATATCAGACCAAGTGTCCTCAATAATTCAACAATGTAATTTATTTTAAAATTTTAATCTAACATACTGAGATATAACATAGGATGATAATGTGGCTATAACATTACTTACTAGAATTCCTTAGTTACTAGCAAGAATTCGGTCAGCACCCGTAAGATGCTAGACACTCCGCTAAGTAACAGGAACGATACAGACATGAATGAGACACTCCCTCTTCCCTCTCCATTCCCGCTTCTAGCACTCCGCTCCAGGCCCTTGGCCATATCAGGATGACTGCATTTATTTTTTTTTAAAGATTTTATTTATTTATTCGACAGAGGGAGAGAGAGAGCGAGAGAGGGAACACAACCAGAGGGAGTGGGAGAGGGAGAAGCAGGCTTCCCGCGGAGCAGGGAGCCCGATGCGAGGCTCGATCCCAGGACCCTGGGATCATGACCTGAGCCCAGGGCAGACGCTTAACGACTGAGCCACCCAGGCGCCCCCAGGATGACTGCATTTAACACCACTTCTTACACCCTTCAACTCACTCAGCACACTACCAGGTCGATATCCCTAAAATACAGCTTCCATGATATCACTTCCACTCTCAAAAAGCACAAACTCCTTAGCCTGGCACTCAAAGTCCTCAACAGTGAAACATCTCCTCCACCTTGTCTCCCCCTCTACACATACTTCCTCCAACCCTTCTTTGCCCCATAAATATATCTTTGCAATTGGGACCACCACCCTTTTGCACTTGCTGTTTTCCCTGCCTGGAATATTCTCCAATAGAGAGTCCTCCCCACCCTCCTGATTCAAAGCTTTAGTCAGCCTTCGCATCTCACCCACCTCCAGCCAGTAAGGCTCTCTCTAGCTTTGGACTTCCTTACACTTCCTTACCCTTCATTCTACCTGTTCTCCGTGTGGTGCAATTAGTATGAACTATCAACTCTGTCAACTCTATTAGAAAGGGCCCTGTGAGAAATCCAATTTAAGCAAGGTTTGACCTCCCCCCCCCAAAAAAATCTTTACTGAAAGAATATTAGGGTAACTTACATTATGGAAGGATCGAACAATCAAACGTACTAGAGGTGCCCCTGAAATTCGAGAACAATTGGAACAAAGCACAGTACGTCTTGGACTCCCAC
This sequence comes from Callorhinus ursinus, assembly GCF_003265705.2. NCBI lineage: Eukaryota > Metazoa > Chordata > Mammalia > Carnivora > Otariidae > Callorhinus > Callorhinus ursinus. Next base: position 58,356,941 of record NW_027397070.1, read on the forward strand.
TGTGTCTTGCCTCTGCTTCTCATGGGTAGACTTGGTTTCTTCTCAAAGTGGATGCCTTCTTGCATGTGGCAGGAAATAGGGCACCCTACAGTCACTGAGTGTCCCATTTAGTAACGCCTTCTTCCCCTGGACTACAAACCTTACTTTTTAGACTCCAGTTAGAAGGATACTAGAGAAGGATTCAAACGGGCTTGGCAGAGGCCACGTACCCGTTCCTGAATCACTCAGCTGTAGCTAAAAGGCAGTGTTACTTAAGTCATATGTGGCTCCTGAGAACCAACTCCCATACATCCAGGGCTGTTCCCAGAATAAAAGGAATATTTATGAATAAGACAATAATCCTAAAAGGTGTCTTGTTCACACCACGCCTTGACTTCCCAGTGTTAAGTGCTATGGGTAGGTTTGTACGTCTGCACATGCGTGTGCACACAGACACACACACACACAGTTTTCAGGGGACCTGAGCACCATAGTCACAAATGAGGACAGAGTTCTCACTGAAGTAACCACAGACACGTTGTCTGGAATTGAGGTAGTTATCAGGATGCCTCTTCGTGCCCCAGGACCGTTATTTGTGATGCCCTTTGTCAGCTCCTTCAGACCTAGCACTCTGCAGTAAGGGTTTTAGATCCCTAAAGCAGAGCCACTACCGCCACCCCTGTTCTCTGGGTCTCTGAAACCCTATCAGTGAACTAACCTGGGCTTATGGCTCTCTCTAGCCCCATACTATTCAGAGCTACTGGATATGCTCTGTTTTAACTCCAGATCCACTCTCCAAGCTGCTCTGTCTGTGCTTGCAAAGCTGCCGTGGGTAGAACCACATGAACGGGTTGATTTTCCCTCTAGCTTCTAGTTGAGGAGAGCTACTAGGGAGCCCCTGTAGGAGACCAGATAGAGGAAGAAGAGTACAGTCAGAGCATTTATCTCCCCAGCTTCCTCCCTGTGGGGTTGCCATGGGCTGACTGCGTCTGTTAACTGAAGATCTCTGTTCTTCTCTGTCCACATAGAATTTCTGTCTCCAAGTTCCCTTAACTTCTTGTAATTCTGTTCTCTACTTCCCAATTCTTGTCTTGCGTCATGACATGTAACAAAGCTAGAATACTAGAAGTAGTTTTTGGCAATTCAGCTCAAGCTGGTAGGAGAATCAAAGACTCTCTGAGAATAATTTGTTGTAATTATGAAAGGCGGAGTTTTACATTGTCAATATCCAAGAACTGCTTGCCTCACTGCTCCACCCAAAGGATTTGAAGATTTTACCCTTTGCTCCTCACCCATTCACCATCACATCACTTCAATCTCTTTCAGAGAATCTGGTAGAACTGAGTGACTTAGGACTGACTCTCGGGATCCTGAGGTAGGATCCTGAGACCAAGAAAATTAAATAGAGGACTACTGGCTAGGGCAGAAGCAGGGGTCCAAGACAAGGGATAGTTTCTTAGTATACTGCAAGAGGACTGAACATAAGAGCCCGCGCACCAGACCCAGGACATAGGACATGGGACCATAGAGGAGCCTAGAATGAACTGGATAAAACAGGAACCACTCACAAATCCTCCCTCCCACTGTGGACCAACAATGGACTCAAGAATGAGACTCAAACCTGAAGTAAAAAATTCCTGAATATTCTTCTGGAATCTATAATCTGTGTAACCTGCTAGGAGCTAAGTTTTTTGAATAATGTCATGTGTCAGTCCTCCCTTCCCTTTTGAAGAAACTAGTCCTCTGTTAAATTACCGTGAATCCAGGGTCAGGGGAGTCATTTCCCAGAGCCATAGCCACTGATCTTCTAGACAGGAAGCCTCTCCATGGTCACCCTGCCCAGACACCTGGATCGCTAAAATAAATAAATAGATAGACAAATGAATAGATGATAGAGAGAGAGAGAGAGAGAGAGAGAGATAAAACGTTTTTAAAAACTAATCTTTTTGAATTAGTTTACATTCCAAATAAATGCCACTAGAGTACAACAATAAGATGGAGAGATTGAAACACAGTCACATTTTTCTCTTAAGAATTACTTTCCCAGAGAGAATACAATAGAAAATTAACACGCGAACAGGCCAGCTGCAGGTGTGGCACTCTCTTGAAAGCTAGGAGGGTATATATTCATTTGCTCTTGTTGCGGTGACAAATGACCACCAATTTAGTGGCCTAAAGCAAAAATCTGTGATGTCCCAGGTCTATAGGTAGGAGGGGCTCACCTGGCTCCTCTCCTCCTGGGTCTCAAGGCCAAAGCCAAAGTGTTGGCCAGCTTCAGCAATTCTGTGGAGGCTCTCAGAAAGAACGTGCTTCCAGACCCATTCAGGTTTTTGGCAGAATTGAGTTACTTTTGGTTGTAGGACTGAGGTCCCTGTATCATTGGCGGCTGTCAGTCAGACATTGCTCACAAATTCTAGAGGTTTGATTATGGTTCTTTTCATCTTTAAAGGCAACAACAGTGAGTAACATGCTTCTTATGCTTCACATCCCTTCTTTGGTCACATTCTTTTGTCTCTGGCTGGAGAAAGTTGACTGCTTTTAAAGGGTTGTGTGATTAGATCAGCCCCACCTGAATAATCCAGAATAATCTCCCCATTTTAAGGTCTGTAACCTTAATTAAATCTGCAAAGTCCCTTTTGCCATGTAATGTAACATATTCACAGTTTCTAGGGATTAGGGTGTGGACATCTTTGAGGTTCATTCTCCCTACTGCAGTGTCTCTCTGCAGAGACACTGAAGCTGGGTCACGGCCAAATGGAGGGAAGGAAGCAGTGTAGACCAAGATTGATGCCACTTTCACATGGGATTTTTTTTGTTGCTATTTTATTTAATCCAACATATTGGGAAAATGTTACAAAAATAAATGTATATTTAAATATACTTTTCTGATTATATCTATAAATACATGATGTACATAGACTATATATATATAGTCACAACCTTGAAGTTGCATATTTAGCTCATTCAATTTGTGAAAAATATCTACCACATAACCTAGTTTGCAAAGGCAGTCCTCCTTATCAAGTTACTCAATCAAATCACACTTACTGTTAGGGGAAAAAAAAACTGACTTAATTTTTTATCCAAATAAATGAATTATACAATCTGCTGAAAAAGACACAAATCACAATGGTAAGTTTACACTGCTGTAACATAAACTACTCAAAGTTATCAAGATTAAAATTACTTGGATATAATATCTTTAATTTATGGATTTTTATAAGTTATAAGATCAAGCATAAATCTTTGTTTTTCATTATTTAACTTGTAATTAGTTCAAAATTTACTGTATAGTTAAAAATAAGTTCTTTGTGAAGGGAGCCTAGGAGAAAAAGTGGATGGGTAAGCATGTGTATACTGAATACTGATGTTAGGCCTTTTGGGGAACGTCACGAAGGGAATTCCCTTGACATAATGGTAGTTTCCAGCTATGCTCTCAGGCAAGCTATCTCAAAGATCACAGAACAGAAAGGTTCACCAACTAAATTAAAGTACTTGAATCACAGAAGTTATTTCATCAACTTGATACCCCCCGAGGACAGAAAGCAACGGGGTAGGCTCACACACTTAGCAAAGGGTACAAGCAGATGAACTTCTCCATCGGGTACCTTTGACATAGACACAACAGTTTGGGGGCCCCCAAAACTCTTTTAATTTCATTTAAAATCATAAAAAGAAAAAAGTATAATTCAGCCTGGATTATATTGGTCTTTCTTTCAATGCAGTAGTAAAATATAATTTTTAATATTTCTTGATGGTGAAAGGGGCCCAGGAAGAAAGGCTCACATGCCCAGGGCCCAGGACAGACATCCTGCAGCCCAGGATGGGAAGACAACACTACCTAAATCTTGGGTCACACAATATTCACATCTTGTCTTTCCTGCATCGACATTCCCCACTGATGGCGGGCTGATGAAAACCAGAGTTGAGGTTTGAACGGAGGGCTTAGCAGACAGAAAGTGTCTGGAGCCAATATAAACAGCAGCTCCCTCCGAAAGACTCAGGACCTGGATGCCTGGCCATAGCCCCAGCCTGGCAGTTAGCCTGCTCCATAGCTTTGGATTTTGACGGAGTTTCTTAGGTAGAGCACATGTGGGGCCTGAATAGGACCATACTGGGAGCCTCCAGGGGATGGCCAATTTCAAGATGCCCAGAAGTGGCCTTCTCATACTTATAACTTTCCATGTCTTTCCCTGTCTTTGTAGCTGTAAGTAACACTCATTTGTTCAATTACACGTTCTATCTATTCCATCTTCAACACATCTTACGGGTTACTTACTATCTGTACTTAACACACTTACAAATTCTGCCTGTGTTTCACAAACTATTTGTTTGCCCATTATCGATCCCAAACATGTCCAATCAATTTTGCCTGAATCTTATAAGCTACTAGCTTCCTTGTTATGCTTTACACTTCTTGTGAGTTTTATCCACCCCATTTGTTGGCCTTTTAGAGAAAGACTGAATATTCTCAAGTAATACAGAAAGCACATTATAGGAAAGATTAAATAAGAATAATATATGATATTAAGAAATAGCACCATTAATGCATTAGACACTGTGATCAAACATGATTTATGTAAAGAGAGAGAAAGTTCTGTTCCACAAAAGGCCATGGGGCTCATCAACTTTTCACCATGCTTCCGTCATCATGTTTCTACTTCATTGCAGGAGGTGGGCAAAATTAAGCATTTTATAAGGTGAAATAAGGCAAGCATGCTAGGATTACAGTGCAGGTTTGAACACAAAAATTTTATCCACGGGTTTTATCCAAGGTAACTTGAAAATTTGATAGCTCCCGAAAAGAGTTCAGTTACGTTTTTTAAAATTAACCATCACTAATCTCTTCTACGTGGGCCACTCATAGGTGTTTTTCTTTCCAGCTAATGACTTATCTCAGGGATAAGCACTGAGAACAACCGAAAAGGATTCCTTACGTGAAATTTGTTGGGGGAAGAGCACCAAGGGAGAGAGCCATTTTTAGCTTTTATTACTTCTTATCAATATTCTCTTTGCTTTATTTTCAACAAATTCTCAAGAGCTATGCATTTCTTGGTAACAGGGGTGAAAGAGTAAGTAATTAAATGAAAGTCAGGCTCATGGCCTACAGTTAATATATTATTTCCAATTGCAGAATACAACAGTAGGGGCCCATATATCCCCATTTCCAAAGCCATGCTTCATCTTTAACAGAAATATGTACAAGACATAAAAGGAAAGGAAGTTTTGGGGGCTGGTCCTTGATTTCATCAATTAAAAGACTCTTCCCTCGAGTCAGTATTTCAAATTGACTATGCCCTGGACAGAGTTGGGAGCAGGGGGTATAACTCAAAGCAATGGGTCACACTAAGAATTGGAAATGGTAAAATGTTTATCTTTCTTAGATGAAGTGGAAGATGGGCTGTGGAAAGGGGAAAACAGGAAAGAACGGCTCTCAAATGCCAGGAAAGAAATGCCCCAGGGGTCTGAGTACCCCAATTTGAAGGTGCTGGTCTTTACCACACAGTGCAACTAATAATAGTCTATTACTACTATCATTATAAAGTAGTTTAATCTTAGGCCATTTTTTTAAGATTTTATTTATTTGAGAGAGAGAGAGCACAGAGGGCTAGAGGGAGAAGCAGACTCCCCACTGACCAGAGAGCCCGATGTGGGACTCCATCCCAGGACCCTGGGATCATGACCTGTGCCTAAGGCAGACACTTAACTGACTGAGCCACCCAGGCGCCCTAATCTGATGCCATTTTAAGAATTCTAAGAATCACTTTCTATACTCCACCCCCCACCAGGCTTCCCAAGTCATAGGGGTTCAATGATACCTATTCATTCAATTCTTCATTCATACATGTGTGCGGGCATTTGCCAACAACCTGTTATGTGTCAGATGCTAGGGTAACAAGCCCATGAGCATGCACTATCACTCTGTGACAGGCACTGTACTAGACACTGGAGATAAACAATGAACAAAACTGTCTTTGAGAAGTTAATTGATTAGCATTTGCTTTATACATTTCTAGACAAAATTCCCCAGTCCTCTTTATTTAAAAATCTCTGATTCTGGTCTCACTATCACTTACTTTTATACTTTATATCTATGAATCAAGGAAAGGTAAATGTGAAACCACTCTGAGCTCATGGGCCACCCAAAAAGAGGGGTGGGCCAGATTTGGCCCTTGGGCCATAATTGGTTGACCCCTGGCTTAATAAAAGTAGAAAGAGAAAGAAAACTGGGGAATACATTTTCCAACAGCAGAGATCATTTGTTAGGTGCTGATACACCACCACTACTTTGGCAACATTGTTTGAAAACCAAGGAAAGAATAACAGTTGTGACAGTATTTCTGAAGGGATTGTTTTGAATCCAGTCTTCGGGTATGAAAACATGCCTATCTCTGAATAACATGCTATTATGGCTATATCTTTATGTTGGGGTTTTAGACATTATCTCCTGGCTTCCTGATATGAAAAATAAGTCTCGTCCTTCCTTCCCCTTCGCTCACCAACATCTTGTGCATTTTCCATCCCCCTCTCCTTTGGCTCAACCCGATTGGGTCAGTGCCTATAAAATCATGCCTCTATGTGCTACTTTATAAGTGAGACGTGTAAGGACGCTTAATTTTCTTTTTCTTTTCAGAAACACAAATTTTGCTTTTTCCTGGAGTGAATTATTGTTCACACCCCTTAGTTTCTGTGTTCTCATCAGTAATCCAAACGCCAGTTGTCCAGCAGAGTCCTAAATCGCCTGGTTAGCGCTCCCACCAGATAATCCATCAGTTTCGTCTGACCGGGAAGCCTCTCTCGGAGCCTCCGGACCTGCTGCAGCCAGATGGGGGGTCCCCCAGGGGTGGTGCACACCGTTCATCCCGCGTAGCTCACAGGCTTTGCTGCCGTGTTGCAGCTCCCGGGTCCAGTGCTGCCTGCGTCTCAGAAGAACAGGTGCCGGCAGACGCAAACCTTGACCTTCCAGGGCTCCACACGACACGTGCGCATTCGCATGTTTGCTCCGTGCCCTCCCACAGTCGCTCGGTTGTGGCTGTAGCCGTGTGTACGTACAGTGCACGCGTCCGCAGTCTTTGCGCTAAAACACCTGCCTCCAAAGTCGCCCGTGAAGGGGAACAGAGAGCTGGAGGAGTGTATATGGTATTGCTCAGGGCCAGACCTGGAAACGGTTTTCATTACCTCTGCTCACCTCCCAGTGGCCAGAACTCCAGTCACAGGACCCCCGACCACCCCCACACCCCCCGCCGCCCCCCACCCCTGACTATGAGGGGCATTAGGGCAGGTCGTCTGCCGGTGTTCCAGGAAGAAGAAACGCTATGGGAAATTTATAGCATTATGTCCGCCGGTCTGCCCGTCTGATCACCAAACCATTTTATTGTTCTTCCAATATGTAGACAAAAGACAACAAAACAATAATCTCCACTGGTTCTGACCCTCTTGGTCTGGCAACTACGAAGTTAAAAACAAAAATCACCGGTTGCATAAACACCCAAATAAAAAGGTCGCTTGGAGACAAAAAGTACCCCAAAAGTTGAAGAACAGCAGATCGAAAACCATCACTGCCCTGGAGCAATTCAGAAATCCCTCTGGGCACGGGGGGGGGGGGGGGGGGCAACCCGTGGGAGTAGGGAAACTTCCTGGATTGGGCCCTGATTCTGCCTCTGGAAGGAGCTCCTGTGGCTATTCTCTGAGGCCTTTTTCTCTGCTTTCTGAAAGACTCTTATTTTTATTTTCCTTGGTCATATCAGACCAGAGTGCTAGCAAACATGTCCCTTCAGGAGGAAAGTATATACAAAGCCTCCGAAGTCTCTTTTTCGGTTGTGGTCGTTGGGCTGCTGGGATTGTTCCAGTTTTCAAACTGTTCAAGATTTGGCAGGGGCGGGGGGCAGTGGTGTCAACCAAATTCATGGTTTCTTTGGCAATACAATTCCCTCAGAAGCCGAAGTTTCTGAGGTATTTGCTTTCCATCAGATTCATAGGCAGCAAGTGTAACAAGTTCTTTCCTAAACATAGGTGTGCCTTCTAGATAGAGACCCCAGTCATTGCCTCCCTCCTCCCTCCCTATTCTTCTCCCAGTTCAGTGACCACCACACTGATGTTATCAGGTGTGAAAGGTACCATAACGCCCAGGTCACTTTTTCTGAGAAGTTTTACTGTAAGTTTATGTCTCTTACCTTTTGTGCTTTATAACTGAGAAGATGGCTTTCAGGGTGCAAATTTCTGTATCCCCTTTAATTCCCTTTGATTTCTCCTTGCACACCAGACAGTTATTTCCAAAGGCTGTCATTTGCAACACCTTGCCAAATGAATCCCAGAGTGGCCGACTCCCACCAACACTTTCTTTGTAACCAGTTCTCCTTGGGCCTCTAGCTCCCACATCGCAGCAAGTGATGGTTTTTTCAAATGTTTGCCACCACATAACTTGGGTCCCCATTTCTTAATTTCTGACCTTAGTTCCTTTGCTAATCGCCATGGAGCCACTAAGCAAATGCCATATAGTTTTAAGTTTCTGTTACATCAACACCCACTTTCTAGGAGTATGAGAGCACAACACTAACTACTACAAAGGCAAACCCCAAATCTCAACGACTCAACTTAATAATTATTTCTTGCTCATGTCACAGTCCAATGCAAATCAGGTGGCTCTTCACCTCATAGAGAGCCATCTGGAACCCAAGGCTTCAAAGTGACCATGGAAGGGAAAGAGAGACCAGACGATCATTCCAATATTTTTATATCCAGACTTGATGCACCAGACGTGATTTGGGGGCAGGGTGTTACATCACTTCTCCCACATGCCACTGGCCTGAATTCCATCATATGGCTCCACTACAACTGCAAGGGATGCTGGGATATGTAGTCTTCCTATGTGCTGGGAAGAGGAAACACGTGGCATTATCTCTGACAATGTCCTCTGATTTCTTGGTGCTTCCCCTCCCTGCCCCCTCCCCCGCCTTGAAAAGGGATACATAGAGAGGTAAAATTTTGAGGACCTCAGATGTCTGAAAATTTATTTATTCTAGCCTCTGTCTGGGTACAAAATTTATTGGAAATTTTGGTTTCCTTCAGAATTTTATAGCTATTCCTCCAGTACGTTCTAACTTTCAGTGTTGCTGTTCATTTTGAAAAGGGTCTGATCATTGTGATTCTTTTGCATGGGGTATGTTTTCATTTGAGGTAGGCAGGTTGTTGTTATTAGTGCTTCTCCCTCTCTCTCTCTTTCTGTGTGTATGTGCGCGTGTGTGTCTTTCTCTCTCCCTAGAAATCTGTAGAATTTTCTCCCTGGTGCTCCAGTGATTTCAGATAAACTACACTTGGGTTGTCTCAGCATGGATCTATTATTATTCATATTTCTGGACACTGTGAGCTTTTCAATCTGGGAACTCAAGTCTTTCCATTTGAGGAACTTTTATTGACATTATTTAGTGGATTATAGTCCATCACTATCTTTGTTATTGTCCTTTCTGAATGCCTATATTCAGATATTAGACCATCTAGGCTAGCTTTATTATTTTATTTTCTCTCCTATTTTTTATATTTTTGCCATTTTGTTCTACTTTCTGAAGCGACTTTTCAATGTTCTCTTCTGGCCCTTTATTGGATTTTCTTCTTTAACATCAAATTTTTAATTTTCAGAAACCTTTTTATATTCTCAGAATGCTATTTTATGGCAGCCTGTTCTTCATGCATGGGTGCTAGATTTTTTCTACAAACTTTCTTTGAGGATATTATTTGTTCAAAGTTTTTTTCCATGCACAATTGAGTTTCCTCCAGAATGCTTTTTTCCTATTGCTTTTATCATTACAAGTCTTCAGACTTCTGCTAATGGATGTTTGGCTGTTCCTGTAGACTAGAAGCTCTGAGCAGATGAGGGGGGCATGTTGACTGTGAAGATCCATATTTTCCAGAGAAGATCTTCCAATTTTCTGCCTGGAGACCAGTGTTCCTAAACAGAATGGAGAAAGATGGTTGTAAGTAGAGGTGGGGGTCTCTGTCTTCCACAGACATATTTTGGTTAAACCTCCATATTTTCAGTTTGGCACTCTGCCTTCAGTTATGCCTGGCTGCTCTTGGTCCACAGACCCTAAGCTTAGTTTCTTTCCTGGGTGAGGGAAGAGTGGCTGCCCCACAAGTATGGCGTAAGAGAGAGAATCTAGGGGTCTCATCACTTCTTAAACAGCATTCAACCCTTCTTTCTTATAGGAAATACACCATTTCAGAAGTCCCTGAACTACCACCCCCCTCCCAGTTTCAGAGCTTTTTGAGGATTTTGGAGTTAAACCAGTTCCCTTTCCCCACTGGTGTCTGATAAGTCAGTTACTGTTCATCCGTTTTGTTTTCCAGTCTCAGAAATTTTGTTACTCTGGGTGAGTTAACTGAGCAGAGCCGCTTCCATCCCAAGGAGGCAAAGACCCACCCAGGGTCTTTACCATTCCCCTTTGAGATCACACTCTTGGTATAGAGGACCCCCAAATTCTCTTTCCAAGTAGTCCTCAGGACATGCCGAGAGCCTACCAGGGTTTCTTCCTCAGTCAATCCAGTAGGCTGACTCACACCCTAGACCTAAGGGATGGTCAAGAAAGGGCTCTATGCAAGGGCTGAGGATGGAGGTGGACACGTGCGTCCATGCTCATGCTCATGTGTGCATGCCACTGCCTCTTCCCAAAGCCAGTCACAGCTTTGACAACAGTCAAATGAATTTTTACATTGCACTGTCTGCAGTTATTTGGTATGAATATACCCGTATATGTTTAATGTTGTCATTATGAGGGTGTATTGGTCAAGGCAAGAGGATAAACTATAATAGTTTGTTGTCTTGATTTATTACTTAAATATTTAAACATATGGCATGGCCCTCCCCATTCTTGCTCAGTAGCTCTGCAAATATCGGGGTGGCATGCTCCCCATATTTATAGATTTTGCCCTTAAAAGTCACATTACTGTAAGCTTTTAGAGGTGTTTCAGGAGGGAACCACATTAGACATGTGTGTCCAGTCTGCCATGTTAAACAAAAAGTATACCCGTTTCCCTCTCTACTTGAGGCATTTCCCTGGTGCCTGATGCTCCCACATCGGTTACATTTCCTCCTCTCCTTTTGGATTTTTCCTTTTTTGTCTTTCTCAGCATCACTGCTGCTCACTGAGGTATGACCAAAGAAGGAGGTTCATAAGGAATATTTATTCTTGTGCTTCTGCACAAGAATTCTTCTGCATTTTTCCCCTTATACACATTTTCCCCTCAGGTCATTTCAATTTCTTATGAAGTTTTTGAGGTCTTCTCATTTATTTTCACTGTATCTTATCATCCCGCCTCATTCACCCTTGAGTCCCATACAGTGTTTAGCATAATTCCTAGCTCAGACTAGAATATTTGTTCAATGGCGCTGCACTGAATTATAAGCTCTGAAAATCTATGCCAAGGGATGTTATTTTGAGATGTCACTGAATGCCTCCTCTTTGCTGACAGAAAACAGGTGACACTATAACCAGACTATTTAAGGCATAATTATATTTACATGCTTCCTGCCAAAGGGGTAGTTAATTGTACTGATTGGTTGTTTCAGAACTGTATAAGATAGTCTCAAAAGTACATAATCAAAAGAGCTAAAATTATGCCTCTGCACAGACTTATGATTCCCGGGGATAAGGACCATCCAAATAGAAAAATTTCTGAAGTTCTCCAAACATTTCCCTCCGTACGTATCCCTGCATATCTACTCGGACGGAAGGGACATCGAGGCATACTGTGTACCTCAGCCATGGGCTAGTGGGAGCAGAGAAGCTACACAGTGAAAGTGAAAGGAACTGAGTTGGTTGTAGGAGCCAAGGGACCTCTAACAAGAGAAGCCACAGCCAGCAGCTAAGACAGTCCCCAGAGGGACATAATAAATCCAGGGAAGATTTCAACCAGCTTTAAATCCTCTTCAGGAAGAAGCTCCCAAAGGGCATGAGAATTGGCATTTGGAAAGCCAACAGTGCAGTGAATCCAGGTGGTTTGGACTATCCCAGTGAGTGTCTGAGGACATGCCAATCAGTGTCTGGCCTCCCAGAAGAATAAAAATATCTAAGAAAATTGTCAGCTAGCCAAGCAGGCTTTGGAGTCAGGACAAGATTTTGATCCCAGCGAGGAGATGTGGGGAGCTCATCATGAATCCATCATGAATCCATCATGAATCTATTTTGATCCCAGCAAGGAGATGTGGGGAGCTCATCATGAATCCATCATGAATCCAAGTTGGCGTCTGACTTCAATGACCTTTGCCCTTGGTTTCTCGGCCATTTGAGAAATCTCTGCTCAAAAGACCTCACTAGGGCCATGTGTTTGGACTTCCTCCTCATTCTCAGTTGCTTAGAACAAAAACAACAGGCCTAACTCCCCACCTTTGAAAGTAAGGGAGATGTATTAAAATGGACCAAACAGGGGACATTTACTGTAGGAAATTCCATCATCATTTGAAGTCAAATCTAGGGATGAATTGGCCAACCCAGCCCCTTAGAACCAAGGTTGAGTTTTCTGCAGAATAAGGAAAAAACAGCTGCATCCTCAGTCAAGAAATTCCAACTACAAAAAATAGAAGTTTTGTCCAGTGGTTCCTACAAAACCAGGGACTTCCCATCAAGATGCCCAGTGACCTTCGTCCACTGTCTTTACTGGGGACGCATTGCTGTGGTTCCTCCAATTGCTAATTTTTTCTGCTTTGGAGATCCAGGAGCATATTTCTCTTGCTTTTCCCATGCCATCAAAAAAGTTTAACTCAACCTAAGAGCAATTTAAAATATTGTGCTAGTAATGAGAAATCTGACGAGCTCCAGAAGAAAAGAATGAAATGAACAAAAGTCAGATCTTAGGGGTTGGGTTTGAAATTAAAGAAAAGACCTTTTAAACTAGAAGTTAGGTATTAGGAGCTGGCCTCTTCCAAAACAAAAGGCAACAGAAACATAGCTTCCAGAAAGGCTCTACCGTCCTCTGTGTAATAGCGCCCTCTGGCTTTAAATTCCTTGGCAATGTATTTGGCTTTGAGCCTCAGGTTTTGTTAAAAGTCCATGGCTGGGGGCGCCTGGGTGGCTCAGTTGGTTAAGCGACTGCCTTCGGCTCAGGTCATGATCCTGGAGTCCCAGGATCGAGTCCCAGGATCGAGTCCCAGGATCGAGTCCCACATCGGGCTCCCCGCTCGGCGGGGAGTCTGCTTCTCCCTCTGACCCTCTTCCCTCTCGTGCCTCTCTATCTCTCATTCTTTCTCTCTCAAATAAATAAATAAAAATCTTAAAAAAAAAAAGTCCATGGCTGGAAAGAGAACCCAGGATCCCCCATATCTGAAACCCTGCTCATCTGTTTTTCCTGCGTCTGCCTCTGCAAATAGGAAGTATGACTCAAGCAATGCTTCGTCATCTGTGGAAGAAAGAACTGTCAAAGAACAACTCCAATAAGTGCTTGGGGACATTAGAAATGTCTTACCAGTCTCTGGAAAATACTCTCTTGAGACTGCCAGCATACACCAAAGAAAATGGTCTTCAGGTTGAGATATGGTCAACTAGAACAAGTAGTGGGAAAGGAAGAGACCCATCCGAGACCATTAGTATAAATGATTATTGATCTGTCATTCATGAAGGAAGCTGTGAGGCTTCCTTGTTTCTTGTCTGTGTTTAATTTTAAGACTCCTAAAATGACCTCTAAGAAGAAAGAAAATGCTCTTGAAGCAAATGACACAAAACCTTGCCTACATTTGATTCTTTGTGTGAATACAGATAATGAAAGAGCTTCTGGATTCTTCATGGGGGTTTTAAGAGGAAGGTGTGAGAAAAATTCCCAAAGGCATCATTGGCTTTTGGCTTTCCATAAGAGCTCAATTTGATCTTTTTGACCCTTCAAAGTGCTGAGCCTGGTTTCGCTCCAGTTTTGACCCTTCAAAGTGAGTCCTTCCTGGAGCGAAACCAGGCTCGGCAAGAATTAAATTATTCATCCCAATGGGAAGGAAGAAAACTACATAGGTTCATGGAGAAGGGCAAAAAACTATCTTGGGAAAAAATCCAGCCAGAGCCCTAAGAATCTTCTCCTGGCTTTGGGGAAGACAGGATGGTCTGGGATGGATCTTCCCCATGATACGCTTTCCTTGGAAAGCATTATACTTTTGCTGCCCTCAGGTGAATTCTTGCCTACCCTTAAATATTCAGTGTGGAGATAAACATTTTGTGCCTGAAACTACCCCTCTCTTGGTAGATCTTTAGAATAAACCAGTGTAGCTAAGAAAACTAAGCAAGCTGCACTGGTATATCGGAAATGCAGATTTTTATCAGGCTCGTACCTGGTTTGACTGGGCATGATATCATTTTGTTTTCTCCCACCAATGCCTGAGGCAGATTCCATCATTTTCAAGTCAATTTCAGCCATTAAAAAAACAGCCCTGTCTTCAGGAATTAATACATCCAGTCCAGACCATTTAGATCAAAACATTAACCTTGATCCAATTAAAACTTCTTTCTCCACCAAGCTCAGGCTTGACTTCAGGTTTGGGAATCAGCATCTCAGAAGAAGGTCATTGTCTGGCTTTGTCTCTTTGGCAATACCTCCAGTTCCACTTAATTCTGCCCAATGCCTGCTTTTGGGTTCTCCAGGTATAAGAGGGATAAGAGGGAAAAGATCAAAGGAATTTTTACTTAATTGGTGCTGTTTTCAGTGTTCTCTTGGATCTTGAAGTGCCTCCATCATATAAATACTGGCTTTATTTTATGGGCAACAGTTATGGGCATGTTGGAGACCCCCAGGGGGACCAGCCTGTGACACCAGCCTCTAACCCGAACAATTCTTCCCCTGGCTGAGCTCCCATGACCCCTGCCCCATCAGCTCCAGCACTGGCAGTATGCCTCGAGGTCCCCTTACCACCACAGATAACCTTCTTAGACAGCATCTTTTCAAGACAACTTCAGCCTGGATCCTTTTACACATTTGCCTGAAGCCTTGGAGATACACTCTCGTCCCTTAAAAACTGCAAACATAGCCTGCTCAGCCACTGAACTTGCCCTTCTCACCTACTACTGTGAGCTGCCCCAGCCAACCTCTCACTTTTATACTTCTTCAGGGGATACCTGTCAACCTTTCTAGAGAACTCTGCTCCTGTAGGAAGGCTAATGACTTTCTGAACCCCAGCTGGCATTCAGCCAGGGGATGTGACATGGTCACCCCTTCTAGCCGACAACGCCCAAGTCTGTGCGAAGTTCTGGTGGTTCTATTGGGCCCTCTTTGTTTGGCTAATGAATGAAAGCAACACCCTCTCCTCTCCTCTTTTCCCTTCTCTGAGGAGGAGACCTGTAGCAACTTTACTCCTGCAAATTCCCTTCAAAATAGTTCACCCAGCAAATACCAATCTTCCTGGATGATAGGTGCAGGTGTTGAAAGGGACCAGCCTGGTTTCTCTTTGGTAAATTCTGAATGAATGTGGAGTTATTTATTTCACCCATTGCCCCAAACTTAAAGGCTTTAGCCGAAATTCCAATATGGAGAGAAAAATCTCTTCATAGGCCATTGACACAGATTCTGCCTCTTGGTGAATGAGATCTACCTCTACCAGGTTAAAAAAGTCACAAGATGAGGTGACAGGATGAGGTGTCTGCTTCAAAGCGTCCATCTCTATTGGACTTCTCTTTGGCTAATGCCAAGGAGTCCTTAGCACAGACCCTCTGCTCAAAGTCATGTGTCAGCCCCAGCCCTATGTACTTTGACCCCTCTACAGGAAGGTAACTATCCTTTCCCCAAAGGAACACCAACCAAATTTTCAAGGGGCTTTCAGACAACTGGATGAGTCTTCAAGCCTTTACTTCCATAAAGCACTGAAGCATCATATTAATGAAAACTGGCTACATACAGGCAAAAAAATGAAAATCCTTAACCAGTAGCATATGTTAGCTCATTAAACATGAAATTTTTCTTCTAACCCCAAAGAACATCATCAGAAGTAGTCAACCTAAAGCACACCAAAACATAAGAGATAAAATGGAACTTAATGAGTAACATCCACTTTCAGTGACCCCCTTGTGATTTATTGAGAGGAAAACATTCATTTCGTCCAAGCTCAGTATAGGGGTGGTTAAGCTACCCCGTGTAATGGTGTGACATCAAGGAGTCAAATCTAATTAGATATCCCTCCCCAAAAGAGAAGTAGACGGTTAATCTGCTCCAGGAAAAAAACACATAGTGCATCTCAAAGCCAAACACAGATTGCTTCCGGAAATTCTGTTACATTGTCCATGGGTAAGGTGGTGAATCTGATAGGAAAAACCCAAACATGCATATGCTTGAATTTTCTCACACATCAGAGCTATTGAAAGTAGACTGACTGTGATACTCCATAACCACAGTGTAAGGCAAGTCCGACCTTTTCTTGTTGCGTGTTCCCAGCATGGACAAAACAAGTGCACATATGAATTACGGACTGGGGTCCATTCTGAACACTCAGACAAGTAATGGGGGCCATGAGAAGGATGTGGTGAGCAGAGGGAGGGAGGCGGCTGGGCCTCCGTCAGGGCATGCCCCTAGGTGTGACACGTTCCAGCCTGGGCCAGCTCCCTGGTCTTGGCTCCAGAAGGGAGGACCGGCAGAGAGAGCAGGACAATCAGGCTGTGCCTGCCCTCGCCCAGCTCTGTTCATTGGCTCACCTGGGCACTCTCCTGGCCTCACTGTACCCATGAGCTCTGGGACCTTGGCCTGGTCTCCCTTTCCCGGCCACTCTTGCTCCCTGTGTTTCATGCGTCAATGTGTTTTACACATATGGGCCTTTTAGGAAAGGCTTTTAAAGACTCATATTTATGGTGCCCCGTTTGGGTGGTCCGGTCAATCCTGCCTCACCCTCCTATCCTCCTCCCATTGAGTGTTGTAGAACTGGGACCATTCCCGTCTGAGAGTGTCACCTCGGACCCATCCACATCCTTTAAATTGCTATTCCTTTCCCACTTCTGTTCTAAGCTAAGTGGAGCTGATGTTCCAAATATTTAACAACTGGTACTTGGTACGGGCACCAACCAATCAGAACGTATTCCAACGGTAAACATAAGCCATGAAGGGCTGGTGGCACCTGCCAAAGAAGAACCCTAAAGTAAGGACAAAGAGACATCCACCTTTTGGGGGGGTTGCGGTGGCTAATGGCTTTTCTTCTGTTGCTAGCCCTGGTGTTCTTCAAGAGCCCCACGGCTGTCTACCACTAGAGCTTAGCTTGACCCATCACATCATTTACGGAGGTAAAAGCCTTATCTTTGTGGAAACCAGAGGAGTCACGCCTATATTTTTTGTTTTCTGGGTTAAGGGTTGTTGGATCTTTTGATATTTAGGTCACATTTCCCCACAAATAAACATCTCCACACCTAAAATTTTCAACACGTGTATTTTTCTGAAACAACTTCCCTTCCCAAGGACAAGCCCTTTCCTGAACTGCTAGGAGGTTCCAAGGAAACCCGTAACTCTGAGCTGGGGCTTCCTCTACATTCAGGGGACCAGGAAGAACGACATCAGCCCTCACAAAGTGTCCTTGACTGCCCCAGGAAGACTGTGCCTCCTGTTTTATTCCTCTCCAAACAAGACAGACCGATTGGCATCTGAGAGAGAAACCACATTAAATAAAGATGCCCAAATATAAGTTCTATTTTAGCAGGCCAAGTAAGAATTCATGATTAAGACACCAGCCATTTCCTGGAAATAAAAGCCCACCCGGAGGTGTTTGGGAGCTCAGAGTATCGTCAACACCAGCTGGCAATTAATCTCCAGGGAAAGCTCTTCTTCGAGTGTCTCTGTTACAGGCTAAATATACCCTAAATATAATTTTAAATATAGATGTTCTATCTATTCCTCACATTCCCTGGGGCTGCCAGCGTAAGACACGGATCAGCCCAGGGGCACTTGGCATTACAGGGTGTCCGTCGAGAGAGCATACTGACCCTGTTAGCTCATCAGTATCCCGCATCGGCTGAAATGGTCTGCACTCTGCATATTTAAAAAACACTCATATCTCTTCCCTCAAAAAAAGAAATTCATGAATTTCTTGAGTATTTTTTTGTTTTACTATTGAATTGGGATAGTGAAATATGTTTTAAATCTGAGCATGAATATTTGTTGCAAAACTGCAGTTATAAACCTCCCTGCCTTTCACTATAATGTTTTACTGCTTTTCAAGATTTGGACAGAAATATTTGTGTACTTATATATTCAGCAGACGTAGTCAAATTACCCAAAAGACCAAGGTCTGCCAATGGAGAGAAATTTATGCCTAGAGCTACAGGGTGAAATGGCCCTTGTCAGAGCCCAAGGGCCGTTCTCCTTTAATTCTGCATTTTGTGGGCATCTCAGCCATGTAGGGCCAATATGGTCTGAAAGGAAAGATCTGGGGTCAGTTAAAGAATAAGAGTGAAAGAACAATCATAGGACAGGAGGATTGGGCATGGTTTTGATTTCTTTAAAAACGCCCAAGTGCATAACCTGCAGCCAGCAGGGAAATGGCCACACGGAGCAAGAAACAAGAATGAAGGCAACCACCACTGGAGTCTCCGAACACGGAGAGAAACACCATTTCCTATCCCTTTTGTCTGAACCAACGGGCCAAATGTTTCTAGACTCCAGGAACCTGACACTGCTCCCAACAAGTTGTTTGTGCCTCTGTGCTTAGAAAACATATCCATGGTTTTAAAAAGAAGTGCGCTGGCCCTGAGTTGTAAATCTCACCCAAAAGGCAGCTATTCTTCTTAAAACTCTCTTCCCCAGAAGTTGCTCATGTGGGCCAGGTGTACACAATTGCACCGTGAATATCTATCTGTATCCTCCTCCGGAAGAGATTTCACTCCAGCTTGGAGACATACCACTGAGGAGGTCATCACCAAGAACACAATGTTGATCGGAGGCAGATTTGGCCAAGCTGGGGGGTCCAGGACCCCATGTCCCTGAGGGGGGCACCAGTATAGAGGCAGATCAAAGAGCATTTAGGACTGGGTGCCGAGATTCAAAGGCTAAGTTCTCTTAAGGCCGGGCTCTGGATCCAGGTCTCAGGTCATTCCCAGATGGTCACATGCGTAAGGTACAGGTAGAAAAGTACTCTCTGAATGAAGCGGGTCAGTGGGAATCTAGAAGAAAAGGTGCACAATTGTGGATACAAAGAGAGCCTCCTGGTTTCCGTGGTCTCTAGGAGGCATCCTGAGCAGACATGGGCGGCTAGGGTCAGATGGACCGAGGGTTTGCCCCTGGTGCAAGGTTGATGGGATGAACCCTGACAAGTCTTCCTTTTGTCGCAGCTCAACTTTGTTATCAGTCTCTGCAACAACATTAAGCGTGCATTTGTACATGACTGCTTTTAGACGACCCAGCTCTCAACCAGAAAAGCTCACAGCTTCATGGAACATTAGCGCAACTAATCTCTCAGTGCATCTGGACCCCCCACCCCAGCTCCCCATTTTCCCCGACACAGCCGGATCTAGCCCAGGCCAGTTACCTCACCCAGACCAAGGCTGGCCTGAGGAAAGAAATGGTCCAGTTGCTTCAGCCCTCCGTCCTTGTCCTTCTGACACCACCACCCATCTGGCAGGTCTTAGCTTTAGATTTCTTGCCCATCGAGTGGCAGGGGAGTGGTGTCCATCCATGGTGGCAAGGATACAGCCTCATGCCTGGGACCACCCTGGCTGCCATCTCGACCTCTAAGCCCCAGGACTGATCCCTGAGCTCCCACCCATCCCCTCGGGGCATCTTATGTGTCCATTCTAATATCAGGGCAGTCAGGGTTCTTGCAGCCGGGGGTTCCCAGACCCAGATCTCTGTGTGCCCCACATCATAAAACTGGGTTTCTGCCTTCTACCCTGTGTTCCAAGGTCCCGTTCTGATTCTCCAGATCAGCTGTTCTGATTATCCGATCCCCCAACCTTCAGAAGCCCAGGCCCTAACCACAGCCAAGTCAGGCTGGACGATGACCTGGCAGTGGGCGCCCTCTGCTGGAAAATGGGGTCTCCACTTCATTCTCCCAGCACACTCTGTGGGGCCAGATCCAGATCTAGAACAGAAACCCCCTCCTTTGGACACCTTTCCTGATTCTCCTCACCCCAGCAAGGTGAGGGGCTTTGCTCCAAGGTTGCAGAGCCCCCGTGTAGTTTGTCTCTAGGATAGTGCGTTTGTATTCCATTGTAATTCTGCTTCAACTTGAGTGCCATGTCTAGTAGACCTCCTTGTAGGCAGGGATAAAATTTTAACCTTTTCTGTACAACCTTAGTGCAAACACAGTGCCTAGCACGGAGAAGGAACAAAATACATGTCAAATGAAAGAACTCTGGATGGGTGGATGAGAAAAATGAATGAGCTTTCTTATCGATAATAGCCAGCCTGCCTGGACTTCTCAGTACACCCTGAATTTCTGTGACCTAGGTCCACCTTCATGATGAGATTTTGCTGGGCCTCCCAGGAAAGTTCTGCCCACCTATCTGGACCTCAGCTATGGGGATCTGTTGCTGGACTTACTACCCCAGAATCTACCCCACCCTACTGGGAATGTTGGTGATGAGATGTCCAGCACAACCCCAGCCCTTGTGACCACTCTCTACTTTGATCATGTCTCACAGAAAGCCAGTTGTCTGGTGGCACTAACTAATTCTGACATGTAACACAGCACCCTTTGAAGTGATATTGTATAAATCGGTACCATTTTTGGAGTGGCATTGACACATATCTCCTTAAATAATATTCCAATAGTAATGACTCATGTTTCACAAACAACCAAGTTCACAGGCTATGGAAGAGAAGAGAGAAGAGCAAGGAGGGGCATTTTACAATTTATCCAAACAAGTGCAAAAAATCTTTTAAAGTTCTTAATCATTGAACACCAACAGCATAGAGAGAACTGCACTTAATCGTGAGTATAGACAGGCTTTGGAGTATTGTGTGTAGCTTGTCCCAGTGCCTCTTGAGAGTAACCAGAAAAATAATCAGGGAACTGAGTTCAGGAGAACCCGTTTCACTGGGAGGAGATTTGGAGAGGCACCAGGGCCAGGGCATGGAACGCTACAATGCTGGACTTTCCAGAACAGTCCTGATTTCAAATATTCAGTCCTGTTGTACAACCAAACAGTATTTCAACATTTTCTCATCCAAACTACATCTCCTGGACCATCTCTTACACATAGGAGTCCCTGTGTCCTGATCTGAGGGTTGAGAAAAAATAGTACCCACTGATAGTTCCTAATAGAGATAGCCTTTAACTTGGGCCTTTTATAACTAGATCTGCACTTTCTGGGTAAAGCCTTTCACTAAATAGATCAGAGGGGAGGTTCTCGAGCTTCTCTGAGAATCCTGAGAGTCCTCACTCCATCCCTTGCAGGGGTGAGAAGAGTATTAAAGCAGAAGGCTCTAGAGAGCATCCTCACCTGCAGAAGGTGCGCAGAGCATGTATGCAATGGCACAAGGCTTATCTGATGGGGCAAGAAACTGGAAGAGATTCTGGGCATTGGAAAATTGCAGTTACTGACATCTCAAATGGAGCTGCCTTCTAGGGTCACAAAAAGCCTCTTTTTGATAAACTGGGATCAAATTATTTCTTTTTAGTGGGAATGGATCGAATTATTTCAATTGTGAAGTACTAAACTGTCCAATTGGAAGTATCCACAGAGTTCCTCATTTGGTTCCCCCAGGCACCCAGGACTCTGTAGGAGGATGAGATTCTTCCTGGTACTACTCTTACTGACCACTCACCAAAGTCCTTGCTCTTGGCATTATCTGGTTATCATAGTGCATCTTTTTTTTTAAGGTTTTATTTATTTATTTATTTGAGAGAGAGAGAGAATGAGAGATAGAGAGCACGAGAGGGAAGAGGGTCAGAGGGAGAAGCAGACTCCCCGCTGAGCAGGGAGCCCGACGTGGGACTCGATCCCGGGACTCCAGGATCATGACCTGAGCCGAAGGCAGTCGCTTAACCAACTGAGCCACCCAGGCGCCCCTATCATAGTGCATCTTTCCTAGTTATGAACTTGGTACATTTATCATCCTTGGTCTAAGTGGTACTTAGGAGGTACTCTTCTCAGCTTTGTCTTCCAGGTAAGAGGTGATCCTCCTTCTATCCATTTTATCAGAGTTTATCCTCCAGGTAAGTTCATACTAGCCACTACTACCTAGAAATTCTCCAATCCCCTTCATCACACAACTAGGACATCTCCAACTCTAGCAGCCAATAGGTATCACAGATTTGAGTAGCAGTTAAAGACATCTATCCGGCCTTTGTCCTCCAGCCACAGTGCAGTAGGCAGATGGCATGTATTCTTGTGGGGAGGGGGGTGGAATAGGCTCTAGCTACATGACCCACAAAAAACAAAACCAGTTTTCCATAAATGGGAAGCTCACACAGTGCACAGCATTCCTCCACCCAGAACACCCCTTCTGACATAAGCTCAGTAATATCAATATTCTTATCACTTTGGTACCTAGCCAATACCTTAAAGGATTTCAAAACAACCCTTGGTGTGCAAAAAAAAAAGTAAAAGACAGTGACTCTCAAATCAGTATCCATGGGTTGGCATCAAGGGAATCATAAAAACACTGAAACTGTATGCAATGTTCTTCCTTCTTTCTGAAAAAAAAAAAACAACAACTACTTTCTTCTATGTTCATAGAGATCCATAACCCAAGTGATGTTGAATTCCACTCCTGTAAGGTATGTTTCAGAGTTACCCACTGGCTTTCTGTGGAAAATGGAAAATACACCACTTTCTTGTGCCCAAACTTGAAAACCACTGGTAGGAGCCGCTTGAGGTAACCAAGGATATAACCCCATAGCCTTCCAGCTCTGTCAACTTCCCTTCATAGGCATGTGCCCCATCTCTCCCTGGGTACTGGCTGTGCCTGACTTACCCAGTTTCTGCTCATTGCCCACACATTTTGGTGACCCTGCTTGGGGTCCCGGGTTCATCACTGGGGAACCATCTGTCCCCATGGACACCATGGCCAGCTTTGGTACCTACTTCCACCAGGAAGGGCACAGACCAGAAGAGCTATTTCTTGGTGTCTCCCTTTTCCACATCCAGCACACTTTTTCATCAAGGATCCCAGGAACTTTCTGTCATGATCTGCCACCATGAGGGCACCCAAAGGTTGGGAAAGCAGTATCTACCTTGTCCCACTGATGCAACTAAATGCACCTGTATATTCTGCTGCAGATGCATGTAGATGATTATTGCAAACAAGAGTACCCCACTAGTGATTCATTCAGGACCACTCTTTTGCTTAGTCCTGTTAAGATCTAAGGTTAAGATCTAAGATCTTGATTTCAGCCAAGTCCCATGTGAATCACCTTCTCTGACTTAATGACATATTGAGTTCTTGCTTCACATGTTACCTCAGTTCTGGCCCTTGTTAAGAACACTCTAACACTTTGGCCATGGAGAGCGTCCCCCACAGTCTGGCTAAACTCTCTCACTTCCCACTTCTCACGTCCTCAGGTCTGCCCATGAAGGTTTCTAGAAGAGTAATCATATTTATAAGTTTTTCAGATGCTTGGACTATTTCAGGGCAAAGAAGGGCATTTCAACTCACTTCAGGCAATAAATTTGCCCACCTTTTGCTGTTTGAATTTCTGAAACCAAAGAAACTGAGTATTGTGTTGAAACATGATTTTTTCCTTTTCCCTGATAGAAGGTGAAGGCCTGGCCCTCATAGAGCAGATGTTCACCTGCTTCCTTGCCATCTTGAGTAAAGCAATAAACAAAGAGGGCCTTCCCATTCCTTCTGTTCTCCACACCCAACAAGCTGGACCTCACCCTGACAATTTCTTCTTTTCCACATGGTCTTAGAGGCTCAGGATGGCCTGCAGGACACCTATTGTGAAAGATTTTCTGGACTTTGCTGCCTTACCTTACAGGATGACTTCCTCCTATAGAGCAAAGAGGATGCTGCAGCCCCTGGAGCACTATCCCTGGTCCTGATATGCATATTCCCTTGAGGACCTCACAGTCTTTTCTTCTTGGGAACCATCCAAGAGCAAATCCATCTGGTTGTGAGTTCTCTAACTAGAGACTATTGTTGGTAATTGGACAGGAAAAATGACCCTTTGGCTGGGGTTCATCACAAGGCTCACCCACTTCACACTTCACAGAGTGATGAATTTGGTCCTTAGTTACCCTGTTTCCCCAGGAAGGCAGATATCAGAAGGGGAAGGCGGCATGGGTCATGGCATCAGCTCCTTTCAGTGCCCTCAACCCTGTCTGGATGCCACCCTGCCACCCACCTTCCCCTCTCTTTCTACCCCTTTGGCTAAGCTCTCTTCTGTTCCTTCCCCTTCCCATCTCTTCAGTCAAAACCCAAGTACAGATCCAGAAAAGACTGGGAAAGAAAGGGGGTAATGCTCGGTAAGGAGAGGAAAAGTAGAAGAGATGACACATTCTAACTCTTTATTCCACCACTGAAAACACTGGTCCTCTGAGATTTTACAGAATGAAGGTGACAAAGATCTATGTGAAACAAAACCTCAGATCTGATTATGTCTTTGCCTTTGGATCATGACAGTGCTCACCTTTCACTCAACAGAGTCATGCACCATCTTCTTTCTTGTTTTTTCAAGGAGGCAGAAAGGGAGAGAGGAATGAGCATCTAGAATCACAGGACCTGAGGATATGGTGTCTGGCCATGCAAATCTGAGTCAATGAATTGTAGATCCTTGGTTTGGGCTGGTGCACATGGAACACAGCAACAACCACAGTCCCCTCCAGACTTTTGCAAGCCCTGTGGGCCTCCAGATGTATTGAAACAAATTCTAAACAATTTATTTGAATCCAAACTTACACAAATATGAATTGATGCAGCACTCTCCAGTGACCTGGCCCATGCCTTAAAGCTCTGATCTTTTATGGGGGGGAAAGCTGGGGTCCCAAAAGCCAAGAGTTCCCTCAAAGACAATGGAGCCCTTCCTCACCCAGAGACCAAATCCAAGCCACCTTTGCCAGGCCCTGCTAGTGGATGATTTTCTTTACTCTTTATAAAACTAAATAGCTGGTTTGTCCCTGCGAATCAGCAAACGATTAGTGAACACCTCCTGTATGAGAACACTGCGGGAAGAGTCCGTGCAAGGTGATTCAAATAGGAGTATTTTATAAGAATTGGGGCTCCTAAGGGGGCTGGGAAAAGAATAAGAGAGGCAGGATGCCAGTATCCTTAAAACAGTCTGTGAGCCACCAGCAGTTCAATCCTTGTGTTTGTTTCTCAAGAACGGAAGCTACGTATATGGTCCAGTGAACTGATAATCAACAAATAGCAAGTGTGATGTTTGCCACAAAGACAGAGGGGGTGGAATCTCTAAGTTAGCCTTGGATTTGATGTTTGTTTTGCAGATGGAGTTAAGCAGACAAAAATTCTGTCCCCTCCCCAAAGCTCTGTTTGTCAGTTCTGCATCACAAAAGTACAATCAGGCTCATTCTCGATGTTGGCCCCTCCTGGTAAATCCATGGTAGTTTTCAGGCAAGAGTTATCATTGTCTCTAAGAACTGGACATCTTACTAAACAAAACTGCATCCCATTTGGGTGGCAAATTAAGCAGCTCCGTTTACCCTGGGGGGGATGGGGAGGAAGGTAGGAGGACCCGACTTTCACATGGTAGTTTATGAAATAGTAGGAAAAGCAAGGCTACTGCAGAGGAAGGCTGGCCACAGATACAGAAGCCGACAAGGCCACAAAGAAGAAAAACAAAGCCCGAAGTCCACACCTTTCACTTCACTCTCCTCTACTTAGGGAGAGTTACCGCTGCCAAGGCCCTGCCCGCAGGGAGCACACAGTGTCCTCCGTCAGAAGGCATTTCAACCCCTCCCAGTGGAGCGGCCAAGTGATTCAGGTTCGTGCAATCTGAGGCCTGAAGAAGGAAGGAAACCTCTCATAGAAAGGGTCATAACTACAAAGGGAAGACTGCTGTGTTAGAAAGCCCAGTTTCCTATTTGTCAAGGACTCACCCAAGGTCATGTTGAACTGCAGTCTTGAATCATCGACTCCATGAAAATTCCCAAGTTGCCTATTCAGTAAGTAGCACACTCACCACCCAGCTACTGGCCTCTCCCGAGGCAAAGGCAGTAACTCCAGCAGAAAACCTAACACAGGGAATTTGCAGGCTCCTCAGATATGAGCAGAGCTGGGAGCTGGGTGCACCCTCCTCCAGCCCCTATACCCCTCTCCCTCTCTCTATCACACCCACGCCCCACATCAGGGGAAGGAAACAATCTCTATCTAAAACAATCAGAAGTTCTGACTGCTTCTGCCTTCTGGGGAAGTGGCGTGATCCATCTCCCTGTAGGTGGTTTTTCTGTTGAGATTATCAGTTGGAGGGTCCCTTGGGATGTGAGACAGGAGGCCATTGACTGAGCTGGTCTGGATGGGTGTGGATTACCAAACAGAGCTTAACTGCTTTGTTCAGTAAAGCAACCAACACCTTGGAGCCATCTGCAGATGCCGCAGTGAGGGGCCTGGGATCTCGGAAGAAATGGGGAGGTAGTGAGGTTGACAGCAAGGGGGGGTGGAGGGGGGGCTCCTAGGAGAAAGGTGGCCTGTGAAAACGTCCCCACAGCCCGGGATGGATGGCTAATGAATCATGTCTCATGTCTCCTCCTAGTGCCTGTGGTATTAAAAACCTCTCCTGCTAACCCCAAGCCTTCAGGTACACAGAGAAGTAGCAGTGTTTCATTCTGGGCTGATGGGGCCAAAAAAAAAAAAAAAGAGAGTTAAAAGAGGCCAAGGAATGGGAAAGAAAGACTTAGGCCAGGTCAGGAAAAGGGAGAAAGGAAAGAACAAGAGAAATTCCAGGCCCACAGAAAACCCTTGGATGTGCTTGGGAAGGCGCTAGACCCCAGAATGGGGGTTCCAGGCTGGCGATTTAGTCACGCAAGGAGAGAGCCCCTGACCTGGGAATGACGCTGGACCTGAGTGAGGAACGAGCAGACTCAGAGTCTCAAGGGGACCTTCTCACCTCCACATCACCTTGTCTGCCTTAGTGCAGCCAATTACAGGCAGCTTAGCTAGAGGCCTGCTCGAGTCCTTCCATTCCTCCAGCCCCCAGGTGGCTTCTCTGGTGGGCACTAGCTCCTCCTCACACTCTCCTATCCTGGGGCAGCCCCATCAGGCTCCTGTGCCTGACTCCCCGGTTCACATGGAGAATACTCCCTCTTCCCCGTTCCACCACCCCAATGACCAATCAGAACCAGAGCAGGGAACCCGGGGGTGCCCCCCTCCATGCAGCTTTCCTGTTGGGAGCAAGTTGGTTATAAAAGACGTTCATTGACACGAACCTTCTATCTTCCAGACTTAGGAAATGGTGAAAATGCAAAAGGAGACCAATCGTAAAATGTCTAATGACAATTTTCTTTCAGAGTTTGTGGGGAACTGTTACAGACACAACCATCCATTTTTGCCACTCTAAAGCTCCATCCAAAATATTTGACAGGCTGCCCAGCGACCACACAAACTGACTGAGGCTGAAAGTCACCAATTCAAGACAATTTTTATTACTTTTTCACAGGAAATGTATACTACTTGTATTTCTGAAGTCTCGATACATTTTTTTTTTTACCAGCCTACCACAGCTATGTTCCGAATTCATTTCCTAAGGCTGTCGTCATTTCTAAATATTCTGATCCATTTAGGCAGGATAAATCCCACTGGATTCAAGGCAGAAATATGATAGTGTCAGGAAAAACTGAAAGCCCCCTGTTGCTCTAGGTAAAATCTGGTTCTTCCTCCAGAATGTCCATTTGCTCCCCGCAACCCCACAACCCAGCATACCATTTTTACTTCCTTAGTCAGGACACAGAAGAAATATGAGTGTGCAAAAAAAAAAAAAAAAAGCCCATACTTTCTGGTGCCAGGTAGCCTAGGATTTTGCCACTTATCAACCTGTTTACCTAGGGCAAGCCCATCTATATTCTCTGAGCATCAGTTTCTGCATCTGTAAAATGGAAATAATTTTTCTACCTGGCGAAGTCCTTACAAGAATTAGAGTATATAATGCATGTCCGGGGGCACAGCTGTGTGTCCAGCAGACAGCGGGTGCTCAGGGAAGGTGACTGCCCCCCCACCCCTCTCCTTCCATCCAGCTATGTAGACTGCTTCCCTTTATCCTTTGACATGAGGACCGTTTCCTAATTTGAGGGAGACTGTGGTTAGGAATCAGTTTTGCTTTTCTGTTTTCATCTCCAAAACGTCACATTCAACTCCAGCCTTGGATACCAATGTAAGTAGAGGACTCCGGGCGTCCTTCTAGCAAATGGAAGGTGTGGGTGTCGACCTTTCACCAGCAAAACACTCTCTACGCCTTGGGTCCCCCATGAGTTCTAAAGCCCTCAGAGCTCCCTGGCTTCAAGCCACCTTGAGGCTTTGTCTGTCTCAGCTGAGCTGGATCAGTACCTCCCTTCTCTTGGAAGGAGAGTAAGTTAACCAAAATACCTCATCGTTTCTTCAATCCTTTGGCAGTAGCCAGAGTGGGGTTACAGTTGTAGACCTTTGTGCAGCCCTGGGAAATATAAGAGGTCATGGAAATTCGGGAGAGTGAAACTGTTCGTGTCATCAACTGAGGATTCCTGAACTGGGTTTTTCTTAGGGGAACATGTCACAGTTTACCATCAGAAAGGAAATACTCTGTGCAGGGAGCTTATGTAAATCAATTCCCCAAGAACTGATTGAGCAACTGGCTTTTTCTTGGGCCCAGGTGGGTATAAAAATGAAACAAGCCCCCCGTCCTTGTGGAGTTCCTAGGCTCTTAGGGGAGACAAGCATGTAAACAAATCATGAAAACAACAAAACTATATGCATCGAGTAGCAGAAAACAGAGTCAGGAAGGGCTTCCCAGTAGAAGAAATGTCTAAGTTCATCCTTAAAGGGGGAAAAGGAGTTTTCTAGAGTCGGAAAGTAGGGCGGGTCCTTTCAGGCCAAAGGAAAACAAGTACGAAGTCCCAGCAGGTGAAAAACAGCAGTACCCATCTGGAACGTGTAAGAAATTTCTTTCCTAAGCCTGCAGCCCGGGGAACCCCGGGGAGCAGCCGGAAGCTGGGGGGTTGGGGCTCCAGGCAGGGGCAAGGCCACAAGGCAGGCTGGAGACTGTGCCTGTGTGAGCAAAGGGTCGACCCTGTAGGTGATGGAGAACCACAGGGGAAAGAAGCCCCTGGAAGCAAGGCTTGCAGCTTAAGCAGCAGCATGAAGAACAGGAACCCGGCTGCTCACTGTGACATTCACACTTTAGGAAAGGAGAGCCCGACAACAAATGTCCACAGTCACTCTGCGCCGTGACACCCACCCTATGACCTTCAGAAAATAAGGGGGGGGGAGCTGATTTTGCTGACTCCTCTTAACCAGAAAGAACTTCCGGAAGGAGTGGAACGGTGGGTGTATGAGGGCAGGTATCCTCCATCCAAAATTTTGAGTGAAGGCATTCCAAATAATTTGGGTAAACTAACCGAAACAATTCAGATGATGCCCATATTGTCAAAGGCAGCAGGTTACCCATCTGCCTGTACTTGGGTCCAACCTGAGTCCGGAGAACACCCCTGGGACAGCTCTTGCTCGGATGCGTTCAGGCAGTAGAGAGGGAGGCCTGGCCTGGCCCACCCACAAGTACCCATATCAGGTGTAACCTCGAGGGAGTCTCTGAACATCTCTAAGATCAAAAGAGTGCACCAGAGAAATAGGAAGCTCTCTTTTATTTCCAAAGTTCCATGATTTATCTGCATTTGCGGGGCATGGGGGTGGGGGGGGATAGTAGATCTAGGGAGTGATTCAAATTCACAGAACTAGTTATTGGAAAGTACTGCCCACGATGAAACAGGGTGAGGAAGAAATTGGAAAGAGAGGAATCCAAGTACTCTGCTAGAGGGGAAGGCCTCCAGTGGAGGCCTGGACACAGGGGGTAGGGAGTATCTTAAATGCAGACACCAATTTCTTGCATCTGCTGAACATCGGTGGTAGCAAGAAGTTTGAGCTTGTCAACACTTGGAAGACAGAAAAGAATTTCCCTCTCTCTAAACCCAAAGGACCTCCAGTTTTCTTGCCTGGGCCTCTGGATTCTTCCCTTCCTCCACTATCTATAGTGAATGTCTACACTCTTAGCATTAATTCCTTTCTCCCCGACTCCCTTCAAGGAAGGAGCCCCTAGCAATCCATCCGTATGTGATCATCCATCCATCTTGTCCAGGGTTATTCTCCATTCCACCCTCAGCAAGCACAACCACAAGACACAACTTGACAGGGTTGCCAAGGGGGCTTGGCCCTATGTTCCTGCTCTTATAATGGAGCCTCTGCTAGCAAGGATCTCCTAGGGAACTGCCCCCAGGCCCACCTTCCCCAAAGAAGGCAAAAATTCCTTAGGGAAGTGTGTGGTCTTATGTAGGTTTGTGTCTGGCAGGACATGTAGGTATATATACTTATACCACCTTCACTTGATGGAAACAGAGACCTTCATATCCTATCATTTCAGACGCTTCAATCCATTACATTGGGCAGCTACTCTGCTTAAGGGCTTAGCACCAGGCACTGTGGGGAACACCAGGAAATAAATAGTATGACCCTGTTTATTAGGATCTTACAGTTTAGCTCTGCAGAGTTTCCCCGGGGTTATGGAAGATCCGTGGGCAAATTTCCCCATATACAAATTGTTCCCAAAGGCACCGACTAAAATTTGAGATGCGCGTAAAATTATGTATTGCTGAAGTAGCTACAAAGTCGTCTTGAGCATAGATGAAAGAAGAGAGAGGGAGGGAGGGAGGGACAGGAGAGGGGGAGACTTGAGTTTTCAGCCCCATGTTTCTGAATCATCTGGATTCTTCCTTCACCAGCTCACATTATTTCCATGTTTTGTGTATTATTCCTTTTCCACCTGCCCACATGCATCCTGTTATTGCATTTTCACTGTGATTGGAGACTCCAGTTGAAGCAAAGAGTACAAGTCTTTCTGAGGACATAAGAAAGAAAACACAGAGATTTCTGTGGTCAGTCATGGCTGATTCAAAAGATTTAGAATCCACTCCCGTCTTTATGATGTCAACGTGATTTCGAGGTTTTTAGGTGGCTTCTATGAAATAAAAGCAAAAGACACAAATCCGAAAGCTTTTTTGTCTTATTTATTTAACTTATGAGAAATCTGACTTGTTCACGGAAAAGGGTTATTGCTTTTCATAGATGTATAACCAAGTATGCAAAGATAAACACATAATTAAGCAACTAACGTCTATAAGGAATACTAGCGGGGGTGGGGGGCGCCCATTTGTGGTAGTAAGCTTTGTGAGCTGGGAAGCCTGGAAGGCTGCATGACTACACGGGGGAGCTGAGTCTTGAGTAAGAATGGGTGGGGTTTACAAGGGGAAGAAAAAAGGAGGAGGGTCCTATTGGGAGGAGGAAGCCTGCCAAGTATCTGCAGAGCCAGAGGAGCTATGTCCCGGATGCGAATGGACCCAAGGGTTGCAAGATTATTGTAGGCAAGCACCATGAAATAAGAGCGGAGAGTTCCTCCAATGGGAAATTAGCAGCCACGTTCGTGTTCAGCTGGGGAGATTCATGGTATCAACTGTGCTTCTGGAAGGGTATCTGGCATATCTAACTGTCATAAAGGCCCAAACTTTCAGAATCACCTAGAGACTGTTATGCAAAATAAATGCAGGCAATGAGAAAGGGCAACTCATTTTTACAAACCGAGATAAGGAAGAACTAATTCTTTTTCTCCCTGGCTAGTTTGTCTCCCTACTCCGTATCAACTTCCGTAATTTCGGCTTTACGTATGCACCCATCAGGTACTTCAAGAAGCAGATGGAGAACAGATGGAGGTTGAGACATCTGAGAATCCTGGGAACAAGAAAATGTCTGGAGCCCCAAATCATTTCCAAAAATGATAGATGGAGTCAAGTGTGTGCAACTTTACATATGCAGTCATAACAAGATACAAAAACAAGAAACCAAATTGCCATTCAGTCATATGATCTCCCAGTAGAAATGAGTTTAGTGAAAGTCAATGCTCCTAGAACTAAGAGCTTTTTCTCTTCTTGTTCCCTATTTCAGTTAGACCCTTAATTATCGTTACCCCCATTTCCTAGAGAATCTAAACTGCATAGGATGCAGCCATTAAACCTCATATAGAAAATGGTATTAATGTGGGGAAATGTAATGCATTATTAAATGCAAAACCAGGCAAGAGGGAAGTAGGGTAACATTTTTATTAAAACAATATAAATATTATATGAATTTATATATATTTATAGATAAATCTGGGAGGAGGAGAAGCCAAATATAAACCAAAATATATTGTTATCTTTGCATAGACGTGACTGCAAGTGGATTTTTCTTGCTTTTCTTCCCTTTAATACTACTCAAATTTAATATTAAGCATGTGTTTTTAAACTAATAAACTGTGATGTTTTGAAACTACATGAGTATGTGGGATAAGACAAGACCCACAGATTATAGTTTTGATTAGTGGAGATTCCTGAGTCTTTTATCCTTCCCTTTATAAGCAATTTGACAATAGAAAGCGGTAAAAGAAGTCCATGGTTGATTTAAACCTGTGACCAAGTCCTCCATTATTGCCAATGTGGGCAGTATCCCACATCTTAATCCAGGTATATCTGCAAGTGATTAAACTCATCAAGCTAGATTGGGAACGGGAGTGATGGACCCCCAAGAAATGACCATGGATGTTTTAAAAAGAAAACAAATGATAATGTCAAATATTCAATCCAAGGTGTTTGTATGCTTTCACATGCTCCCAGACACTGAGTCACCGACAAGGACTATCTGAGTTTATGGCCGCCAAAGGGATGTGGGTTTCAGTTAGAAGATGGGTTCCATTTAAAGATGGATCGCTTGTGTCCTCACCTCCTGAATCATAAGCAGTTACAATTAATGCATCTCAGCATACTACAGTGCAACATAGAAGAGAAAGACTTCATGCTGAAAGGCAGAGTGGGGTCCATCCCAGATCATTGCTTCCGCAGACCCTCAGTGGGAGACCACAGGCAGATAATGTCCTGCCTGCAGCCAGAACCACAAAACACACTATTATTTCTCCCTAAACTGCTGTCCACAATGAATCTGCTAATACGTAATTAATAGGAGTTATCAAAACGCATTTCTCCTTATCCTGAAAACTCATTGGCAACTACCATTATTAGGCTGCATTTGGCATCTGTAAATCTTACTATAGAAACTAGAGCTGTCATTGATATTTTCTACCGACACATTTTTCTTTTCTCGGAATGGAGTGCCATCCAAGTTCACAAGAGATTGGTAGCAAGATGGCAGACTGGGACACAAATTTCCATAATGCCAGTACCTCCAAGAGGGTTTT
This sequence comes from Callorhinus ursinus, assembly GCF_003265705.2. NCBI lineage: Eukaryota > Metazoa > Chordata > Mammalia > Carnivora > Otariidae > Callorhinus > Callorhinus ursinus. The sequence continues at coordinate 58,390,218 of NW_027397070.1, forward strand.
CCTTTGTCCTTCAACAGATTCTCAACGGTGTCCATTTCTTTCCCTCTCTGAGCTAAAAAACAAAGACAAAAAATGAAGACCAACAGCCTCTGAGGTATTCTAACCCTGGCAGCCATAAATCAGACAAGGTGAAGGAAAAAACACTCTTTGAGCCAATGGGCTTCTCCTAACATGCCACCTTAGTGCCTTCTAAACTTTAACGTGTGTAGGAATTACCTGGGGATCTTCGTAAAATGCCCTAGGTCTCAGCTGAGGCCCAGGATTTGGGATTTCTAAGGACCCCCTACATGATGTTCATGATGTGACCAGACCATGGTCCATACTTTGGGTAGCAAGAACCTTGACTTTTCTGACCTTGGCATCTTGTGGATCCCGTTGGTTGAAAAAACTCACTAAAATCACTTTTGCCTGATGGTGCTCCAAGGTAAGAGAAATTTAATGTGGTGGTAAAGAGCTCACTCCTGGCCAAGGCATATTAGGAAGGAATTCCAGTACTTCTGTGCCCTGATCATTCAGCAAAATGTGGAAGGAAAAGGGAGAAAGAGAGCACAAAGAGAGATAAAAAGTGACATATAGTGGAAGACATATTCCAAGGTCCTTCCAGAAGCTAAAAGGGTAAAAAAACCTGATTACCATATTCTTACCCTGTTGAAGTCAAAAGAAAGCCAGGCACCAAAACAACTCTGGAAACAGAAACAGTACAAAACTGAAACAGAGCTATTGATTTTTTAAACTATTTTATCTCGGAATCTAAAATGTTGGGAAACGGAGGAATGATTTGCAATAGGAAAAAAAGGAGATCATATTGCCAGTGCCTTTATAGGTGACTGACCCCGGCTGAAGGCATTAGGAAACCAGTAACTAGGCTCTCTGCATTCAACACTAGAAATGCAACTGTACAAAGACATAAACTACGAGGCAGGAGAGGGGGAGACTTGAGTTTTCAATAGGTCACAGCAATGAGATTCCTTCATTCCTAATTTCCAATGTTTTATGATTACAGAACATACGTGAATTAAGGATGCCTGGGGAGGATACATTTACTGTCTTCCTAGTGAAGCATCTGTACCTGCTCGAGTCTATCAAAGATGCCCACTCCTTTGTGATCTCCTCTTACATAAGATGGTTAAAAGTGTATAAGTGTGCTCAGATATCCCTACACCATAGCTCACCAGGGGTACAAGGGATTATACACCCACATTCTCAGATCACAGAGGACTCTGAGGCCCACATGACTTGTCCAACTCCCAGCTGAAGGAACATTCTACCATGCCAAGAAGGGAAAGTTATTTATGGCAGAATCACAGAAGCTCCGTGGTGTCTGGATTTGGATTCCACTTGGCCCAAATTCAGAACTCATTTACAATTCCCCTGCCTTCCCAATTTGCAGGCTTCAGGGAAAGAGCAAAAGGCCAAAAGGGGAAATTTGAGCAAAAACATATCCTTCCTCTTCAGGGACTGCTTGCTGGAAAGAGCAGATCCCCTGAAAGAGGTGCTGAACCTGAGTATCCAGCTACGAATCACAGTCCCCGTGACAGGATGGGGGAGCAAACCACACAGCAACTCTCTCTGGCAGGTAAGAAGCCAACCTCTGGCACCCATGTGAAAGACTGTACTTACACATGAAGGATATTCTTTGTATTGTCCCAGACAACCAGAGCCAGAAGCCCACACTTGGACCTGCCCAGCTGGGCAAGAATCTAAGAATTAAGGTAAAGGAAAGTATTCTCACATATGCAAGGTCTGTAACTTCCTGTAATTGTCTGGGTGACCTTTTTTGAAAAGTTAGTCAGTGTTATAATAGGAAGAGAAGAGAGAAAGACAAAGGGACTCGTCTTCAGAATCCCTAAAAGTGAGGGAAAAGAAAAGCGTTTTGGACACCCTTATCCCACACTACCAAAGATTATATTGAGCAAGTGGATCTCTCCGTCAAGATGCAGACTTTTCTCCCGTCAAGATGCAGATAAGTGTGGTTAGAGTACTGGCTTGAACAATAAAATAAGCAAGCTCAATAAAGGTCTGCTGGAAAAGTCTGAACTCTACCCCTCCAACAGCCAGACCCTCTGTGTGGACCTTGCCAACCCCTAAAGTAGCACTATCTTTGAAATGTTAAATCCCAAGTCTTGGCCACCATGTCCTACTATCCATTCTACTCTTAATTCTTCTCTGGCCTTCCACCAGTTCTTCAGTCTCCCTGATCCTGTACTCTCCCTGCCCTCCTTCCCTCCCAGCCTAACCCCTCTTTGTGGCTTCTCTTCCTGTTCTGGAAAGGCTCCTCGTTAGAGTCATAGTGAGCCCTTCCCCGCCCCTCCCAACACCCTCCATGTCCCAGTCTTTTCTCCTCCAGCCTCACCGGCCCTATCGCCAACCTTGGATCGGTCCGCTCTCCCCCTCCTATGCTTCCACCCCTGTGCCGCGGAGCACTGCTTGAGACAGTCACCGCGCAGGGTCCGCAGCTTTTCCTGGGGCCTCAGTGTCCCATAGTAACCTTTTCATATCCTACCAGAGTTATTCCAAACCTTCACCACTCTTACCAAATCCCCGTCGCATCCCCAACCTCCTGCCCTCAGCGGACCGTCTTGCCTTCTTGTACCACAGAAGAAAACAAAGCCCTCAAAAGGGTCAGGCAAGAGCCCCCATGCCTTTGAATGTATCCAAATCTGTGTCTACCCTCACTCCACTTCCTTCAGAGAATGTAATCTATCTTCATGCTTGAGAGGCCATCTTGCCAACAACTGCTCTACACCCAGCCTCTCTCCCCTCTTCCTGGCCCGAGACCCAGTCTCTCCCCAGTGCTTCTTTTCTCCCTCTGTATGCTCAACCCCTCTCATCAGGTTCCCTTTGTATAGCTTTAAACTGTGCTGCAATGCTGCCTTCCACACCTGTGGAAAAAGCAAAGTTTCATTAATCTTCCATCTTCTCCAGCAATTGCTTCACCTTCCCTGCCAAGTTTACCAAAAAAAAAAAAAAAAAATCAACTCCACTTGCCGCCGTCACCGCCTCCTTTAGCTCACTGCAACCAAGCTCCTCACTCCTCCAGCACTGAAAAGGTTCTGGCAAAGGTTATAGGCCACCTCCTACATGACAGGCCCAGGCTCAGTGGATACTTTTCAGACCTTACCTTCCATGAATGCTTTACTGCTTCCTTCTCAAAACTCCCTCACCCTGTTCGAGCCCCTGGCTCTGTCTTCTGGGATCCCACTCTTCTCTTTCTCTCCCCCCACCCCTGCTTTACTAACTTCTGCTTGTTTTGCTCCTTCCTTTGGCACGATGTCCTAAGGTTCTGCTCTTCTTGCTCCACATGTTCTAGTAGAAGGCTCTTCCCCACCCTCGTGGCCTTATCTCATGGATGGGCAAATGGACCCAGAGCAACCGAGTCCTTTTCTAACCATCTCTGGGTCCAAGTTTTCTAAAAGAATGCACAGGCACTTCGTTGCCTGACTGATCCCACAACTTCCAAGTCACAAGGAGGGTACCACTAAGTCTGGGTGCCTTCATAGAGAAAAGGGTCTCAAGAAGTTAGAAAGTTTGAAGATGCGAGAGAGAGGAGGAAAGAACAGGATTATTGATGGCACAAATAGAAGCCTTAGCTTTGGAAATAAGCTGTGCTACTGAGGAAGAAAACCGGGTATTTATTGAGTGCCTACAGGTGCCAGCAAGTACGAAGAACTTGCATATAATAGTTCAATTTAAGCTCACAATCTTGTGAGACACAGATTATCATTCCTGTTTTACAGAAGAGGAAACATATGCCAAACAAGGTTAATTTGCCCAAGATCACAAAGCTAGTAAGTGCCAAAGTCAAGACTCAAGCCTAAACCAGCTCTCTCCAAAGTCATTGTCCTTAAGGCATGAGAGAAATAAAAGAAGGATCCTGGAGAGAAGAGAAATGGCAAGGAGAAGAGAAGGGAAAATGAGAAGTCTGACAAACTTCTGAATATGAATATAAATAGAAAGAAAAAATATCACAAAATCTAATAAACTCAAAAGCTTGCTAGAATATTGCCCAATGCCTTCCCATTACCCAATGTCCCTTTCTCCATACAACCCAACAGTCACCTGGATTCATAGTATTTCCCTTCCCACTGCTGCTTTTTTGTTTTTTTGTTTGTTTTTTTTTAATGTACGTGTTAAATCTCATTTGTGGCCTTTGGTTACCTTATTAAATTTTGAAGGTAATCTAAATAGGGAATGGAGATTTTTTTTTTGCCTCCATCTAGTGACTTTTGACTCTCTTTCCTCTTCTTACCCTTTCCCTCCCCCATCACTTACAGTGATGAAGGAATTTTGTATACTCCATTATTGCTTTAGGTCTTGGCACTCTGGGCATGCAACACTCACAACAGATACTTCCTAGGATCTTGATTTTATTTTCCTGAGGCTTAATCTTGGTCACTACCTTTCATCTTCATCATTTTCTTTTAAAAATCTTAACCATTTCTATAATTTGATTGGGCTTTTATGGGAGAAGGTGGGGGAAGATGAAGCAAGAAATCCATATATTTACTTCCTTGGCTTTTTTTCTAAACTTACGACAATTTCCTATGCCAAGAGAGCGATCTCTTTCTCTTTTGCTTAGCTCTGGAAATGGATTTTGAAAACCAACAAGAACTACATTGGACAGCTCACAGACAGTTTGAGAGTATATGTGGTATGTGTATGTGCACGGATTGAGGGTGGGCTGAGAGCATGGTCTCTGAGGGACTGACCATTGAAAACCACTTCTCCTGCCAGGTTACCTTCTCCTGAGGGGACTGAAAACTAAGGATCCAGGTACTCTCTTTAAATATTATAGTGAGAACAGAAAATGATTCTGACCAATTAACATCCAAATCACAATGTTAGTCCAATTAATGAAAGCCCACTTCTAAATTTAGCTTCAGTTAGCTGTTCAATAAACACCTCTGCAGTACAAGCGTAGATCAAAAAATATTTACCTAAAGAACACTAGGGTTGGTCCTACTGTTTTTCTTTTTGCCTAATAGAGGCATGCAACTAGACCTCAAGATTTGGGTGATAAACCATGATCTTTTATCCCTCCAGGCCCTGTTCAGCCACAAATTAGCTAAGAAATCCACATTTTTGTCAGCTCCTCAAAGTAGCTTTCCCCTTGTATTGGAGAAAGGGCTGCCTATTCCTCTTGGAAAACCTTTGGCCCCAAGTCTGTGTGAAATTCATACTGAAGAATGGAGCAAACCCCATAAAAAACACATGTAAAGGGGGGGGAAATGACAGACATTGGAGAAATTAGATCTTAAACTTGAGATTTAAGGTGCCTTCAGACACACAGGAAGAGAAACCAGTGCTGTGTCTCTGAAGGGAGGCAAGTGTTAAGAGGAACAAGCCAAAGAACAGTTTAACTGAATGGAACTTTCATGAAGGCAAGGTACCACTTCGATCCTCAAATCTGGAGGAGGCTTTGGGGGGGCCTCAGACTTTGATTGCTTTCACATTCCAATGAACACATGACTCTTCTTCCATAATCAGTATTCATTTTCTTGTTCATCTCCCACTTGATTATAAGCCACTTCATTTATCTCAGTGCCCCAGCCAAGCCTGGTACATAGTAAGCAACCAATGAATATGGCGGGAAGGAAGGATGGAAGGAAGAAGGGAAGGAAGGAAAGAAAGGAGGGAGGAAGGGAGAGGAGAGAGGGAGGGAGAGGGAGAGAAGGAGGGAGGGGGGAGGGGGGAGGGAGGAAGGGAGAGGGAGAGAGGGAAGGAGGGAGGGAAAAACAACTGGAAAACCTACATATAGACACGGAAGAAACGATTGTAAATGAGCAGAAGACCTGTCTCACGTAGACAGCTGAAAGACCCAGAAAATTTGGTGGAATTTCTGAAAAATTCAGTGGGCTCAGCTCAATGGAGAAGAGGTTCAAAATGTCCCTAGTGGCCAAGACAAAAAGGGAAATCCTGAGGATGTGCTCTATTCTTTATTCCCCTGAGTGCCAGGGCCAGAAGTTGCACAAAACCTGGCAAAAGGTGTTCCCTCAAAATATCTTGAATGAACGTGAAGCTCATCTCTAAGGCCCTTTCCAGCTCTGACATTATGGGACTCTGCCTTTTAGGAGCTGCTGTGGCTGGCAAATCTCTACAACCCTCATTCTTGGGCCTGGCAAAATAGACAAGGATAAAATTGCAAGTTGGAGGTTAGCAGTAGAAGTGAAAGCTTGACCTTGGGAAGCGGCCTCACTGTTTAGCCCCCCAGCTTCCTGTATTGCTAACCAAACCAACGTTTTCTCCAAGAAAGACCATTCTGCTGATTGATGGGAACAGACGTTGTGTTGAGAGACACATTTACCTATTTGATTGATGGTCTACACCACAAAACTCTGATCCACATTTCCTCCACACTGGAGCCCTCCATGGCCTTATCTATGAAGAGGAGGGCTAGTTCCCAAGCTTGAGGCATATTTCCAGTCTGGGCTCCCTCTCTTGTTACCAACAGAGGAGCTCAGCCTGGTTGACCTCATCCAGGGAGGGATGATTTAGGGAAATTGCTCTGTGCCTTAACTAGAAGGCACGCAGTCCATAGTAGGAAGAATTACTAATGAGCTTTTGCCTGCATTTATTAGTGGGCAGTTAACAAGAAGGAAGGGAGATGGGGGGAGAGAGGGAGGGAGGAAGGGAGGGAGGGAGGGATGGAGGGAGGGAGGGAGGGCATATACGCAGATACAAATGAAATAAGAACCGAAAGGAACAAAAGCCCCCGTCTCAAGTGCACAACTTTAAAAAAAACAAAAACAAAAACAGAAAATTGTGTTGAATTCATTTCTGAAAAAGGAGAAAAGTTGTAACTGAACCCGCCTCTTGGGCCTCACCCTTCCTCACAGACCTCACAGACCCTCAGTGCTCCCCCACAACCTGGAGGATAAAGTCCAAGGTCCTCAACATGGTATTTGAGGCCATCACGGGCCTGGCTCCTCCACACCCCCATTTTCTAACAGCACCCCCATGGCTCATCCCAACCCATGCATCTCTGTGCTTTTGCTCGCAGTTCTGCGCTGCTTGGAACCATCGCCTACACCCTCCCAAGGCCAACTGCTGTGCAGGCCTCTTCCTGAAGACTGCCATGACCCCTGCGTGCTCATCCCCACTGTGAGGTGACGCCTGGGACACCCCTACCCTGGGCATGCCTCTGTCGTTGCCCTGGCCACGTCCTGTGACATTTATCGGCTTCATGGATTTCACATGATAGTGAGGTCCTTTGGGCAGATCCATCACTGGATTCCCCACCTTTGAGCACCATTCCCAACACACGGCAGGCCGTTGATGAATGTTTGTTGGGTGAAGGGGATGACTGAATGATCATCTTCTCTCCACACTTGAAACCAAGATGTCCTTTAGAAGATGGAAAACAAAGTTTGAAGACACTCTTGTTTGTTAATCCCTCCCTCTGGCCCCTCGGTAGGGGCATATTTTGTGCCTTTTTCTCCTCATACCTTCGCCTGTTCCTGTCTTATTCTCCTTTGTCACCTTGGTGGCATGCCAGCCCCTGTATGCTGGAAGCCTGGCCATGGTGCTACCAGAAAGTGTCAACTGTCAGAGATGGGGCCGAGTCAGTTGGGGGCATCAGGAGGCAGAGAGATATCCTGGAAATCTGTTCCTAGGGACTCAGAGTATGTTGGGAGACAATGCTTCTGTCTCAAGAAAACCAAGGAAAGCCTGACATACAAGTATGGGCGCCACATCAGGAATGTTGTGTTGCCTTCTGGACCCTTCCCCACTCATGGTGGAGATGTGCAAGGAGCAGCTAGAGGGCCATCTCTCAGGATTACTGTAGAGAGAACGTGGGCTCCGTATGGAAGGTTGGAATAAGTGACTTCAACATTCTCTACCCCCCTATTGGCAGCTCTCCATCTTTGAATACAGTTTGGAGAAACTGCACTGAGTCTCTGACTGGGGCTGTGATTCAGACCCACTGTCTCACCCCCTCCCCTTCCTTCCCAGTAGGGGGTACTGGGAAGGCTCTAGGTCCACACATCCCTTCTCCCTGTCCTTGGAAAGATTGGGCATCCTCCTCCCCTGGGTTCTTGCAAGGTCCAACCTATGAAAAGGAAGTGAAAATTGGAGTTGCAGAGAAAGACAGTTACCATAATGTCAAAGAATAAACACATCCACCCCTGGGCCCTGCCGATATATACACATAACATATGTGACTCCCCTCTAGTTACTCAAGGCAGTGTGGACTGTGGCGGGCTTGATGGCAAAGTTTTCAGTGCCTCTGGCACAAGCACCTCCCAGGACCTTCTGTTGGACATACATAGTTAAGCATCAGCCCCAGGACCTTCTGGCGTCTTCCATGGCCTGCCTGCCAGTTTGAATGTTGGCAGGTGCCCAGAGCTGAAGAGGGAAATGATGAGTAGTGTGTGAGAGAGTCGCTCTTGGCGGGGAGTGGTGGGGGGACTCTCAGGATGATGTGAGAAACTCCAGGGGCAGGGGCTTCCTGGGCAGGTGCAGGCAGCACCCAAGAAATAGTGCTTTGCTGCTCTGGCTGCAATTCTCACCCTCCAGGTGATTGGGGATTTCCCCGCGAAGTTCTATCGCATTCAGAACAACTGGACCAAGAGAACTCCTGAGAAAGGGTTTGGGAATAAAGAGAAATGGCAATCCAGAGGCATGAAGCCATCCTCGTAAGTGGGGGTGGCAGCAGAAGCCTGCGGCCGTAAGGCAGGGCTCTGGGCAGACTGTCCTGGTAGGCTGGCAGAGCAGAGAGGAGCCTGCTGCTCAGCAGCGGTAGAGGGAGAAATGAAAACAAGAAGAGGCAAGCCACTTTTTGTCGTGATTATCCAGTGACTGGCTGGGAAGGTTTTCCTGGCCCACGTGGACCCAGGAAATGGGGCCTCCAAGCATGCTGTGCAGCCAGGGGGTCGGGGGGTGTGTGGGAGGTGGGTGAGGGGGCAGTAGCTGTGTGCCGCAGGGCAATGGGATGCAAGGTCACTGCTTGTCACAGCCCTGCCTGGAGAAGGGCACAGGCTCTGCTTGAGTCTGGAGTCCCATCCATATCTTGCCCATTTCTGTACTACCTCCACCACCCACCCTCCCAGACCCCATGAAGCTCATGGGATGGACCCAGGAAATGGGGCCTCCGAGCATGCTGTGCAGCCAGGGGGTGGGGGAGGGGGCATGTGGGGGCTCATCACCCACCTCTAACAGACTCTGCAGGCAAGGAGAACCAGGCAGGAGGGAGAGGTGGAGGAATGGCCCGTCACCTCCATTCTCTCCAAGAGCCACATCTGGTGAAGAGAAACTATCCAGGATGAGGAGGGCAGGTGTGGCCTAGAGAAACTATTCCAAATGCCCCGGTAAGGATGAAGCCTACCCACGTCCCTCCAACAGACCCCTGTTCTTAGCTGCTTCGAACAGGTTGGGACTCAGGGAACAAGAGAGGGAGACCGAAAAAGAGGAAGGTGAAGACCCTACCTTGTCTTTTCCATTACACACTTGTACCTAACCAGGACAGCCTAACACGTTTCCTGATAGGTAGGGAACTTTCTGGCTTTCCCTAGTGATATTACGGACGGATGGATGGACAGCCCGTACCCTGAGCTCTGACTTACCTTCTCACCTGAGCTGGATGGGGCTGTTGATATTTTCTGGGATAAGTCCTCCCTCGGGCTGGCCAGAAATTGATCCTGGACCCCAGATCCCACAGGGCTGAGCTAGAAAGGAAGAGAGCCCAGGGGCGGGCGTAGAATATGTGTCTGGGTGCCCCGAGGGTAGCCAGGTCTGGGCTGGTGTGGAGTCTGGTCCCGTGACCTGGTTTGGCCGTGGGTCTGATTGGATCTCTCTCTCTCCCCACGGGAGCCCCCCCACCTTCCGCCCCCATCCCTGCCCCCTTCTTCAGGCAAGTAAATTCTGCTGGGCCCCACCTTCCCACTGCTGAGGCAGGAGGGAGATGAAAAGTAGTTCAGCTGAGGGGTATTCCTGGTCTCTAGCTAGAGGAAACTCCCCAACCCTTCCTCAGAAAGAGATTGTCCAGTCCAAGGCACTGCTCAGATAAATACAAAGTGTTCCAAGAATAAGAATCTTCCACAAATCAGGGAGAAAATGGTCTTCTGTTCCTGCCTAAGCCACAAGACGATATGGTTTCGGATCAAGAAGAATCCTTTAGGACAGAAACAAAGTTCAGGTATGCAAGAAATGGTGAAGCTCTTTCTTTTTCTGTCAATCAACCTAATTTCCCTTTCAAGGAGTGTGGGAATTTACACGGCGTTGGTGGTTGGGGCTGGCATCCTGGGGCCCTGTACCTCTCCCAGCACCGCACCCGTGCCCCTGGCCCTTCTGGCAGGGCTGGCCCAGGGCTTCTCTGCTGAGGCTCATCATGCTGTCTGTCCTTTCTCTTCAGGGGGCTGCACAAAGGTCTCCGTCTGGCGGGGGGGGGGGGGGGGCCGCAGACTCTGTCCCCAACCTAAGGCAACCTCCTCCGACTCGGGGAAGATGCTTTCCCACCAGTGTGCTCCAAGCTGCTATGCTTTCTGTCCAGTGAAATCCTCCCGTGGGCCTGGCTGTTAAAACCAAAGAGGCAGGAATATTCTTGCCATAATATTCCTTCTTTGGGGAAATGAAGCCAGCACCTAGGGTCTGCTTGACGTGAGACAAGAGGGAGGGAAGAGAAGCAGATGTACTGCTCGAGTGCTTGAGTCACGTGTGGCTATCAGGAGTTACCATTCCTGTTGCAGTCGGTGCCTGACAGAGCTTATCTTCTGTTCATCTTTTAAGTTTGGCTTGGAGTTTGCGAATGATGTGTCATCGTAAAGCTTTCCCACCCTCAGAGAAAATGTCCTATAACAAAGTAATCCCAAGCAAGGATTGATTTGTGGTATCCTCAGACAAATGGATTCATCTTAAATATTATTGCAAAGAATTATGCTTGGGAGCCAGCCACGCACCCCTGCTCCCTAACCAGTCCTCCTCTACCTCCTTGAAGATTTCACCTCTTAAGCCTGCTTTGACTGCCATGGTGCGTGCTGACTCTCATGGCCTCTGAATTTCTAGCCCCCTTGTGCTTTTGAACCAAATCACATGCTGTCCTATTATTGCTCTTCCCAACCCGATTGCCGGATTTTGCCATCCAGGGCACATTGCCCTGGGCTGCCTAAGCGTACAATGGGAGATCCGTGAGGGCTGGGACTATGGCTTTGCCAGTCCCCGCCACCCTCCCAGGACCTCATACAGCATAAGCTCCATAAATGTTTGTAAATGGATGGATGGATAGATGGATGCAATCTGCAATCTTCACCAGTCACCGTCCCCATTAGCTATTTCTCTTTTTTTTTCAACCATAATTCAGTGGAGAAATTGTTTCGGATTCATATTCATTTATGGGAATAAGGGGACACCTTGTTACTTTTCTTCTTTCTATGGAACCAGACAGCTAAAGAACAATGTTCTTTGAAGGCACAGATTAATGCTTTATATAAAATATGAAATGTACACCCGTAAATTATGTTAGCATTATGTGTATTTCTCTTTCTTAACATTTGCAACTAATGTTGATTCCAGAACAGTGGCCTTCTCCAAGGCTCTTCATTTCAAAGCAAATTTATATCTTATGAGGTCTTACCATTGTTCTTTGCCTCAGGTATTCACAAATCACTCAAAAGAGCCATTGATGTAAACGGTTTATAGATAACACAGATTACTCTATTGGAATATATTTTAATATTATGTTCCAAGTGAGGAAAAATCCTTATTTATCCTAAATGATTCCACATAATAATTAGTGACCTTTAAAATTCATTTAATAAACACAACTCTTTCAAAGAGGTTGTGTGAGACATTTTAAATATATATATATAAGCTTTAGAGTCTTACAACATATTTTTAAATTTATCTCTAAGAACCAGCCATTAAAAATTTGAAATATTTCCCACAGAGGCAATGGATGGCTGTTGACTTATGCACCATCTCAAATTCATACAGCCAGGTATACCCTAGCATTTCAACGCTGGAATAATTTTGTGTTAAGGTTGTTTACACTGCTCTGATTGCCGTGATTGATGTAAGACCATAGAAGTGAGCAGGTAAAAGTTGTCTTTGATGTCAGTGTTCTGTATCCAGAAATCTTCCAAGATACTTTCCATTTGTCTGGACTGCTACCCTGTGCCCTAGGCTCCCCTCTCGTACTGAATCCGTCCAACCTCCCCTCAAGCTCCCCCCCAGATTTGGGCTCTCTTCTTCTATTCCTACAGTCCACAGAGGCCCTTTACTCAACACCATGGTTTTGGATTTGCTATTTATCCAACAAATGTCTCTTGAGCTCCTACCATGTTCTGTGCACCGTGCCAGGCCCATGAAAACAACGATGGAACAAGATGTCCCTCTAGGAGCTCTGGATACGGGGACGATGGGACAGTTACAACAATGGGGGGACAGTTGTCACCAGGGGGTCATTAGAAGGCCATCGATTCCAGTCCTGGAGGGGCAGAGAGGCTTCTAGAAAACTGATACCCACAGCATGGTGGCCGTGACACTGAGCACCTTTGAGATGCCTCTGGGATTCTTGGGGCTAACTGGAAAGGATTTTGAGGGGCTGGATCCTCACAAAGCAGCCGGGCAGGACCAGAGAAATATTGTATCTGGGTACTTTGGACTTCTCTAAGAAACACATATCTATTTAAAAGAATTTTGGAAAACTCTTTTAACGTTCAAGAAAAGTTATCATATGACCTTGCCTCCATCCTCTGAGTCACTACTACTCCTCAGTTCTAAATGCTATGACTTCAGGGCACCTGGGTGGCTCAGTTGGTTAAGCGACTGCCTTCGGCTCAGGTCATGATCCTGGAGTCCCGGGATCGAGTCCCATATCGGGCTCCTTGCTCAGCAGGGAGTCTGCTTCTCCCTCTGACCCTCTTCCCTCTCGTGCTCTCTATCTCTCATTCTCTCTCTCTCTCAAATAAATAAATAAATAAAATCTTTTAAAAAAAATAAAAATAAAAAAATAAAATAAAATAAATGCTATGACTTCATGAAGGAATGAGAGTTTAAAAGGTGAATAATGTCTTAGTATTGTTCTGGAAATTGTTCCGACCTCATGATCCCAGGAAAGAATCTGGACCACATTTTGAAAACTACTAACTTCGTGTATAGTCTTAAAGTAGATTCTAGAATGTACCTGGCTTAATAGGGAAGTAACTCTGTGATAAAAAGAGCTGCTTTGGGCACAGGAGTCAGGAACGGAGGCATATTTGCCATATATTTGCCAAATATTTGACATCCCCACGAAGCATAATCATCCTTTATTTCCTAGGTTCACAGTCAAACTGTATCTGTAGTAATAAGATCAGTTTTAAAACAAAAATTCCATCACCAAACATCAAAAAGAGAGTTATCCTTCAGAGCAGTCATCTTTGGAGTCTAGTTACTTCAAGAACTATCACTACAAATTTTGGAGTTCTTTGTAAAATACAGCGCAAACTCGTTACTTTGTGGGTAAACTGGGTTTTGACCTTAGAAGCAGGATAAATTGCTTATTTCACCAGCCTTGGCTCCAAATGACTTCCAAGTCAGGAAAAGATTAAATCTGTCTTGAAGGATGAAAATGTGCTATCAATATGGGTATTAAAATTACTCCACCAATAATGTGAGTGTCTCTAATTTATAGAGTGCTCAGCGCTGGAAGTGGAGATGAAAGGCCTAATTCCTGCCCTGAGGAGCTTATAACCTGCATCAAACACCCAGCAGGCTCCCTCACCTGCAAGACAATGGGTTTCCATAGGCTCTGGCCTGATGCTGATGCAGGCCTGTAAGTGTGTGCTCTGCCAGGCAAGAAGCCTGTCCCCAGAAGACCTGAGAGTAGCTCCTACCCCAGCCACTGTGAACCATGCTTGGCCCCACAAAAGAAAGGAAAACAGGAGAGACATTGTATCAGATCTTCCAGAAGGTCTTTGTTGCAATTTTCTGCATCATTGAAAAAAAAAGTTACATCATCATCAAATAAAGACAATAGCAGCAGAGCTCATTGAAACATCACAAGCAAATTTGCTCTTGTAGTTTGCCTAAGAACATTACGAAATTCCCTCCTCCCCCCACCCCACATTATTTTCTGTAAAATGCCTTTTTTCTTTTTAAAGCACCATGAAATCCTACAGAGAGAAAAACAGGTAAAACACCTCCACACGTGGGTTTATCGTCGTCACTGGGGCCCCTGCCTGGCAGTCTGGGACGGGGAAGAGGCTGAAGGCTGACTTGTGGGTTGGTTTGCACATCGCTTCTAGGCACCACTGCACCTCCTCCCTCCAAGCCCGGCATCCTGATGGCAAAAGGAGAGGTTTTTCCAATCACCCTGTGTAGCCCTGGTCTGCTGTACGGAGCTGAGTCCTCTCAAGGATGTTTTTGGTTTTTTTTGTTTTTTTTAATGCACAGGGAACTATTTGAGGTTTTTCACTTAAGAACCAGTAACAGAAGGTAGATTTCAAATCTCTTAGGCACCTGTGAAAAGGATCATCACTTTCTGTAAAATCAGAGACACTTCCTATGTCTCCTCAATGCCACTGTGCTGATGTCACGTGACCTAGGGACGGCCGCGGGAGGACTGAGGTTTCCATGGATGGCTGCTGGTTTATCCTGCAAGGGCAGAGTGCAGGGCTTTATTTAGAGCCATGTAATCAACATGCTATTCCCAAGTTTCCGTATGTAGAATTAACAGCATCTCCAATGCCAAATTCAAGTCACCTTTGTTTCAGAGAGTTCCCGTTTTTATCTTTTAAGGCCATCGCCAACTAGCTCTTACACTATACCAGTGCTGAAGCAGCCACGGTCTTCGCACACAGTTGCGTCGTGGCAGAAATAATAAACCTCCTCTTGAAACCTTAGCGGCATGCAGAAAGCAGAGACCGGAAAAGCAATCCTGGGTTTTTTCCTCATTTTTTTAGAGAGTCTCTGCACATTTGTTTGTTGTCCTCTGCCTTACCTGTGGTTCAGAAACCATGGTATACATTGGATGGTCTACATTCTTACCCAATCCAATGAGTATAAATCTGCCCCACCCAGATTCTGGCCACATTCTCACTAGTCCCCAAAACCAAGCACACAAATAGATGAGCAGCATTGACTCAGCCAGGAAATGACATCCTCTCAGGGAGGTAAGGGGGTGGTTTGCTAATGTCTAGCACAACTAGGACTTTCAACATCGAATGGTCCCCATGGAACCCAGAGCAGCCATTTCCAGTGTGTGTGTGTGTGTGTGTGTGTGTGTGTGTGTGTGAGACATATCTGTCTATAATATATGAATTCATGAAGTAATCAAAGGGAAACTTTACCACAATTGACTGCAAATAGCAACAGCTTAAAATTCTTTAAATAGTCTTAACACCATGCAAAAAATGCCCGTGTAGCCTGAGCCCTCTGGGTGACCGTGTGCTGTAAGGGAAGATAGTGTGAGCCTACACAGGGCACGATTCTAATTTGGACACCAGGCTCCCAAATACATCTGGTCTCCATTAATTACCAGAAAGCAAATCCCAAAGGGCAGGAGACTAAGCTCTCCTCTTAGCCTAAAATGAGGGGGCCCGCTAGTCAGTATACACAAACCCAGCTAATACTGTTCTTAATGAATTTCACAAACTCATAGACCAGGGGAGATTTGGTCAGAGAATTGCAGAACTAAAAGGGACCTTGATGATTATCTGTGTTCAACTCCCTTGGTGTGCCGATGAGGTAACAGAGAAGCTTAGGGACCGAGGTGCCCACGCTCACAGGCTGGGACAGGGAAGCACGGACAAATAGTCCCTGTTGCCTCACCTGTAGGCCAGGGACACTCCTAGCCACACACATGTCAGGGCCCTACCCTAAAAGTGGTAAGTTTCTAAGTTCACTATTGGGTTAGGACTGGGTATGGAGCTACAGTCTCCAAATGGTCCCCCAGCTGTCCCCAGTAAACCTCCAGATCTATTAGGGAAGAAAAAATGGGTACCCAATTACCAGGTGAAGCAAGAGACACCACCACCCACTGAAGATACGGAACATGTGCTCTTCCTGTGCGCAAAATCAAGGCATTGATTCCAGGTTTATGGCAGGGTGCGGATGTGTGTTTAGGGGCAGGGCTGTGCTGATGTGCATTTAGAATTTGCAGCAGCTTTGCCACGTGCTATTTGCTATGTGTTATTTGGCCCCATCTTAAAAGGGTACCATTCACACAACTTCATAACAACTGGACTCCCCCCAAATCTTAGCTTGTACACATTAAGAGGAGTCCAAGCTCGTATTCCTTCTCAGCTTCTCCTTTGGAGAGTATGTTATAGTTTGTCCAATACTTCCCACATATTTAATGGATCAATCTCCATAGAGGGAGGGCTCTTCTTGGATTTCATTCGTCAGGGCTTTGGCCCCCTCTGTACTCAGGGAACAGGTTATATTGGATATTTTCCCACTCTCAGCCAAGGGCTATTTTTGATTCCTCTGTATTACTGTGATTTGACTCCTTTGGGGAAGCGTCTATGCACACACCACCTGTTCCATTTGGTAGAATGTGCAGCTTAGTGCTTTGAATTGTTTTATTCCTGCTGTATACGGAGTTCCTGCAAGGTAAGCAAGTAAAGTGCAAAAGAGTGCTTTCAAAGGACATTTTTAACAATACAGAAAGGGCGCCATACAGCATTCCCAAAACCCAAACCGAAATAAGGTATAATTGTCTGTAAGGGTAACACTTTAGGTCATGTTTACACAAAGACTTCATACCCTCTTGGTAATAGAGATCTTCTCCCCACCTCTGTATGTCGTGTCCATGAAACTAAAAAGACACACATGCACACAAACACACACATACACATACCACACACACACGCACAAGAGTGCATGACATGGACATTATAGCAAAGTCAAAAGCAGACTTTGGTCAGACAGCCTTTGAATACCAGCTCTACCACCTTCTTGCTGTGTGCCATTGGGTAAGTTACTCAGCTTCCCTGAGCCTCCATGTCCTCATCTGTGTAATGGGTTTGCCAACACTTCCCGTAGAGGGCTGCTATGAGGTTTCAGTGAGCTAACACCCATAAAGTGCCTGATCTAGTGCTTGGCCCAGGGAAACCACTGGATAAATAACAAGGAAGCCCCTCGGCCAGATTTGTCTGTAGGGTCTAGAATTTTTAACACATGACTATAAAGAAGGTAACGAGTAATACAGGGCAGAAACGCAAACGAATGAGATCAATGGATAGTTTAATCGGGATGCTTTTAACTTGTCAGAAGAATAGAGAAAGTCCCAGATATCTACCACTCAAAACACATCTTGTCAGGCTGGAAAGACTCTCACAGTAAGAGCAGTGCCCGCACCTGCATAAGCATCGTTTCCGCGTCTGTTAATATGCCGCGTCTGTTAATATGTGGACACAGGATGTCACCAGTGAGCCATGGCTCCAGCCCAGTGGAGGTGTTAAACCAAATCTACAGTGGACAGGAAGGGCCTCGTGAAAGCTGATTCTTATTTGGCTCCTTCTCAAAGGCAATGCCAGAACTCTCGCTAGAGCCTAGGAGGTTGGGGGAAGGGAAGGCGGAGCCACGTGCGCTCCAGGCGAGGGAGAGCTGTGCATTTTTGGGAAACGGGCAGGAAGAGGTCTGCCCTGGTACCACCGGTCAAGGATGTGGTGGGTATAATTTTCCCCAGAAGTCAGAAAGCGTTAGATTATTTCAGGAAGTCTCTGCTAGTCTTGTGATCTTTCGATAAATCCACTCTGTGTGTTCATCTTGTGAAATCTCCAAAAGGTGGCGCTGAGCCCGGGTTGGGGGGGGCATCACTAGCAACTTCCTGGGGTTGCCAGGTCCATATGCTTAAGAGCGTGGTCCAAACAGCTACGTCTGAACCATCGATAGCCAGCCAACTATGCAAGGGACTGAGGCACACACAGGATGGTGAGCCTAGCACCTATTTTGCCCTCTCTGATTAAAAAATCCATTTAAAATCTTCTCCAAACTTGACTAGCCCCTCCCCCACTTTCCTTCACTGACCGTTCTAACCTCCTGAAACAATAGTGTTGCTATTGTTGGCCTTGGAACAATCATGCTGGTCTTCCAATTTTAGGGAATAGCAGGTTCGAGACAAAGAAACAAGCAAGGAAAAGAAGTGATGCTTTCAAAATAAGGAACACCCAAACATAAAAGTGGAATGTTGTAAATACTTCTTTTAAGCATTAGTTTTTAAATGGCATTAATGGCACTTAAGCTGCAAGCAATTAAAACAATTCAATTTTCTTGTACAAGAGTTGGTTGGGGGATTTTTTTCTTTTGTTTGGAGATAGCAAGATTGGACCTCGTCACTATGTCTACCGTAAGACACCCAAAGGGACAAAAAGCCCTGAGATGGAATGATGCCATGGTCCTCCTTGGTATGTCTCAGACATGCAGGATGTCTATTTTTATAAAAATTTAGGATCAGCTAGACAGAACAGCAAGCCACTGGCATCATGCAAGGCAACCATTTTGGTATTTTTCCCCCTCTTATCAAAACAAGTTATAACCGAAGTTCCACTAGAAAAGTGAACATGGACATTTCAAAACCAGTTTATTTTCACCACTGCACCCACTGAGGAAAATGCATGATTTTTGCCTGTAACCATGCAGCGAATGAGGTTGAGTTTTCGCCAATGCTTGCAAGTTCATTTGTCATTTGTCGATAGACAAAATTCAGTAGGCTTCTGTCATTGGTTAAGGTGATATCCACAGTGAGATGCATTTGTGATTTTTTTTTCTTTTGTAATGAGGAAAGCAATTGCACCTTTTAATACGTGTGCTCTGATCTGTTTCCCACGAATTCCACGTGCTCCCGGGTCCCATGGACACTCATTTGGAGCTTAGAAAGACTAGGTGTGCACTGAAGGATGTGTATCAAAATTCAAGCTCAGAGCAACATGCCACAATGTCAGCTCGAACCCTCATTGCAGGTACTAGTTCATCCCCCATCCGGTTCCCTTCTGTGTGTGTGCATATCTCTAACGGTAGGGTCAGGAAACGAGGCTCCATGTAAAAGACACACCAGTTCCTTCCAGAAGGCTGGTCTAAGGAATAGCTGCCCTTTCTCCACGCCAGGCCTGGGCGGCGCCACACTGGGGGCACAGCGCCGTCCCACACCTGCCCTTAACTTTTGTGGCCACGACCTCTTGCGTGTGCGAACGCTCCCGGCGTGTCCCGCGGTCCCTGTCGGAAGTGCGGTCGTTATTCTTTGATTCCTTTTGGCAGAGCGATCTTTCTCCATCGTTTATGGCACAGTGAAATATAGTCTTCAATGCTATGTAATTTCGGACTAACGAGAAGTCTGTTTAAGGCACGTGTCTCAGGGTGAATATAAAAAAAAAAACACACATACACACACACACAAAACGCTTGGTCAAGTCCTAGGTCCTCAGCATTTAGTTTCTGTCTTCAAGTAATGCATTGTTCTCAAGTTCCCTGTCTTTGGTGTCCGTGGGGACCATTCCGTTCTCCATCCCGGCCTGCTGCTGGACGCACTCGGTCAGCATGGCGGTGCTGGAGTGGTCCGAGTTACACATCTTCTCCGTCTCCTCCTCCTTCTTCTCTTCGTCCAGGGAGTAATTCCGGAAGGTCTTGTAGATTTTGTGAACGTCCTCGGGCAAGGTCTTTTTGAGGTCCTTGTTTTTCCTCTTGGTGAGTTTGGAGGTGGACCCAAACTTGTTGATGATGTTGTCCTCGGAGGCCCCCTGCCCGTGTTTGTTCAGCTGCTCGGAACCCTTGAGGCGCAGGTTGTTGGGCCGGTTGTTGATGCTCTCCTGGGATGAGGCCTTGAAGCGGCCCGTGTCCAGAGCGGCGAAGACAGAGCGCTTCTCTGGGGAGAGCATGTCCAGCGAGTGGGCCCTTTGGTCCAGGCCCAGGCGCCGGCGCTCCATGCTGCGGATGGTGGCCGCCCGCTGCAGCTTGTCGTGGATCTCCACGCTGAGCCGCCGCCGCGTCTCTCGGAACTCGGCCGTCACGTTGGCCTTCCACTCGGCCGCGTGGGCCTTGATTTCACCGACCTGGCCGGGAGACAGGAGAGCAAGGGCACGCTGAGAAAGTTGTCCCTGCCTCGGGCCCCCCAGCCCTCCCGGCGCCCACAGCCCTTGAGTGTCCCGATGGGAAGGCTGGCTCCGGGGAGGCCAGGGGGTAGGGGAGCCCATGCCCGGGTGGGGATGCTACCTCTGCCCTAAAGACCCATCTCAAATTGGCTCCTGTGGCTCGGGGGGCACTCCTGCTAGAGAACCCGGCAGGAGCCTGAGATGTGGAGGTGGTGACCGAATGGGAGGAGGACGGCATTCTGCGGCAGAGGTCGCTATCTAGAGTTGGCCAGGCTTGGGTTCACATTATGCGTCCACCCCTTTTTTAGTTGTATGGCCTCATTCCTCCGGCGTAACTGGGGTGATCATATCAAGCTCATGGAGTTCTTAGTGTTACGCGAGACAGAGACATGCACTCGGGCACAAAGCAGAGGTGCAACCTGGCCTTGGCCCTTCTCTGTTCCTCCAATGCTTCTGTCTGCGTAGGGTGAACAACCCGTCCCAGTTAGACGGGGACTGTCCTGGTTGTGGAACAGAACGTCCTGTGTCTTAGGTACCCCTGCAGTCCTGGGCAAACTGGGAGTGTTGCTCACCCTGAATCTGGGCCACACTACGGTCGAGTGCCATCCGGCTTACCCTGCTTTAAGAAGACCCTCCAGGGCATCTGGGAGCCAAACTTCCCTGGTCATGTTTGCGAAAGCCCACAGAACATTCCTCCTCAGAATGCATGAGGATCGATATCAGGTTTCTTGGCTCTCATCCAGCACGGCCAACAGCACTAGCCCCGTGTTTTCTATACAGACGAGCCACTCAGAAGTCTGCATTTTTGCGTTTAGGAAAGTCGATATTTATATAGTTAACTTTCTCTTTCACTACAGCTGACTTTCAGCAGGTCAGTTAGCCATCGGGGGAACCAAACTGGAGATTGCATTGACGGGATTGCATTGCCAGTGTTTTTCTAAGCCAGGAAAATTAACCCTGGGGCCCGGGAATGAGATGGGAAATGTTCCCATTCGGCAACTTTGTCCTGGGGCCTTCTATACAGAACGTCTGTCTGCCAGGAAGCGAGCAGTCACCTTCCAGGAGACTCTCCCTCTTTCTATTTCTTTGTTTCTTTTAATCTCCCTTCCACTTGTTAGCTCTTTTCCTCTTCTTCTCTTGCCCTCCTTTTCAGTTCTTTTCCTCTCTTCCTAGAAGAACTACATGGACATTTTTTTTTTAAATCACAAGATCTACCTTCCCCTCTTCTGTCTTTTCTTGCTTTTGTGTAGGTTTTCACACACATTTACCCAAGGGAGAAAAGGCTGCATGTCCCTGGACATGAGGCTGGTTTTGTTTCCATAGATCTGACAACCAGGAGGGGATAAAGGTGAAAAGGGACCCCTTGTGCTCGCTTCCCCACAGCTGGTCACTGTTGGAGGACTTCAGTCTCAGAGAATCGAGAAGGAGTCCTTGTATTCTACTGCATTTCCATATAGACCCCATCCTTCTCAAGCTTTTTACAAACTTTCTCAGCCTCTCCCACATATCTGCACACCTCCCTCAACTACGGTCTACCCCTGCTGACCACTGCTATTTTTTAAAAATCATTCTGGGGTGCCTGGGAGGTTCAGTCGGTTAAGCATCCGACTCTTGGTTTCGGCTCAGGTCACAATCTCAGGGTCCTGGGATCCAGCCCTGCATTGGGCTCCGGGCTCAGCAGGGAGTGTGCTTGAGATTCTCTCTCTCTCTCTCTCTCTCTCTCTCTCTCTCTGTCCCTCCCCCCACTCAGGCTGGCTCTCTCTCCCTCTCTAAAGATAAAAAAAAAATTTTTTTAATAATAAAAAAACAAAAAGTCGTTGTTTACTAGTCCTTCCAGGATCTGTGGGCTGATGAGTCATCAGATGTTCTCACCTGCCAAAAAAGGACCCAAAAATAACCGCTATTCCACTGAACTTGGCTTTTAGATAATGATTCAAAAAGAGGAAGCCATAGGGGCCCTCCACGTATTAAGAAACCCTCCAGCCCATAAAATAGAGACAGGTCATTCTTGACATGAATTCATCGGATCTCAGAAACATTTATAGAATTTGGAAGGGGTCCTACCTCTTCTTTCGTCTTTTTGGATAGAACCCGTAGCCAGTCTCCGATCATACTGAGGACAGCTGCAAAGTAGGCCAGGCCAACAAGGATCCAAAACCACACTAGGGGCTTATACCACTCCCGGTAATTGATGCCGGCGTTTCCCCCTGAAAACAACCAAACGTTACTGTAACCAGGGTCTAGCATTTGGTCTTTGCAGAACAAACATATTCTAGTCCATGTAGCAGAGATGTCATCCCATCCCCATCTGATACTCAGCTGTTAGGCCTGCTGTATACAAGAGGCGACAGGCAAGGGAGGGCAAGGAAAAGATGGGTCCCTTCCCTAAAGGAGCCTGACTCGTGGCTTAACTTCTTTGATTCTTGACCACTAACCATAATACCCATAACAAAAAAGTGTCCGTGGCCAACTTGGTCCACCTCTGCTCAACCGGGGCTTGACAATGAATGACGTGAGCTAGAGACAAGACATCAGGCCCAGCTGTCGATTGTCTTCTTAAAGTTCTTTAAGTGCAATAAAAATAAAAGATCAGTAATCCCCAATGGCTTGGAATTCTTGGCACCATTTCCTCCTTAACACACGCATTTACTAAGAGCGGACTGGATGTGTGGAAGTAAAATTAGACCTAATGGCATTCTTGAGACTTTGATCCTGGCAGCAGTGATTTAACACTGAGGGATGGTGTTTACATGATGCTAATCCAAAAGGTCAACTAGACTGAGTAATTAGAATCACCGTGCTAGAACTAAAAGGCCAGTGAGTCCAATCCCTTTATTTCATACGTAGGGATTACAGTAGAAATCCATCAGATCCAATTGGCCAGCTGCCCGATTGCATTGACCGGCTGTTGTGCTAAAAGGACCAGTCATTTATTGCAAATAATTAGCCTACTTATTCTAGCCCTCCTACAGGCGCTACCAAAGGTAGCCGTGCAAAACAGGCTCCAAGCCCAGCCCCTTCCCTAAGGAAGTGAGGAAGTAACTGACATCAGCCTGGCTCTCACTCTGTGAGACACTGTTGCCCAGCGAGGCAGGCCCGCGGTCATTTCTAAGACGACCGACATTGGCGATGTATGGGTAATTATGGGACTACGCGATGAGTGATTACTAGTCTTTCCCACTGGGTCGTGGCTGTAACCTCATCTAGCGCCACTGAATCCACACTGAGTTCTTACGGTATCAGTAATACCTCCCAAACGCAGCTGGGCAGGCACTGTGGCCAGGGGCTCCTCTCAGTGAGACCAGTGCAACCCACAAGGTCCCAAATTAAATGGCCACTGCCATCTCTTAAAATTAGAATTCCAAACACCACTAATGGGCTGTGTGGCCTGCCCCCTTCGGTCTGGTTTAACTGCCTTTGTTCCCCTCCCCCCCCTTTAGGCAACTCTCCCCCGCAGCTTCCTCTAGGATACTACTGGAGTTCCTGCCACAATGCGTGGTTTTTGCGGTTCATTCCGTCTCTGCACGAGAAGGGGGCAGCTTTCTCCTTGGGGCTAAGAGGAAATAATCATCTTAGCAAGTCGCCGCCACCCAAAAAAGCTTGTCACTAGGGGGCGCTAGCGAACAACGCAATAAACACCCTTCGGCTCTTTATCGATGGCTGGTCTGGAATTCAGAGCTCTGTGCGCGCTCTCAGTCAGGGTTTCCAAAATGCAAAATGCTGTGATGTTGTTAGGCTGTCCTGACGTGAGTCGGCTACGAAATAAACCAGCACTTAATCCTGCATGGTGATCAATGTTCCAATTATACTTCTGGAAGGGTTGATGCCATGTTCAATCACAGCAATTATCAACTCTCTTTAATGTACCTTTTTTTTAAAGGATCTGGTATCCTTCCCCATTGCTCTTAGAGTGTTGCCCAAAAGGTTGTGACAAACTTTCAGGCTTTTAAGGCGTGCATTCTTCAGACCAGTCTATGTAAGCTCTGGAAATCAGAGCTTCGAAGGGCCTGGTCTAATTGCAGTCAGCACTGTGAATTATAAGAGATACCTGTCCATGGAGACCTCAGGACAAACAAAATCAGGCTCTGTAATCAACAGCAAATAAGGGAATTAAAACAGGGCCAGGCCTGTGACTGTGGAGGTCACGCCCTTTCTAGGTAAGTAAAGATAAAGGTCAAGTGCAAGTTTGTACTACATGCCCTCAATCCACAGTGGGTAATTAGAACAAATAATCAATTAAAATCATTGGCAGCACCCCTTGAAGCACCAGAGTCCCAGCTCATTTTGTCCTTGCTCCCCCCCACCCAAGGAGGAGCAGCAACCAGCTGGGCAGTGCTCCCTAACAAGTGAGGTCCTCGTGGGTGAAAGGGTAAAGAATGTGGATGTCCTTTCTTCTCTCCCGTCCATGGTGAAGAGCAGGGGCCCACTTCCCGTGCATTTATGCGTCACAGTGTTAAATAAATCACATGTGTCCTTTCCTGGGTTATCTTTAACTTTTTTACTTAGAACCAACATAAGCAAAATCATTTAGGTTGGCCAACTATATTCGTCTAAGATCTAAATAAGTCAGAGCTACCTTTCCTCACCTTTTTAATAAAGCTCTAAATCAAGTCCATTGCATAGGCCAACCGAGAACATCCATGTGCATTAAATCGGGGGCTCCTTTTATTTTACTTTTTATTTTTTGGTCCTTCAATCAATGTTGTTTTATAAAATGTAAGTCATATTGTTTTTTTACAGATTCATCATCACTTCTCAATTAACATGAAGGCCTGGCTTCAGTAATGTTAACCAAAACAGATAGTAGATAGTTATACATTGACTCTAATTTGAATAGGCTATAACAGTTTTTGTTTTAGAAGATAATATCACAATGTATAACATTAAACTTTTAAATATTCAATCATGTTATTGTCAAATGGCATCATTTTTATTTTTTTTAGTGACAAGCTTCCCTGCATTTTCTTACATGGTATAATTAGATGCAAACAAATAACCTGAATTCAAATTAAAAATTTAAACTCTTTGCTGATCACTAAATAAATAAATTTTAAATTTTATATCCCAAGGCTCTATTTGTGCCCCCAGATTAAGAGATTAACAGGCCGAGTCAAGCAGGTGTTTAGAGAGAAGGGCTCGTTGCAAGTGTCCTCTGTAACAGACTGCGGCAGATGGCCCAGGGCTGCCACAGGGCACTCTTGAAGCACAACCCAGTGCAAACTATGCTCTGGGGGAACTTGAAGAAGTTTGTGAAATAGTCCCAATAGTTCTCTGTGGTTTCCCTCCAGAGCGGCAGGCCTCCGCTCAGAAGGCACCAGGTGACTCCCCACACAAGGTGAGAGGCACAGTGGCTGAGCACTGGGGTGGGGTCCCAGACCCCTAGCTTTTTTAATCACTCTGACTTTGCAGTGCTCAGTCCTTAGGCAGGAAAAAGGAAGGAAAAAATAAAAACTGCTATTTTACAAACTGGACTTCAGTCTTCATCTGCCCAGTTGGAACAGCTAGGAGACCACCCTCCTGGTTATCACTGTCAGAATGAATATGGACGCACCCATGCGTCTTTTGAAGAGCCCTCAATATCCCCTCCAGAATATCCTGTTTTCCAGATTTCCAGATCCCTCTCCCCCTTGTGAGTGCCATACTCCATGAAGTAACCAAGGCACCAGGATCATGTGCCAAATAAAGGACAGTCTGCAAGCTCAGCCTGCAAATGTTCAGGCTGCTGCTTAACCAGGAACTGGTCAAGAACATGCACACGCACACACGCACTCGCACTCACAATGCACATGCATCACCCAAACATTTTGAGCTCAGGACAGAGTTGTTTAATCAAAGCGTTCACTTCTCAGAGTAGAAAATGATCAGTTGTCGGACCCCGGACCCTGTAGAACCATCCCTTAGGAAAGGGAAGGATGGCGTCCTCTCTTCCTGCCTTCCTACTACATTCTGGGAAAGCCATTCATGTAAGAAACCAGATCTCATTTCATTTTCAGGCTCCCTGTCCCTAGGTGAAATTGATGGCCGTTTCCTTTTGCTTCTATAAACATAGTTCATTGGCATCTATCTTCACAATGAAGGATATTGTTTCCATATATATTCATGCAGAATCCGTTATAATATTGTACTCCCTTGGGACAGTTCTCAGCTCCTGGTAGTCAACTGAGTCCTAAGTCTTGTGTCAGGGCATGCCCGGGATAACTTTTGCAGGGAACACAGTCCTCCCCTGGGCAGCCTCAGGAACTCTAACCTACAGGTCGCTGCAGGCCAAGCTTTATGCTAATCTCTCCAGAGGTTCATATTTGCCACTTGCTAATACAGCCTTTATCAATTGATTCAAGGAGCTTTAATGCAAATCAGAAGTCCAACATTCAATGAGAAATTCATTTCACTCATGCATAATTCATAGAATAATAAGGGCAATGAGCATCCTGGTAAGGAAGAGGCTGGCTTTCATTTCACAGCAGAATCTGCTGCTTTTTACATTATGTGGGACCGTGGGCTTGAAATGAGTCCACACAGCAGCAGGGACACTGAGCCATTTTCATTAGCTTCTCCCACAACATGGTTTCTCACGGTTTTGAAAAGCATTATCAACAGCCTCTTTTCCCTGCTGGGGCCCTGGTGACTGGGATGCCCAGGGTGCTTACCTGCCACAAAATCACCAAAGCCCACCGTGGTGAGGGTGACCACCACAAAGTAAATGGACTCCAAGGTGGTCCACCCCTCGATATATTTGAAAATGACAGCGGGAATCGTCACAAATACAATACAGCCGGCCAAGATGAACAGGATGGTTGAGATGACCCGGATCTTGGTCTGGCTCACTTGCTTTTTCTGGGAACAGCAAAGGAGAAAGATAGGCAAGTCAGCTTCATCACCCTGGATTCAGAAGACAGAGGCAGAGGAAGAATGTATTATGCCAGTGGACTTTCACCTTTTGTCAGTCATGGGCAGCTTTGGGACATTCTGATGAAGGCTATGGGCCCTCTCCTAGAAAAATGCACACACAGAAATTTTCAGATGCTCTAGGTGGTTCTCAGACCCATGAAGCCTGTTCGTGGAGCTCAAGAAACCCTGCTTAGGTCATGTCTTGAATGTCCTTTGTGTGGTTCCATGACTGCAGCCCAAATGCTGATTCTAACTTCCTCACTAGCACAAACACAATGATTCCCCAAGAAGGGCTTGCTGACAATTCTCACGTGGTATTATTGACCCTTCTCCTGGAGGGTGCAGGTTTGGAGCTCTTTCCACAATGGTAGATATGGACCTGGCGCCTAGTTCCCCTTGTATCAGTGGGAATGTGTTGGAAAAAAACAAAAGAACAACAACAACAACAAAACTAAAGACAAAAAAACAAAAACAAAAACAAAAAAACAGCTGACCTGAAACAGACTAAAATGTTCAGATGACAAGAAAAACAGTCACCCCCATACACATTTGAGACAGACTCTAGCTTCTTCACCTTCCTTCCCTGCTGAAGTTGTACACTTATAACATACTTTTCTTTTAAAACATACATGTTTGAGCCAGCGCTGCGGTGTGTTCGGGCTGTGTTATCCACTGGGGACAGACAAGAGTCCAAGTCAGAATGACAGGCTACTGTCTAAAATGATCAGCTTCGTTTCAGGCCATCTTCTGAAGGAGCCAGTCAAGAGATGAAAGCATTTAGATTGGGAATTAGACAGATGTCACCCAAAGGAATGGTGCCAATGGAGTCCAGATGTGGACCGGGAACCTCCCTGGTATTCCCCTTGAACGCATTCAAGACAACACTGGCATTGCCTCTGAGCTGAATAATCCTTAAGGTCTTCTCAAAGTTCCCAGGACAGGCATGTAAACTGTCCTCAGGGGGCCCTAGCACCATAGCCCGACCAAAACCACATACATCAGAGTGACTGGGCCTTTCCACATCGCCTAGATTGATTTTCTGCAAAAATACACCACATGTGGGGCATTGGATATAGGAAATCCTTACCATGTGCTCTGTTTTCTATTCATTGCCTTCCGGTGAATTAGAAGGCAGAGAACCTCAGAGCGTACAGAGACCTTTGCATTCATACACTTCAACAGAAGCCAAGAGGGGTTGAGAGACTAGCATAAAATGATTTTGCTAATTAGAGCCAAGGCCCAGATTAGAATTCTGATGTGATTAACTCCCAGCCCAGTGCTTACTGATAGAACCAGACTTCAAGTCACTCCACAATTTCCCAGCTCACACAAAGTCGCCAGAGTCCCGCCCCCACCGGCCCCCTCATAACAAAATCAACCAGACTAACCCCCATGAAGAACAACAGGCTGTCCTGCTTCCCTTCTGGAAAGGAAGACGGAGAATAAAAAATTGTTACTGTGCAATGTGTCCAGGAATTCCTAAGCTTCGGTCATAAGCAGTGACACCTCTGCCATGTGTCCCCAGGACAGAGATGGTCAAGAGAGTGTCTTCTAAGGTCAACCACGTGGATCAACTGTGGAAATGCTGGTCAAGAAGATGACTAGGTTCCCCTCCCTTCCATCCCCTTCTCCCCGACTATGGGAGAAACGTCGGCGCAGCTTGTTTACTGGAAAGTTCCAGGGATGCGGGAGCTGAAAAAGGGGAAAGGATGCTGTCCGCCTCTCTTCACACCTCAGAAACACTCAGTCCCACCTGCCTTGGGTCCCGGTCCCAGGTATGTTCAACACAACAAAATGGAGGACTCGGTTCAACGAACAAGAACAGGGATAGTGGAGAACATTTATTTGCATGCATCTAAATCAGCACTATGTACACCCCCATTCTGAGATCAATATAGTCCCTAAAAATACACAGGAAAACCTAAGGAAATACAATCCTTCTTTATGAAAAGCAGTCATGTGCTCTTACTCCCAAAAGGGCACTCGGTATATAAAGTGGGAATGGGGAAAAATTATTTGATCCATGCTTTTATACAGTCCCCTCCTCATCTCTTCAGAAAAGCCATCTGAAAAAAAAAGTGATAATTTACTGATATTGCTGAAACTGCAAATGAAAATTCCAATTCTTTTTCTCATGAAAGTATCATGACAAGATGAATCACCTGAGAATCACGGGAATGTCTTACCCATTCCATGAATTTCCAGCCTGGATATTATAGCAGGACTTGGTGAAGGCAGTTGAGCCCCTCTGAGAATCCAGGAACATATTTATTACTAGCCTAGTTTTGTTTATAGACACGTATGAAAATCCAAGCCCCAAAAGGAGACTTCACCATAGATCATTAAATTAATTTAATTGCTGGCAACGGGAACATCATTCTCCCCCTCCTCTATAAACTGTCCTCCTCAAACGCACAATGAAATTAAATGTTTCTGAGACACTTGTTAAGTCATAAATTAGGATGTGAATACAACTGCAATCCAAATGAGGCTGCGGTTGCCAAAGGAGGGCTTGCAAGTACGTAGGAAGCTGGAGACATTCCCGGGCTCCCTGCGGTGGACAGAAGGGATGCTGGTACAGGACAGGACCTGTTTGGTGGCAGGGAGGGAGCTAGGTAACAAAGGCGAAATAATGGTGTCTAAAGCGCATTATCTCTTGGAGAGTTTATCAGCCAGGTAAACATTTCACCACCGCTCACCTCAGCGCCCAAGGCAAGCCTCAGCTGTTTCTTGCAGACAACCTAGGATGATGCTCAGTGAATGCTTGGAAAATTCAATCATTAGGGTATTTTAGGGACTTAAGAACTCAAATGTCTACGTGGTGTGTCTGTGTGTGTGTGTGTGTGTGTGTGTAAATGTGTGTACCCATACTTCACTGTAAAAGGAAGAGGTGTGGACATAAGGTTTTAGCAATATCTATTATTCTGGTTACCCATGTTTTTGCTGCCCTCTAGATATTAAAACAGAACAAAAACAGTTACCTTAACTGAACACTTTTTCAACATGGAACTACACACTATCTTCCACATCATCCAGTGATCTTTGGGCTTCTCCTCCCCAGTAGCCCTGCAACTGCACACTACCACTTGTAAAAGGGTGTTTAGGAAGTTGGAGTTTAAGGGTAGACTGCCTGAGATGCATCCCACCCCCACTGCTATGTGGCTGGGTGACCTTAGGCAAGTTTCTCATCCTCTCTGTGCATCAGTTTCTTCCTTTATAAAATGGACATCGAGAATCCACCTCACAGGATTGTTTGGAAGATTAAATAAGTGTGTAAAAGCTTCACACACTGCTGGCTAAGTGCTCAGGGATTGTTAATGATTATCTTTTAATGTGAAAGTTCAAATCTTTTCTCAGATGTGGACAGTCCCAGATTTAATGCTGTCCTTAACTACTGAGGAATGCTCCCTCGTGTCTGGCTTAAGATAATCTTCGTTTCGCTTCAGGAAGTCACTGTTAGTTGTCCCTTCCTGGATACGTTATCTCATATAATTACCTCATTGTTAATGAGAAAAAGGTCCTCATTCTCTCTTGATTCTTCTGTGTTGGCTCTGGGTTGAGCTCTCACACAGTTTCAGCTCACAATCTTGAAAACTTTTTTCTTTGCCTTTCCATTAATTTCCCCCTAGTTCTTCATCATCCTTCTAGGACTGCCAAGAATTGCAGATAAAGTTTGCGACGTCAGGAACCAGGTACAGAGAGGCACATACCTAGCTTTCCTTGCCCCCCTCCCCCACGTCCCCACCTCTCCGCCACGTATGGACATGAGCTGTCTTTCCACAGAGGGGCTGCTAAGCAAAATCACACTGCTTATTTACCAGTAAGCAGAGCAGCTAGCAAAACGCTTAGTGAGAGCCCAGGTCCGACTGAGCTGATGTGTTCTTGGGCTAACAAAATTGTTACCTGGGAAGAGATGGTTTGATACAATATTTGGGCAGGAGAGACAAGATGGTTGTGCACATCTGTCCAAATCTTGTTTTCACACTTTGTTGATTAGAATAAACGACGTGTTCTTTCCTTCTTATGCAAATAGCATTATGCAAAACTATTTCCTGCCTCCCAATTGGCACTAACTGCAGGAATTTTCAAAGAACTCAAAACCTACCTCCTGTAGAGTTCATTTTGTTGTCACGATTCTTTGTGCAATTATTCCAAAGAGCAAAACAAACTTCACAAACAGAGAGCGGAAGAGCCAGGTCTAAGAGCTCTGCTTTGAGAGAGGGATGTACATGCTGACAACCCTAGGAGTGTTTACTTGTTTCAGACCTCAGAGGACTAAGCCACATGTCCAATTCTCATTAAGCAAAATGCCCTCTCTGCGGTTGCCTCCTTCCACAATCTTATTTTAGAGGAGTATATTTCTATTCATTTGCGGGTTGGTTCTTTATTTCATTTTTGCCCCTTTAATGCCCATTCTCCTTTTCACTTTTATGTGATTTCTTAGAATTCTGAGATTAGCAACCCAGAGTGTTGTGTCTGGCTGAGGAAATTGCTTCTTCGTTGTGATTTTTAGCCAGGACACTGGAGATAATAAGAATACTGCAATAAAAAAAAGTCTTGGACAGGAGCTAGACGTGCAGAGCTCTACTTTTGGTCTGGTTTGGTTTGGTTTGTTGAAATGCGAACACATCACCATGGTGATACAATTGAACTGAGAATAATTTCTCAAAATGGAAAGATAATAGGAACTGCCTCAGAGAAGAATTGACTTTATTTTCTGATATTATTATGTTTGCCACAAAGATTTCTTTTAAAAAGGTGCAGTTCCAACAAATAGTTTGAACATCACAGTGAATAGCTATGTAGCACAGCAATTCTATAAACTACGAAGAGAGCTTGTAAACACCATTTGCCTATAATCTCCATGGCAGAGACACTGTAAACACACATTAGTGAGAATCACGCAGCAAAATCTCCATGGAGCCTATGGAAAAATGTCCTCCTCAAAAGCTGAAGACACAAATGTATTTTGTTTCCATTCAGCTCGATAGCTAAATTCACACACACACAAAGTTTTATCTGAGCCACACTGAAGCATCTCATAGATTATTGGCCAGTTCAGGGCTTTGCTGGTATCACCATGCAAAGTTTTTGAAAAAGCTTTTGGTAGATACAATTAAATCGTTTTTATCACTGAGATGCCAATGTAGGTACGCCTGGGATGGAGAAAAGATCCACAAATAATAAAAATTCGAAGCTGTTCCACTCCAGGAACACTTTCATTAAAATCTTTGAAAGTTTTCTCTTCTAAAATTCAGTGGCTTCTAATATCTGGAGATAATACTCGACCGGAACACAAGAGTTTGCGCTCAAGATACAACCAATTAATTCACTTGGCCCATAATGTTTAAGGATCCTTTACATATCAGGGGCTGTTCTGGTTGCAAGGGACATAGCAGTTAAAAAAGAGAGCAAAGTTCCTTCCACATGTACAGGAAGTCTAGTGGGTGAGGCGGAGTGGCAACCTCTGGGTCTTTGGCTGAAAGCAGTCTTTGTGGCGCTGTCCATGGTGTCCAGCCCTGCTCTAGCTATTGAAGGCAAAGTGTAGTACCTAATGACAACCCACTGATGAAAAATATCACCTGGGAGAGAAGAAACAAATATTCTCGTAGCTCTGGTATGTGGGATACAAAAGCATGCCAACTATAATGGATGATCTTTGGATTTCTGTTAGTTAAGCATTCAGAAACTGTGTCCCAGGGATTGGAACAACTCAGAGGCAATCACACCAATGTAGGAAACACCCATATGTAACCTTGGCTGAAGAATGGCCCTTCTCTTCAGCTGTAGTTCGGAAAACAAGCCCATGGGAAGGAGAGGAGGATGGGCACACCTTCTGATGAGCCACTTCAACAGAATAACTCCTGACAACCCCGATAGATGCCCTACCTAGCTGCTCACCTATCCAAATTCTAAATTTACTTCACCCAGATTTTAGTAGCACAGGGAACAATGCCTCCACCCCAAAATGCCCTCCCACCATCATATACACAAGCATACAATAATAATACTACAGTAACAAGGCTACAGACACCTAAAGCTGCCTCCCTCTTCTCCTCCCCCGGCTAACAGGGTTCAAGGTCATAGTTCATTGGCCAAGCAAGCCACATTAGCCAGAGAAACAAGATCCCACCCCAGTGCTTCTTTCTTGTGCAGGGAGTTTCCCTGCACATGCCCTCTCTCCAGCCTTACTCTGACCCAGGAACTGAGCATTCTGCCTCTTCCTCTCCCTTCCTTTTGGGAAAAAGCTGACCTCCTGAAGTGGCCTCATGATCTCCTGTCTAATTCTGGGTCTGTCATTAAGAAATCCATTTTTCCACAGATATAAACCATATTCTCCAGTGTTGAGAAAATATAGTAATACTAGGCTTCAGTGCATCATCTCCTTTGTCTTACTTCTCAATCAGTTTATACCTGGGGTGGAAAAAAACAGATGCTATTTATTTGGCTCCTTTGAAGACCCCCATCATCTCAATTCTCCTCCCCACAGTCCTCCTGGTACCATGGTCTTTTATGTTAGCGACGGCTCAATAATTACTTCACAATGAAGGGGAGAAAGAGTCCAGTGGGTCCACTGGGGCAAGTTCTCCTCAATGGAAGGTGAGTTCCCTTCTTTAGACTGCAGCCCCCTCCTCCCCCCACCAAGGAGGAACACATATAATGAAAGCAGAAAGGAGAGAAATTACAATGGGTCTCCTACTGAGAAGCCTGTCCTAGAAGGAGATGAGGAAGGGGGGAAGTCATTAAGGAAGGCCAGGCCCTGGCTGGGGCTCTCTGAAGGGGCAGGAACCTTCCACAGGGACAAGACAGGCTGAGGGATGGAGGTGGGAAAGCAACAGTCATAATGCAGCCACATAACACACTGAGTGAAGTAAACGGTTCACTGGGGATTATCAAGGAGCTTTGACTCTTCTTCGTCCTTCCTGGCCATCTCCAAGCCACGTCCCTGCTCACTGGAACCAGCATCCAAGGGTGGGAGAGAAGAAAGCCTTCATAGGCCCCCATCCCTCCATTCTCAGCTAAGAGTAGCTCAGAGAGCAGGCCCTTGTGAGCTTCTGGTGGGCTGCCCAGAATGCCTGTCTACATGCCCAGGAATCAAGGCTAGTGACAAAGAAGCATGCATTTTCTGTGGCCTACTATTTATCTTGCCTGTTAGAAGATTTGGAGAAAGCCCCCATGATCAGCCCGATTCAGGTCAATACCTTAAAAATGCACGTGGGTATCATTGAGTCAATACCTGTGCAAATCCCTGGGTTTTACTGGGGGTGCAGTAAGCAATCCCCTCCCCAAGAGTCACACCATGCCTTTCCTTCTTTCTAGACAAACACCTTCTAATGAAAGCACACAGGGATGGTCACCCTCATAAAACTATAGACAATAATGAAATAGGCATTAAGAAATTATATGGGGGGGGCGCCTGGGTGGCTGAGTCGTTAAGCGTCTGCCTTCGGCTCAGGTCATGATCCCAGGGTCCTGGGATCGAGCCCCACGTTGGGCTCCCCGCTCAGTGGGGAGCCTGCTTCTCCTTCTCCCACTCCCCCTGCTTGTGTTCCCTCTCTTGCTGTGTCTTTCTCTGTCAAATAAATAAATAAAATCTTTAAAAAAAAAAGAAATTATATGGGGAAAAGATGGCAACTAGAAGAGAAAGAGGCAAGGTGAAGCAAGAAAAAAAATAAGAAAGTCTATGAGAAGGATGAGCACATATGAGAAAAAGACTTTGAGCACACAAAGCAGAAAAGAGGCCATGGTCTGAGGGCCTAGAATTTTCCTGGAGGTACAAGAGGGCTGCCCAGACAGATAGAAAGCAAATGGAGAGAAGACAAAAAGAGATATGCTATGCGATTTCTAGTTAGACTGGGAACAGAGAAGTTTAAAGAAGAATGAAACAGAACTTCATAGAAAATCGCTCAGAAATTAATCCTAAACTAGGAAGCCCTGCATTGAGGCAACTTGATAGAGACATCCAGATCAGACAAGATTTCTTCAGCAGAAAATTTTCCAAGCTGTGAATGAAGTTGAATTCTATAACTTTTCTACTCTTTCATTCAATAAGTATTTATCGTGCACCTACTGAGCTAAAGTCACTGATGAGCAAAACAGAACAGCCCTCCTCCGTACAGAGGCTGAGGCATGCCAGCGACTCACTGTCCCAGCCTCCCCAGTGCAAAGACTGAAGCTTGCAGTCCAGGCTCCCCCAACCACAGAGACATAAGTCAGACTCTGACCCAGACACTAGTGAGACAGGTGACAGACATGGTCTTGGACTATCCCTTCTACGGTCTTCTGTGTGTTTCACTCTTTTCTTTCTTGCCAGTATCCCAAAGGCTATCCCTAAGTGAGGAGCAAAGATTCTCAGAGGCATCCTTCCAGTACCACTTTCCTCTCTCCCCCAGACTCGATGAGTCTGGCCTAGGGTCAGGGACAGAGAGAAGGCAGAATGGCCATTCAGCTGGAGAGGAAAGAAGGGACAGCCTCTTCCTAGGGTCTTCCAAGTGGCATTAGCAGAACCTGCTGTCTGGAGGGCAGGGGCAGAGAGGAAGGAATTAGACGCAGAGCCCTCCTCTAGAGTGGGCAAAACTCCCTCAGCACCTGTGCCCGGCCCACCTCGCCGGAGTCCTGGCTCCCCCTAAGTCTCCTGAACAGAGATTGGGGGACATGGACACTAAACAGGGTGGGGGCCCGGAAAGAGAACCTTGCCCCCAATCAAGGTGGAACTGGACAGCACTAGACGGAAGCTTCCATGGGGACAGTGAGGTGGCAGGCAGCAGGGGACACACCATCGATAAGGAAGCAGGGACTGTGTGGGTTCCATCCTGGGGCTGGTGGCCACAACGATGGGATCATAACCTATTTCCAGGGGCAATCACAAGGGTGGTTCTAGTAACAGCATCTAGGGCCTAGAATCACTGGGGTCAGCATGGCCAGCTTCTATCTATGCCAGTCAGAAATGGCAGTGGTTCCTTCCAGAACCAGTTCTGCGGCATGATTTGGGTCATTGTTCTTGGCTGGATACCTCCCAAGTCTGGGTCTCTATCCAGCCCAGGGACTCAGTAGCTATCTGATATCCTTAAAAAAAGATTTTTTTTCTGTTTAAATTATCCATTAGTTGGTTTCTCTTGAATCAGCTAAGCTGCCTGCTTGCAGCTGCCTCTCCTGGCGGTCAGGGTAAGCTGGCCTCAGCCTCTTGCAGACAGGTCAGGGACATGGCCCCAAGGGGTCCCCATGACAGGCGGAGAACTCCGAACTCCAAGATCAGCCCGAACTAGAACGTGACGCGATATATAACTGCGTGGGCAATCTCTCCGACATTTCTAAGTCTTCAGAGAAGTCTTGTCAGAAATGACAGCTAGTTCCAGCTGTAGTGTGGAAGGGGCTGCAAGCA
Source organism: Callorhinus ursinus (assembly GCF_003265705.2). NCBI lineage: Eukaryota > Metazoa > Chordata > Mammalia > Carnivora > Otariidae > Callorhinus > Callorhinus ursinus. The sequence goes on from NW_027397070.1 coordinate 58,426,494, forward strand.
CTCCCAGGATGGACAGTTAGAGAGAGAGCAGTATCAGACTCTGGGTCAGCTGAGCAGAGGATCTGGCACCTGCAGGAGGGGACCAGCAGCACTACCCAGAGAGGCTGCTGGTCAGAGCAGAGCCTGGCCACTCAGACAAGTGAATGGGGAAGACACAAGCTGTGGCCAGGACTGACACGGGCACACATCAGTGATGGCCCCCACAGGCACCAGAGGGCAGAGGACCCCGGGGAGGGGGGGCCGCGGTGGGGCCTGCTGCGTGCCAGTGTAGCGGCATTTGGGCTAACGATGCAAAGAGCAAAGATTCAGAAGCACAGTTATCCACGTGTGAATGGTAGATCTCTTTGGACAATGGGTTTCCACGGGATTTTATTTTCTTCTTTGTACTCTGTTCTCCAAAGTCTCTACAACGGCCATGTTGTCTTTGTCATCTTTGCAATGAGGGAAAAGGGCAGGGGAAGGCTGGAAGGGAGAGGGGTGAGGAGGAGAAAAGGGAGAGAGGCAACAGGGACGGTGCTCCTGACCGCTGCATGGCTCCCTTGAGAAGTCACACCAACGTCTTTGACAAGGCAGCTTGTCTTCATTTGAGAAAGAGATGATGGCCATGCCCTCGAGGGAAAACTGGAAGAGAGAAGGAGTCATCCATACTCCCCACAGGAAAGTGAAGAGATGGGCCTTGTCTAAGCCTTCAGAATCCCAGGGACAATTTGCCAACAGTGGCGGTGGCAGCCACGAGGACGTGGCCTTGTTTCAAGGCGGCAATTGCATCCTGCTTGCTGCCCCACCACCTCCTCGTCCCACAGAACGTGGCCACCCCCTTCCTGAGCAGAAGTGCCGGGGAGCTGCACTGTTGGCAAGCATCGGCCGGCCCTCCCCGTCTTGTCTATAATTCCAGCTATTTTTGCAGCTTACTCTCTAAAGAGAGTGAATCGTTTCCTGGTACCCACAGTCCCGTTTCATGTTTCTGTTCTGTCTGCTAGGATGTTCTTCCCCTTTCTATGCTTGTCAAACTCCTGTTGGCTCCTCAGAACAAAATTCTACTATTGCCTCCAGCAGGAAGCCCTCTGCCTTCTGGCTAGAGTGACCTGCCCTCCCCCTGGCTGTCTCTGTTCCCAGTGCGTGTCCCGCACCGTCGATGGACCCTCGCATGCAGCATTTGCTGTCTACCTACATGTGTGTCTCCCTGTCTTTGCATCAAATGTGCAATGCATCTTTCTACACTTGTTCCCTCTTTTTTAACACCTAGGGAAAATAGGAGAGCAATTGTTTAAGGTAAGCTAATGAACAAAGGACGTAAGATAAAACTGTTCTTCCAGCAAGAGATAGACTGTCAGGAGTTTGTAATATCGGATGCTAGAAGGGGTATATATTACAGAGAGACCCAGGCAATGGACATACACACACATCACACGGTACACATTTGTTGGCTGGAACTGAATATTAATAGCACAGAACTGCCTCAGTGGGAGAGTCCTGACTATTTGAACATGGCTATTTACACAAGGATAGAAATTATATGTGTGTATTCCTGAAATTACATAGGAGCTCCCGGGAAGGTTTTTTTTTTTTTTTTTTTTCTTATAACCCCATTCAGAGTATAACACTGTAGGAGGTGACTGGAAAATCTGTGCGGTGTTTGTGGTTGCTGCACCGAGGGGCTCTCCTGGCATGTGGCAGGAGGGGGTAAGAATGTTCAGACATCCTGTCTGCAAGAGCCAGTGCCACCGACCAGACAATAATCCCAAATTCAGTGTGAGTTTTGACTATCCCACTGAGAAAAATTCATGTTTATACTTACCTGACCTGGGAACTTAACTCCCTTTTACATATAAATACACACATACACACACACAAACACAATTTTTTCAGCATAATTTCAACATAGGCTGGATTTTACAAGAATATGACTCCAACGTACATTGCAAGAAGGTTGAATTTTGACTAATTGGAACCCTGCCGAGAATTGTTCTCCCTTTTGAAAAAGGACATCACTGACGGGGGGGACGTCCATCCCCTGTGGCACCTTTGTCACTGGTAGGACACACCTGAACTGACCCACGTCTGGAGCGACTGCATTCAACACACGGATGGAATGTGACCAAGTGCCTATGATTAAAGCGTGTTATTTTATTCTAAATGCCCTACCTTTTCTCTCTCCTTCACATTGCAGCTAGAAAGCTGTATTGAAATTTGCAAAATTAGATGTGTAGATCGGTTGCACTCTCCATGAGACTGATTTCAATGTGGTAAATGGACACGAAGGAATATTTGCTATAAAAGAGGGTGTTGGGTATTACAAGGTTGAGAACCCCTGGAGAAAAGTAAACTGTACATTGTATTCGAGGTTGACTTGAAAAGTCTGTAGAATTATACTTACAGGTATTGCCTGATGAGACGAAAGTCCCTGGTACATAAATAATCATATGCCATGTGCAATAAGCATCATGAGAGGACAGGTCCCCTACTGGACCACGTGTCCATCAAAATAATTGCACTTCAAAGGTTAAGACTGGGACACCTTTTTTTCATTGCCATTTATTTGCACACAACGCTACTTTTGGTTTCAAGGTCATTTTCCATATCAAAATGTATGACAATGCTCCTTCATTCACTCATCAGGTATGGATTACATGCTCTTTGGGTGCCAGGTGCTAGAGACTGTGTTGAAGAAGCAGTCAGAATGGGGCCTCACAGCTGATGGGGACTGCCTGAAGCACCGTAAATACCTCATGCAAAAATCCGAAGATGAGACCGTGGCACGTTCAGTGCAGACACATGCCCTTTGGAGTCCCCCCGTGGAAGCGGAGATATCACCCCCGAATACAACCATCAAGGACCTCACTCCAAGAAAGAACGCTAATTTTTTTTAAATTTGGATATGAACTTTTCACAAAATACGGTTAGTCAGTTCATCTTTTTGTTACTTCCCTAATAATAAGAGAAGAATTTGAATTCAAGATATTTCTAGAAATATTATTAGTGCATGCATATCACATGCATTAAAGGCATGTGATCATTTTTTAAAAAATAGAAAAGGGATAGGAAGCAGCGTGCCCATTTTTCAGGCAGGAGGAATCTCATCAACCCTCAAACACCCCCCCCCATAGTGGCTCCCAGAAGCAGGTATCACATGTTTATATGGCCATCTGGACAGGTCCTCTTCCTCCTCTTCCCTGGAGAAAAGATTCACAGGCCTCCAAAGGAAGATAAAAGAGAAATATACCTCGTAGAAATATAGAATCAAAAGCAACAGAGGCAAGAAGCAAACAGCAATGTCAGAAAAAGGATGAAAGCCAAAGAAAGTGGTAAGACCACTGCGAGAACACCATATGGCATTGATAGATCTGCGTTTTATTTTAAATGTTGATATTTGCTTTCTTGTTATCTTTGGTGCCAATTCTGTTACAGTACTCAGTAAAATTCATCTTTAAAAAATCACACAGAAGCTCTCTATACTCTATTCTCAAAATCATACATCAATTCCTATCCTTTTTTTAACTGCGTGCTATCTCACTACTAATTGTTCAAACTAAACTGCAGAGCGGTGTTAAATTGCAAGGGAAATCCCGTTGACTGATATGAGATGCCCAACACATTTGTTTGTGCCTACTCAGCAGGAAGAGGTAAACAGGTGTGGGGGTGTGGATAGGTAGACAGCCAAATAAAAAGGCTCACGTAGAAAGACTGTGGATGTTTCTGTTAAATTCACTTCTGCTGGGAGCACCTGGGAGGCTCAGTCAGTTAAGCGTCCGACTCGTGATCTCAGCTCAGGTCTTGATCTCAGTGTTGTGAGTTCAAGCCGCGCATTGGGCTCCATGCTGGGCATGGAGCCTTCTTAAAAAATAAATAAATAAAACAAAACAAAATAAAATAAAATAGTTCACTTCTGCCAAGGAATGGGAACAACTAACGGAGGGGACCTTGCTCCATCTAAGTGGAGCCACAGCGGTAAGCACATAAGATCTGAACATGAGAGACAGGGTGTGAGTGCAGCAAAACCCATCTTGCAGGGGTCCCTTTTAATATTTGGGGGTCAGATGTATTTTGGGAAGAAAGTCTGGGAACATTTGATGCTTTATAAAAATATGAACTGGCCCTTGTGTTTCAAGATCTAGTGAGAGCACACACAAGCTGAGAGGCAATGAGCACGTAGCTAAAATAAATTCTTTTTCATTCTTTGACTTTTCCTTTTACTAGAATCTATATGCGTGATGGGACATCACGGATACCTCTGCATATACATTTGCATTAAGTGCAACCAGTGATGCAGAGCACAACCTCCCCCCTCACTCAGACAGAACAGCAGGGGCACGCTCAGATCTTCTATATTCTTCTTTCTCTGAATCATGGCCAAGGCATCTTTTCTTTGTAGGACAATGACTGACAATGAGCTTTGTCCCAGACCCAAGCCCTCCTGCCCATCAGATTCCCTCTGTTACTGCTGCTTCCTGAACTCCTCCAGCCCATGCACTCCTAAGGCCACTCCCAAGAAGGGTAGGACTAAGGGCAGCATCAACAAGAGTCTCTTCTTCATTCAGGTTTGCAGGGGTAGGGGTGAGGCGCAACCTGCCCACCCTGGGTGCATGGAAAGGAATCTGGTTCATCTCCCCTTCTTCTCCAATCAATTCACAATAAGTATTTATTAAAGTATTTATGCCTCCAAAGTGCTCAGCACTGAGCAGGTATGGCAAGGGTACAGGAAAAGAAAAGACATAGAAGTTCTATATTCAAGGCCCTTATGCTTTACTTAAAAAGAACCACCCATTATTATGCAACGTAAGACAGGTGCAGCACTGAAGATGTGTGTGATTTCAAATATACAAGCTAGAATTTGCAAGTCCCTCCTCTGGGCTCCCATCGCTAATGGCACACTTGTCCTAACAGTAACAGCCTTTACTGAGTGCCGACTACAATCAGGCAGACTCTCAGGCATCAACTAAGTACCAAAAGAAGGAGCTACTATTTTTACCTCATTTTTCAAATAAAGAAATGGGCACAGAAATAGACACATAGATCAATGGAACAGAATAAAAGACTCAGGAAAAAACCCACATTTATATGGTCAATTAATCTTCAACAAAGGAGGCAAGAATATCCAATGGGAAAAAGACAGACTATTCAACAAATGGTGTTGAGAAAACTGGACAGCTACCTGCAAAAGAATGATCCCGCTGGACCACTTTCTTACACCATACATAAAAATAAATTCAAAATGGATTAAGGACCTAAATGTGAGACCTGAAACCATAAAAATTGTAGAAGAGAGAACAGACAGTAATTTCTCTGACATCGGCCATAGCAATATTTTTCTAGACAGGTCTCCTGAGGCACAAGAAATAAAAGCAAAATTAAACTATTGGGCCTTTATCAAAATAAAAAGCTTCTGCAGAGTGAAGATAAACAATCAACAAAACTGAAAGGCAAAAGAAACCTGAAAAGCAACCTGCTTAATTGGAGAAGATATTTGCAAATGTCATATCTGATAAAGGGTTGGTATCCAAAATATATAAAGAACTTATAAAACTCAACACCCCAAAAAGAAATAATCTAATTTAAAAATGGGCAGGAGACATGAACAGACATTTCTCCAAAGAAGACATCCAGGTGGCCAACAGACACATGAAAAGATGTTCAACATCTTTTGGGCATCTTCAGAGCAATACAAATCAAAACCACAGATATCACCTCCCACCTGTCCGAATGGCTAAAATCAACAACACAAGAAACAGTAGATGTTGGCGAGGATGTGGAGAAGTAGAAGCCCTTCTCATGCGCTATTGCTTGGAATGCAAACTGGTATAACCACTGTGGAAAACAGTATGGAGGGTCCTTAAAAAATTAAAAAATAGTACTACCCTATGAGCAAGTAATCACATTACTGGGTATTTACCCCAAAAATACAAAAACTCTAATTCACAGTGATACATGCACCCCTATGTTTATAGCAGCATTATTTGCAAGAGCGAAATTATAGAAGCAGCCCAAGTGTCCATCGATAGATGAATGGATAAAGAAGATGGGGTATACACACACATATACACAATGGAATACTATTCAGCCATAAAAGGGAATGAAATCTTGCCATTTGCAACAACATGGATGGAGCTACAAAGTACAATGCAAAGCGAAATAAGTCAGTCAGAGAAAAACAAATATCATGTGATTTTATTCATATGTGGAATTTAAGAAACAAAGCAAATGAGCAAAGGAAAAAAATAGAGACAGAGACAATCCAAGAATCAGACTCTTAACTCTAGAGAACAAACTGATGGTTCCCAGAAGGGAGGAGGGTGGGGGATGGGTGAAACAGGGGATGGGGGTTAAGGAGGGCACTTGTCGTGATGAGCACCAGGTGTTGTAAGGAAGTGCCGAATCCCTATATTGAACACTTGACACTAATATAATACTGTATGTTAACTATACTGGAATTTAAATTAAAAGCTTAATTTTTAAAATTTTAAATTAAAAACTAAAAATAAAATCATTTTTAAAAAGAAAAAGGGGCATAGCCCAAGGCACATGGCTGGTAAGTGGTGGATCAGGGCTTAGGCACTGAGGCATGCGGCTTCAGAGGCAGCCTACCCCAGCTCCGGTCTCATCATGGACATCGGTCTTTATCTATGCCCGTTTCTTCCTGGGGCAGGAGTGTCACCTGCTCACCGTCACATACCCCAGTGTTGAGAACACAGAAGGCATTATTTGATAATGGCTTCTTAAAGTGACCTGGGGAGAGGTAGGAAGGAGCAGCACGATGGGAAGCTGGAGAATGAAACGTTACGAGGCGGATAAAAGAGTGTCAGAGCAGCGGCAAGGCCAGGTGGACACCGGACGTCACCAACATGCAGAGACCCCCATTGGCTTGGTGCTGAGCCCCCCCCCCCCCACCAGCAGCTCTGCTGCAGGGTCGGAGCTGAGGGAGCATGACGGGGACAAGCATGGGGACACAGATGGAGCTGAGGGTGGGGGTCTGGAAGGGGCAGGTGCAAGAGGGAGACGAGGCACAAGGCCCAGCCTCATCGTTTTGCCTCCAGTGTGATGGGATGGCAGCTGTTGGGGCAGCCAGGACGTAAGGAGCAATCAGCTAGCAATTTACCAAATGCCGTCTCTGCGGCATTTGAAAGTGGAAGGAAAAGAAAAAAAGCAGAAAACAAGTGCTGTCAAGGATGTAGAGAAATTGGAACCCGTGTGCATTGCTAGTGAGAATGTAAAACTGTGCAGCATTGTGGAAAACAGTCTGGCAGGTCCTCGAACTATTAAACATAGAATTACCACATGACCCAGCAATTCCATTTCTAGGTATGGCTCAAAGGAACTGAACACAGGGGCTCAGACAGACATTTGCACGCCTGCGTTCATAGCCGCATTATTCCCAACAGCCAAAAGGTGAAGCAACCCAAGCGTCCATCAACAGATGAATGGATAAACGAAAATGTAGTATGTGCACGCAGTGCAATATCACTGAGCCTTAAGAAGGAAGGAAATGGTGGCTGTTGCTACAATATGCATGAATCCTTAAAGATGCGATGCTAATGAAACAAAGCAGTCACAAAAGGACCAGTCCTGCATGATTCCACTATATGAGGTCTCCAGAGGGGTCAAATTCCCAAAGATAGAAAATAGAATAGCCGTTGCCAAGGGGCTGGGGGAGGGGAGAATGAGGAGTTAGTGTTGGATGAGTATCTGGGAGGATGAAAAAGTTCTGGAGGTGGATGTGGTGGTGATGTTTGCACAACAATGCAAATGTAATTAGTGCCACTGAACCGTACATTTTTAAATGGTGAAAATGGTAAATTTCCCACAGTAAAAAAAAAAAAAAAAAATAGGCATAAGGGAAAACATTGAAGCAAGGCTCTAAAGTATCCCGCTAACTCCTGGGGTTACCTTAAATGAGAAGAGAACCTCTTTGAAACAGTGACTATGGCCGGGACAAAAATGTTAATTCCGTGGAAAAAAAAAAAAAGAGAACCCAGAACGACATGGAAACAGTGCTGATTTGAAAAGCCAGTGTTGCTCAGTCTCTTTGTACTCAACTTTTTTGAGGATAAGAATCCCTTTTAAACATTAAAAAGAAATTCCTCAATATACACACAATAGAATGTTTTGTACCCACCGATTGAATTCTTAATGATGATCCTTCCACATACATTCAAAAAAGGGTAGTATATATGTGAAGGAGACATACTATTTATTCTATCTACCAGCAATGTTTGAAGTACAAAAAGTAATTCTCTGATCCTTTAAAATAGCACCCCAGGCCCCTGGGAACCCACCACCCACAGGGCGAGAACCACAGCTCTATGCTAACAAGAGACTAAAGCTCAGCTGTGAACTCCCAAGACTCGGTGCAAAACCATTAAGTGAAAAATGCTATGATGCACAAATGCAGCTCTTTGCAGAAAATAAAAAGCGAAACATTTTCCCCCAGACAGACAAAGTGTATTTCCTCTAACAGGAATGCACATGTCCTAGGCTAGATTTAATTCGGGCAGCCCTGCCTTACCCAGAGTTCTCAGAGCCTGTTCAGCTGTATCACCATGCCCCTCGTGCAGTCACTTCCGAAGGGAGCTGCCTCTTTGGGACTGGTGTTCAAAACAGTGGCATGCCTCTCAATGAGGATGTCTTCTAAACAATTTCCCTTTCCTCAAGCAATGAGAAATTTATCCATGACTACTGACATATATAGTTGCTTAGAAATCATGTTCATTGCTGCCCTGGTATAAACATGCTGATCATATACCCAGCACCATGATGGGCAGACTCAGCTCAACAAGGGCGTTTCTCAATTTTAATTTGTTGTAAGCTACACTGGAGTGGGTTATTACTTGCTTGACTCACAGAGGTAGCATGAGGCTAAATGTGTAAAAAAGAAAAAGGTTTTTTTTTTTTACATTGACATGTGTAACCAAAAAAGAGAAAAGAGTTCTATAAAAAAGCAAAGGAATATTACTCTATTAAATCAGTACCTTCCAGCATGACCAAACTAGCCTGTGAAAATTGGTGATGAAGGGTGAACATGGGAAATCATCATCCACCTGTTAAGCTGGTTTTATGATACTAATAAAAATGTGAGTCCTAATAAAATTCTTGCATTAAATTCATTAACTCAAAAGTACCCAGAAGTTTTCTTTTTTTTAATATTTCATTTATTTATCTGAGAGAGAGAGAGAAATCACAAGCGGGGGGGGTATAGAGGGAGAAGCAGACTCCCCAATAAGCAGAGAGCCCGATGCAGGATTCAATCCCAGGACCCTGGGATCACAACCTGAGCCGAAGGGAGACACTTAACGAACTGAGCCACCCAGGCACCCAGTACCTGGAAGTTTTAGAAACAGGTTACCTGGTTACCATGTGGTAGATCCAAAGCATCGCTGGACTTGTGGTGGCCCCAACATACAAAGATATAAAATGTCTTAATAAAACCCCTGAAATTCTAGAAAGTGATCATGTGTTCAGTGGCCAAGTCCTAACAGATAATGAATATCCATAAAAATCTTCCACAGACTTTCCTCTACTGGATGACCATTGAAGAAGAGCTTTTTCCACAACATTTCTTGAGTTTAGGGCTGAGTTAAATCCCCACTGGGAATTAAGGTCTTGGTATTGGTTCCCTCAAACTCCAGATTCTCAAAACCATTGAGGCAGAGCATTGAGACAATCTAATGAATCCAGGAAAAGGAGAATGCTTTTGAGGGCAAGACCAGCTGGCTCAGATCACCAAGAGGCTAGGCTTCAAGCTATGTGTTCCTCTTATTATCCACACTGAGTGAGTTGTATGAAGTGGGGTGATGAGCTGCAAGAACAGAGAGTAGAGAATATCATCTGCCTGGCAACCTCTCTCTTGCAGGTGGCCCAGGATGAGACAGCCATTGGGACAGCATAAGCCCCTCTTTTATGAGCCCATATTTGCATTAGTCACATAGCAGACATGAGCAAGGGGACATTTAAATCCTAGATGAATCTCCAAGAGAAGGGAACACCATGAAAGAGATGTTTGCTAATAATGAACCAATATTAGGGAGATAGCGCAGGTGCCCAGAGAAGAATCAGAGACTATTGTCCAATTCAAAGTATCAACAGATCATATGAAACCAGAAAACTAAAACCCTTGGAAAGCAGAGAAAGACAGAGCCAATATTAACTTTTCCTCAACTAGCTATCTTTATCTGTCCCCAGGTCTTCCTAAATCTCTCATGGAGACTCTTCTGAGCCATCAGATGCCAACCCTACCCTACAAGAGAAAAAAGGAAGGAAGGATAATGGAAAGACTAAGTCTATGCATGCACACTGGGGCACGGTCACCTGCTTTGGAATCCTTGCTCTGTCATTTAGGGGCTGGGTGACCTTGGGCAGGTCACAGAGCCGTCTAAGCATTCCAATCTCATAAGATAAGAAGATGATAATGGTCTCTCTGGGAAGGCCATGGTGCAACTTACTCTGGGTAAAGCCCACAACCCAGGGTGTGGCATACAGTAAACTCTCAAAGCAGACTAGCAACTCATCTCTAGACTTCGATACTGAGGTGCCATAATACTCAGTCTGACCTCAACCAAATCCTACTGGACAAACGACAAATCCGAGGCTCCCTACAAAGTTCCCTAAGCATGGAAGTTTACGAGTGATTTGCCACCCCTAAGTAACAGGCAGATTCCCAGAAGTTACCTGCAATCAAAGCTTGCCAGAGAGAGAGAGAATTTGTTAAAGCTACCTTAAAAATGTTTAAATGTTAAACACTATGTGGGCAGTATTTTATGTAGTTCTATTTTAGGCAGAGTTTGAGAGCTTTAATGTTTATAGAAAGGAGTGAAAATGCATTTTAAAAGCCATTAAAGCCTACAGAGATCTCAGATGACCACAGGAAAGACCAAACAGACACCAGCTAGCTACCAAAGATGAGCTGAAAAAGAGGAAGAATCATACATTCGATTAGTGCCTACGGGGTCAGCTAACGTCAGTGCTGAGATGGTTTGCCTGCTAAAAAATACCAGCCAGAACAATCTATCTTTATGTATATCATCAGGGTCAGGCCCCCAGGCATTTTCCCTCATTGGTGACAAACGATCTTATTCACAGAGCATAAAATTTCTAAAGCCCCCTTTAAGGACCCATGTGAGAGAGGAGAGCTCTGGGCAGGACTGGCACCAGTGCTGAAGAAGCAGTTAAGACCATTGGTAGGGTCACTGAAATTGGAGTGGAAGATTCAGCCAGGGGAGCAGGGCATGCACCTTGGGACCTGTGGGGCAAATGACTCCTTACATTTCAGCAGAGCTGTGGCTTACCCGGGGCGATTCTGCCCCGAGGGGACATTTACTCATGTCTGGAGATGTTCTTGGCTGTCATAACTGGGGGCACTGGTGATCCCGGCATCTAGTGAGTGGAGGCCAGAGATGCTGCCAAACATCCTGCAATGCACAGGGCAGGGCCCATGACAAAAATCCAGACCCAAATGTCAATAATGCCAATCCTGCATTACAGGAAGAGAGAAAAGAGGAAGCCATTCATGGACAGACTTTGTCACAGGCTGTCATTAACAGATGTTGTGCATTCGGGCACCCGGTGTCTCAGTCTGTTAAGCGGCTGCCTTCAGCTCAGGTCATGATCCCATGGTCCTGGGATCTAGTCCCGCATGGGGGGGGGGGGGTCCCTGCTCAGCGGGGAGTCTGCTTGTTCCTCTCCTTCTGCCCCTCCTCCCACTCATGCTCTCTCTCTCTAAGAAATAAATAAAATCTTAAAAAAAACAAAACAGATGTTGTGCAGTCTGGTTTGTGAATGTCATTTACGGACTATGTCTCAAGTTCACATCTGTGCCTATCATTAAAGCCAGACAGTATCTTTAATTTAGAAGAGGCCTGTTTGATAAAGCTTTAAAAATATTTACCTTCTTTGAAATTGTTTTTAAAACAATTACTTCCCAACTCCTTCCAATCCCTGAGGGAAAGTAAAAAAGCAACTGTTCACATTAAAACCAGGATCTTCTCTCTGATCAAAATAAACCCACATTATCCATGTAACATAAATTCTACTGAGTTAGCTGTCAGGAATTTTTAATACAGTACGCACTAGTTTAAGTGTGATACAGAGGCAAACAGGCGCGTACACATATGTGTACACACACACACACACACACACACACACACACACACACACACACTTGGGCACTCTCAGCCCACCACCTCGCCCTCCAACCACACACCCTCCCCCCGCCTCTTTAGGCTGGTGTGCATCACTAACACCCAGTGATATTTCCACTACTAATAGAATTGGAAATTGTAGTTGAACTCACAGAGCTGAAAGAACACCCAATTTCCAAAACCAGAGATTTCATCTTCTTGAAATAATAATTCTTTTAAGTTAACCCCATTGCTATTGGGGGCTATCTCAAAGACCACTTGTGAGTAACAGAAGGCTCTTGCCATGTGTGCCCTTCAAAGTCTTTCCCTGACTCATGCCAGGCACATGGCAGAGGCCCCCAGCAGTCCTTGGCTTCCACCACCAGCCCCTGCCTGCAATCCAAAGTGATTGATTAGCCCACTAATTGAGCATCATTAGCAGATTGAGACTGTCATCACCCTGTCTTAAGCATCTCACAGCCTCTAAAGTCCCCAAGCAATCATGGTGCTGATAAGCCTAGGGTAATGTGTTATTATTTGTCAGCTACACCGAGGCTCCTTTGGCTCCAAAGGCAAATAAACATTTCTGCTATATCCTTGGGGGAAAAGCCAAAGAAGAAAAAGAGTGTCTCTTGGTTTTAAAGGTAATATCAAAAAGCCTGCTGTTCAGCCAGATAAAAAGAGGCAGCCGCTTCCCACCAGAGGCCAAAGTCCAGCTCAGAGCAAGAAAATGGGATCCAGTCCAAAATCTGACCAGTTTTCCTACAGCATCCTATCAGGTGACAGTCGGCCTGGCCCAGCAAAAGAGCCAGCTCACAGCAGGGGAGAGAGAAGCTTCCCGATTCCAAAATCTGCTTCAGAACTCAAGGTCAGCCTTATTTAATCCCAAATAATTATCCTTCCTTGCTAATTGCCCAGATTTCCCTTTGGAAACCCAGGAAGAATTATTTTTACTTTATATTATATAAATACTTAAAAATCATCTCCATGAATTAGCATGACATGTTCAAAAATCTTACACTCTACATTGGTTTCATAACATGGATGACTATATTTGACAGTAAATATTTTTGGCCCACCTGGAAGAAGTTAAGGCAAGATTACTAGTTCAAGCCCAGGCTATACCCCCAACTCACTATGTGGCTCTAGGCACATCACTTAACAAATTATGGGCTCCATTTCCCAGATGTGAAATGAGCCTCACAGAGTAGTGTTCCCCAAAGAGTGACCCACAGACCAACTGCATCTAAATCTTAAGGATGCTTATCACCCTAGAGAGGGGTCCACAGATAATCCCAGACATTACTAGTACTCATGCATTTTCCCATCCTGGAAATCACTTCCTGAAGATCAAACAATGCATTACAGGCTCCTTTGTGGTTGGGTGGAGCTGAGTGACTGCTTGGACCCAATGGGTCAAAAGGCCAAAGCTCCCAAGGGCCAGGGTGCAATGCCCAGCTCTCTTCCTAAGCCTGGAGGGTTCCCAGAGCTACAGCAGCTCTAGCAAGGGTAAGAGAAAGCTAAGATTCTTTGATACCCCAGCATAAGTTAGTCTTCCCTGACTGATTTGAGGATCCCAAAGACCATCTGATTTATGACAAGGAGGGAAGATAGCTTCCCTATGAGTGGTCGATGTGGTTAATGGTTGACTGACACCTGAGCCAGATGCTGTCATTTGCTTATCCCAACTTCTTCTTCGCTACCAGAATTCTCACTTTGTTCATCACAGCAAGGCAGTCAGTCCCAGGAGATGAAGCATGATGCCTCTGTGCCAAGGGTTCTGAAACTTTAGTAGGCATCAGAATCACCTAGAAAGGTTGGTGGACACAGATTGCTGGGCCCCAACTTTGCTAAGAATTTTCATTTCTAACAAGTTCCCAGAGGATGCTGATGCTGATGGTCCAGGGAACCACACTTTGAGAACCACTGGTCTCAATCAATGGATCCCACTCTTCTTTGTCAGATACTCACTTTCTTAACTTCCCTTGCAGGTGGGAATGGTCATATGATCCAGTTCTGGTCAGTGAGACAGAGGGAAGTCTGCAGGGTACTTCTGGGGCAGATTTTTCTCCCATAAAAGGAGACCTTTTGTCTTGCCTTAAATGTGGTCGAATGAAAGCATGACATTGGTCCTGAGGCAGCCATCTTGCAAACCAAGAGGTAACAAGCCTGAGGATGAAAAGCCAACATGCCAAGGACAGCAGAGCAGAGAGAACAAAACATGGGTAAACTCGTGTGAAGTTGTGATTTATAACAGGAAACAAATATTTGGTCTTCCTCCCATTCCTGGCACAGCGATCCTAAAACCCCTGGAATTTCCTGTGATGAGAGTGACAAAGGTGTTTTTTGTTACGTCAGTGACATGACTTTTGGATCACCTAGGGATGGGGACTGGGTGCCAGGGGAACCAACCAGAAATAGAGTTTGGAACTTTCAATCCCACCCCCTGATTTCTGAGGAGTGGGGAAGGGCTAGAGGTTGAATCAATCATCAATGGCCAATGATTGAATCAATCATACCTATGTAATGAAGCCTCCATAAAAACCCAAAAGGAGGGGATTCAAGGAGCTTCCAGGTTGGTGAACCTGGAACTATGTACTACAGTGCCAGGCCCCAACTTCCACAGGGACAGAAGCTCCTTTATCCAGGACCTCCCACGCATGTTCTCAACTGGCTGTTGACTTATATCCTCTACAATCCTTCAGAATAAACTTGTAATCTAGTGAGTAAACTGGTTTCCTGAGTTCTGTGAGCCATTCTAACAGATTTATTGAACCCAAGGAGTGGGGTCATGGGAACCTGTGACCGACAGCCATATGGTCAGAAGCATAGGGAACAACCTGGACTCCTGCCTGGCATCTGAAGCGAAGGGCCATCTTGGGACTGAGCCCTTAACTTATGGTATCTGATGCTATCTCCAGGTAGATAGAGTCAGAATTGAGTTGAACTCTAGAGCATCCAGCTGGCATCAAAGAATTGCTTGGTGGTGTAGGGGGAAAAAAATCTACACATCAGAATTGGTACCACAATCCTGAACTTCTCACTGGGGAACTGATACACCAAACTTGAAACAACCTTCCTCCAGGCTTCTTGTTATGCAAGATAAGTAAGTGTTGAACTTTAAACCCATGGTTAATCAGTGTTGGGGCAATGTCCATTTTCCTGGCCTCATGTTCCATGTGGAAGGACTTTAGCCAGAGTCTCACTCTGGCTGCTCAATCAGACAAGTGACTTACAGGCGGATTTAGCAGAAAGGACTGAGCTCCTTCACCTCAGCCCCCTTCTTATCCCATCTGAAACCATCCGCTACATAGAGGTATACTTTGATTTTCTCTCTATGATTTAGCAAGGTTAGTGGGGCTGACCCTGCTCTCATTGAGAGGGCCTGGGCTGCCAATGACTAGAAGAGACAGAATTTCTAAAATGGCCCATGAAAATATCCCACCCTAATCCCCAGGACTTCTGCTATAGTGAGCTATCACTCCCACGACTATGATATATCATATGGCACAGTTGACCTTAAGAGAGGGAAATTATTCCTGTGAGCCTGATCAAATCATATGAGCCCTTAAAAGCAGGGCACTTTCTCAGGCTGGTGGCAGAGGAACAAAGGGAAGTCCGAGAGATACAAAACACCAGAAGAATTCCATGTTGGCTTTAAATATGGAAGGGCCATATGCCAAGGAATTCAGACATCTCCTAGAAGCTGAGCATGGATGACCTCCACCTGACAACTGGGAAGGACACAGGAATCTCAGTCAGTCCTATGACCAGTGGCAACTGATTTTTGCCAAAATCTGAATGAGTTTGGAAGCAGATTCTTCCCCAGATCCAGAGCCCAACCCAGCCAACACCTTCATTTCAGCCCCATGCTATGCTGAGCACAGCACCCAGACAAGCCCGCCTGGACTCTGACCTAGAGAACTGTGATACAATAAATGGATGTTGCTTGAAGCTTCTGCACTTGTGATAACCTGTTACACATCAGTAGAAAACTAATACAGCAGGGAAGTCCTTCTGATTCAGGGTGAAGTGGTTAACAAGTCTTTTTGGCATCAAAACCAAAGCTAGGGCACCTGGGTGACTCGGTCAGTTAAGCATCTGCCTTCAGCTCAGGTTATGATCTCTGGGTCCTGGGATGGAGCCCTGCATCAGGCTTCCTGCTCCTTTCTCAGTCTGCTTCTTCCTCTCTCTCTGTACCTCCACTTATGCTCACTCTCTCTCTCTCAAGCAAATAAATAAAATCTTTAAAAAAAAAAAAGCTACATCCTCTGATCAGCTTATCAGCAATAAAGCTGACATCTTAATCTTCATCTGACTCCCATGTCTATTTCTCAATTATTTCTGATTTCAGAAGGGGAAAAAAGGGAAGGGAAAAAAGGTTTTATTTATTCACCCAATATAAACCCCAACAGGCAGATATTGTATTACTCTGCAGCCAAAAGCATCCCTAAATAATACATTAACCTTCAGCAACTCAACCCAAGCTCAGGCCTGGGATGTGGTAGAAAGATCAAAATCATGTGACCTCAGAACACAGGCATCCAGAAGGCTTATTTTATATTTTATCTTTACATCAAAAATCGTCTCTTCCTTACACCTGAAAGAAAACAAAGCAGATGAAGAAAAAGACTTAATCCTTGAATGGGTGGGGGGGGGGGAAATGTACCCTCCCCACAGGAACTAAAAATCCATAACCCCCAACTTCGTTGGTTTATAAAATTTTCAATTTTCAAGTAATCACCTAAGAATAGCTGGCCTTTGAGATGTCGTTTAAATGAGTGGCAAAGTGCTTTGAGATTTTCCACCAAAACTACAGGCAGCCAGTGAAGTGCAGATGGGTTGTTTGTGTATTCAGGAAGTGCGCTTCTACTCCTCCTGGAATTCAGTCACCCCTTCCAACTGCACCCTCCTCCAACACTCTGCAAATGCATACATCTCAGGCTGCCAATTTGATAATATACTGCTATTTCCTTCCTAAAAGACTCCCAGTCTTTGATGGCGCTGCAAGGAATTGAGTGCGCCATCAGCATAAAAATGAAACGCAAGGTTTTTAAGGCTCTGTCCCAGAGTCCTTTGAACCATCCATCTGAGAGGCAGCTTTAAGGGAAGGAGATGAGTACTCCTTCCCTTAAAATTAGTTTGAAATTCATTAGGGGAAACTAAGTGCCCAAATTCAGTAGCAGATGTGGTCACAATGACTGCAATCGCTTCCTTCATTTAGAATATAGTAACTAATTTTTTTTTTTTTCCTAAACGGGGTACTTCAAAAGCTTTTAATGCAACCCTTTCTTTCTACAAATAAGGAAACTGAGATCTAGAGCAGCTACATAAAATTTAAAATGCTGGAGCAGTCATTTCTCCATTTGAATCCTGTTCTTCTGAGTGTTCAATCCTCTCTACCTTGGAGGGCCATGAGGCCCTGGCTAACAGGGCACCTCCGAGAAGCTCAAAGCAGCTCTCGGAGACGGGTTTGGAGACGGAGACTTGCTATGTCTGGTTTAGGGAAACCTAAACATCTGAGAAGCAGAGAAGCTGAGCTCTGACGGTTTCCATGGTGACCACTGAGCCCAAGTGCATGCTCTAATGAGCCAGCTGGGCAAGCCAGCACCTGGGAGCAAAGGTTGTGGGACATTCCAGGAACATCCACGCGCCGCTGAGCTCCTCAATTGAAATCTGAATGGGTGGCTAGGCTGCTAATAAGGGCTTCTTTTGGGAGACAGATACACAGCAGATCTGAATGAACTCTATATGTCTGGCCCTGTGCCAAGATCTCTTCCACACATTATTTCATTTAATCATCACCAAAACCTTCTAAAGTGGATTCGAATTCTACCCTCCTCTTTCTCACCAATGAGTAAACTGAGGCCACTCACCCAGGATCACTGAGCTCATAAAAGGCAGCTCTAAGCTAATTCTCCTGCTCCATTCTTCCACGCCGGCAAACCTGAAACCGCTCACCTGGGGAGCTCCCCTGTCTTTTTCTAAAGAGAATTCATGATTTCTTGTCTCAGAGAGAAAAACAAGTGCACATTAGAACTCACCACTGATCTATCTTTGCCCATCATTGCCAGATTCTGAAAAGGTCTCAAAGTGCCATTTTTAAAAATTAAGTCATCATCAGAAACAACTCCCTGAAGAAGGTTTGAAAGACTCAAGAACGAGGTCAATAATGAAAAATAGAGCAGAAACGATGTTACACCTGAGTCAAACAAGCTTTCTGTGAGATCGTATGAATAAGTGTTAAAGGGCATTGAGAACCCCAAGCCAATCACATCTGCTCTACAACCTGTCGCTGAGGCTAGGAATGCCATCTTCAGTAAATAAATTCCTTGAGTTGAGTTTTTGTCCCTTGGTTAAAGATAAGTATTCTCAGGAAGAAAAAAACCCACAAGATATTGGCAATCATCAACACCTTAGTATAAATTAGTACATCAGTGTACTATTGCTGAGAGAGCACTCAGAAGTGAGAGGACAGAGAGGGTGGGGCCTTGAAGAGATGGATACAAAGCACAATGCAGTATCTGGAAAAGGCAGGCTTCTGGAAGAGGTCCTAGAAGCCAGGATCAGCCTAAAGACACTGGACTTGGAAATAAAAAGGAATGAAGAGGGGCGCCTGGGTGGCTCAGTTGGTTAAGCGACTGCCTTCGGCTCAGGTCATGATCCTGGAGTCCCAGGATCGAGTCCCGCATCGGGCTCCCTGCTCAGCAGGGAGTCTGCTTCTCTCTCTGACCCTCTTCCCTCTCATGCTCTCTATCTCTCATTCTCTCTCTCTCAAATAAATAAAATCTTTAAAAAAAAAAAGGAATGAAGAATTTCCAATAACAAAACAAACTTCTCTACTTTATTGCAAATACACTTAGAAACCCATCTTCCATCCTTAAGATGGAACTGAATATGCCTCCCATCTTTAGAAAATCTTGTTTTGGCACACCTATACTTAACCCTCTTGTGTTGTGATTCCAGAAATAACACTGTAAAGAAGGAAACCGATAAAGAGAAGTTTAGGCACAGTACTTGCGACTACCATTGGCCAAAACAGAAAATAGGATTATAACATTAAACTCTTCCATTAAAAGTGACAATGATATGGTAACACCGTAATCATTCCTTCTGGATCCCATCAGGCTAAAAAGCCAGTTGGACCACAGAGTTTAGGGTTTAAATAGATGCAGTACTCACTCGAAAGACCTTCTCCACTCTTGCAATGCTCTTCCCAAAGATGGTTCCAAGTTGGTCTCCAATTCCCGCCAATAAGAAACCAAAGAGCGGAATTCCAAAGATGGCATATAAAATACAAAAGATTTTGCCTCCTTCGGTGCTTGGAGCAATATTCCCATACCCTGGTGAGAAATAGTAAAAAGAGAGAGGGAGAGTGGTGAGGTGGTAGAGAAATCAGAGAGCTGAACAAAAGAATCCACAGATTTCTTGAAAGGTTTCTGTGCTCCCCCACTGCATGAGCTTCCGGGAGCAGAGCATCATCAAAAATCTAACATTCAGAACATTGTTCCATTACTTCTCTCCCTTCTCTCCCTGAGAACAGTTTTAAGGAGTTCCAGCCTTCCTGGATCTTAATGTGTTTAATTAGATTACATTTTAGGAAATTCGTAGTCACCCAGAATTGCATTGCTGATGAAAACCAGTATCATCGATTTCAGAAACACCAAATATCTTGGTTCAGGGCTTCAGGAGACCTGAAGATCCAAGGAGGGTTCACCACTGCCCTTTTTAGACTGGAAAAGAGCTTCTCCTTTACAGTCTCTTCCCAGGAACATCCCCTCCACTTGACAGACTGGCTGTCTTCAACATTTGGCTCTATAGGGTGATGGGTGCTCCACAGGATATGTGGTCTAACACAAATTCAGAAAGGACTCATGAATCATACAGCCCTACCCTGAGAAGCCTGAAAACAGAAGAGCAGGGAAGGAAAACGGTGCCTTTTCCCGCATTGACAGTGATGTTTAGCTCTACTTGGCTCTTTTTCTCTTTACTAGGAACTTTGCTTCGAGTCTGGGTCCTGCCTCTCTTCCCACCGGCTTCTTTCATCAAGGGCTATCAGGCACTAAATATATGTTTATTGGTGGAATGGATGTTTGAATATAAAAGAATCTTTTTATAGCCGTGTCTATGATATGTATTTCAAATAGTGCTTGAAAACACCAACATCTGCATTCTTAAGAATTCTGCAATTATGTAAGTAACTTCTGTATAGTGAGCAGTGGGCTTCCTCTATACGGATGGGGCTAACGGAAGCAGTGCTGGGGAAAAAAGGCTATGGTATTGGCATGATATATAGAGAAATGAGAATCTAAATTGCTTGATATTCAGTTTGATGCCAGTGAGTACTGCAATGCTAACTAGCATCTGGATAGTCACCCAACTGTTCTCCCATATTAGGGTAACTCACGTGGGGCCTGTTTCTAAATCCATGCGATGAGTGAGTTACTGGGTTCAAGGCTGTGAGCATGTTAGGGATGCGGCACAGCCAAGGCCAATGTCGATACTGCCCCATCCCGAACCTCCGATGAGCCTAGAAAACTCTCGCGGCTGCTGTCTGCTTTTGGGTGATGAGTCACCTGGCTATTTTCCTTTTCAATTTTCTTGTCAGAATCATTCAAACCTTTTATCATGAATTATCTAAATTACAGTTTCCATTTCTCAAATGAGTGTTCAGGCAAGCCTTCCTCATCTTACATTCCTTTTACTCAGCACCGTTTTCACTTAATTGTGCAAAAGAGACTCTTGGAACTCTTTTCAGGTGCTTTCAGGAACTTGGACAAAACCATTTTTCTAGGGGCGCCCGGGTGGCTCAGTCGGTTAAGCATCTGCCTTCGGCTCAGATCATGATCCCAGGGTCCTGGGATCGAGCCCCATGTCAGCCTCCCTGCTCAGCAGGGAATCTGCTTCTCCGTCTCCCTTGCACTCTCCCCTGCTCATGCTCGCTCTCCCTCTCTCTCTCGAATGAATAAATAAATCTTTAAAAAAAACCATTTTTCTAAGTGTTGCCCTCTAGAATAATCTGAGTGACGCTGAAAAGGGAATAAGTGCCTACACAGCTTCACTTCACACAGGTCGATGGAGACCTACGGAAACATCTATGACTCTTGCTTGACTGTCTCAGAGTTGCCTGATCACTGTGAGGGAAGGTAGGTTTTCTTTCGTCTCAATATCTCAGAAGGAAACATGTTGTAGACACAGCACAGGCAAACAAATTGCTGAATAGGCATCTCATTAGCCCCAACAAGAGGTGCACACTCTTCCCCCAGCTTTTGGTGAGGACCTGCCCCACTGCCTGGGTAAGGACTGTATTCAGGGAATTTCCTGGTGTCATCCAAGGGGCATGACAAAGAAGAGAGAAGACAGAAGGTCCAGATCCAATTCCACCTCACTCCACCTGCTTGTCCCCAGAGTCACTTAACCTCCACAGATCCCAGCCTTAGAGGGGTTTGAGGATCATGTGGAAAAATCAGTGAACTGTAAAGGACCATACAAATGCAAAGTAGTATTACTACTAGCAGTATTTTACTACAATTGGCTTCTTATTTATTCAGTGTTTCACAGACTAGAACACTAAGATAAAGTTAAAGCAAAGCTCTTGGGTAAGGACACCAGTGAAGTAAAATCCACTAATATTCAAATAAATCTTTAAATATATTTAAGGCCATCACTTCATACTGGGCATAAGGTAATTGCCATTCTTGAGTAACGCTGTGTTTGTGCATTGTGTGTGTGTGTGTACACGTGTGTGTATGTGTGTGTGTGTCCCTTGCCTCTGATGAACTGTATGGAAAAGCCGTCCCAGTGGACCCCTCGACCCTGTCATTCTAGACTTTTAACATTTTGGAGCTTTGCTCTGAGGCAATGGGAGGGCCACATGCCTGGATACTTGGCTCTACTTTACCGAGCCTGTTAGACTGCTCTGCCCATCCATCAAGGATCCTTGGCAGAACGTTGAAGGAGGGGGTGGTGGTCATATAGGCTCACGACTGGAGACTGCAGGGCTTCCTGTTCTGACGCTTCCACTTCCTGACTCTCGGATCTTGAGGATTTCCCTCCCTAACCTTTCTGCCTCACTCTCCTCCTCTGACATGGGGCTAAAGATAGCACCTGCCTTTTGCTATTAAAGATGAAATGAGGAGCGCCTGGGTGGCTCAGGCGGTTAGGCGCTGACTCTTGGTTTCAGCTCAGGTCGTGATCTCAGGGTCATGGAATCAAGCCCCACCACGTCAGGCTCCGCGATCAGTAAGGAGTTTGCTTGGGATTCTCTCTCTCCCTCTCCCTCTACCCCTCCCCCCCCCCAAAAAAACACACAAAAAAATCTTCAGAAAAAAAAAAAAAAAAAAGATGGAATGGGTTACATGCGAAGTATGAGTTGCCCGTGGAGATTAAATACATGTAAATCATGACGCAAATCATGACACAATACTTGGTAAGTATTAGCAATTATCATCTTGCCCAGGGTTTTCTGTAGGAAGGAATCACTTCTGAGCAATATGTCTCCAGGAAAACTAAGCCCCAGGAGAAAACAGATGGTTGGTTCCTGTCTTCCCTCTGGAAACTCCGCTGTTCTCCCACAGTGCCAAGCCAAGGAACAGAATGTCTGTACCACCAGTGGGGCCGGCTCCACGATTTGGATGGGCCCACCGTTGCATTTGGGGTGTGGGCGTCTCTCAGTGCGGCTAGGGGCAGCAACATCTGGGAAATGAGATGGGGCGACATGGCAGTGAGAAAGGCAATTGGTCAGGGAGAACTAGCCTAGAACATGAAAACTGGCTTTAAGGAAAGCAAAAGAAGTCGAAAGAGTGACTTTTGGCCAGAGTGGACCAGCCCGGCAAGGAGTGTCTGTTATGAATGAGAAGGACCACGGCAGGGCTTCGCTGTGTTTACCTTTGGCCAGAAAACAGTTCCAGGCCCTTTTTGAAGAGAAAGCTGGTGTTTAAAGAAGGCTGCCTGGGTGCCTGGGTGGCTCAGTCGTTAAGCGTCTGCTTCAGCTCAGGTCGTGACCCCAGGGTCCTGGGATCGAGCCCCGCATCGGGCTCCCTGCTCTGCGGGAAGCCTGCTTCTCCCTCTCCCACTCCCCCTGCTTGTGTTTCCTCTCTCGCTGTGTCTCTCTCTGTCACATAAATAAATAAAACCATAAAAAAAAAAAAGAAGGCTGCCTGAGTAGCTCATGTGTAACACTTCCATTTGCCATTTACATTCCAAAGCCAGACCTCTGCCAAACCACGTGCTGTTCAACCCTGTTATCTGGTTAAGAGTGTGTGTTTTAGACCCAGAATGTCTATGTGTGCTAAACCGGCTTTCTGGGGGTGAAATCTGTGCACCCACGCTAAGAAGGGCCCTGTGCTTGGTTTATTGATCTGCTGTTGCCATTTTGACGTTCTTAATCATTTTTTAGCAAGGGACCACATTTTCATTTTGCGCCGGGCCCTACACATTATGTAGCTGATCCTGGTGAATGTGGCTAGGCTCCACTCCTTACCTGCCGTGAGATATTGGCCAAGTTACTTGATATCTTGGAGCCTCCATTTTCTCATCGGTCAGCTGAGGTTAATAACAGTACCGACTGGATATGCTTAATGCGAGACTAAGATAATCACATGGAGCCCAGTGCCTGGCACCTAGTGAGCACTCAGTAAATGTTAGCCCCAATGACAGCTATCTCCAAAGCCACAGGTTAGCACCCAGTTCAGGTGCTGTGTAAGTAGAAATAGCTGCTCAGGTACTTTGGCAGGTACAACTCCTAATTAAGGCCACCGGGCAAGTGACAGTTACTAGCTACTGTCTGGGACCTGACCAGGTGCTCTCTCTGATATGAGTAGAGTCAGATGATTCAATCCGAAAATGTCTCAAAGACTAAAATCTACTAGCATTCCATAGCTGTTGATGAGAATGCCATCATTTGTTGCCCTTACAAATAATGGCTTGTGCGAAAGCATTTGAACAAAGAAGTGAGCATCATTCCTCCAGCTTAGAAACCCTAGTTGGTGGGAACCCACCAGCAGAGTCAACAGTCAAGAGCAGGTGGGACTTTCCCACATCAGAATTAGTTACTGAGAGAGGGGACAGGGGACAGTGAGCCCTCAGCAAAGACTGAACAGGGTCTAGTCTTCCTCTGGCATTGCTCCTAGTTTGGAGAAGTGCCTGAGTATATGCCCTTTTGCTACACATTTGTAAGCCTTCCTGTATATTGTGAACATAAGAAAACATTGTTTAAAAAGAAGTACTTTGATATCCTCAGATAAAAGAGACCTCTGATACTGAGTACTATTGCTGCTTTTCAGAAAAGACCGTTATTCCTAAGACCTCTCTATACACATTCTAAATAATGAACACATTTTTCTTGTGTCTGAAAAGTACTCATGTGGCTCATGAGAGTCTTTCTAGAAAGCAATTTGGCAAGCCTTTAAAAAGTCCATGCCCTTTGACACCACAGTTCCTTGGGGAGTCTCCCAAGGAAACAACCAGAGATGAAGACCACATTTGACACACAAAGATTTTCACCATGGGGCACCTGGGTGGCTCAGTTGGTTAAGCGACTGCCTTCGGCTCAGGTCATGATCCTGGAGTCCCGGGATCGAGTCCCGCATCGGACTCCCTGCTGAGCCAGGGAGTCTGCTTCTCCCTCTGACCCTCCCCCTCTCATGTTCTCTCTATCTCATTCTCTCTCCCAAATAAATAAATAAAATCTTTAAAAAAAAAAAAAAAGATTTTTCACCATGATGTTACACTATCACAAAATAGAAAGAGCTTAAGCCTCCAACAACATGTGACTATGGTGTGGGTAGTATATCCAATGGCACCCAATAAAAATTATGTTTTTCCAAGAAGCTTATAATATGGGAAAATGTTTACATTATTGTGTCACAAATTATATGAACTCAAGTAAGCAGGCTAATGTTTGGATATTTCACAAATAATGAAAAGACAGCTCCTCAGCTCCAGCTACCCCACTGCACAACTCGTAAGTAGTGAAAATTTCTCAAGAACTAGAATAATTCAAGAGTCCTGAGTTTTCTTTTTTTTTTTAAGATTATTATTTATTTATTCATGAGACACAGAGAGAGAGAGAGAGGCAGAGGGAGAAGCAGGCTCCCAAGGAGCCGGGAGCCCAGTGCAGGACTCGATCCCAGGACCCTGGGATCATGACCTGAGCTGAAGGCAGACGCTTAACCATCTGAGCCACCCAGGTGCTCGGGCCCTGAGTTTTCTTAAAAGCCTTGCTACCATATGTGATGAATGAATTCAACACCAAATAATTATTCTTACCATCATTGTACTCAGGTTTTGTTTAGAATTCTCTAACTGTATGATTTTACAAAAAAATCCTCCACTCTAGAGTTAAAATTTAGCCAGCTAAATGGTTTTCAACTTACAGTGCTTTAGTTTTCAATTAAGAGAGAGAGTGAGAGAGAAAATAGCGCTTTTACCCGTTGCGTGGAACAAGGACCCAGTCTCTAGCAATGACACTGAGCCATGATACTGAAGTGGACTTGTAATTGGGGCTGGGTTTTATCTTCATTGGTTTTTTGTTTGTATGCTTGTTTCATAGTAGTTTCCTGTTCAGCACCCACCTTCCCTGCAGATTTTGGGGAAGGGTCTTCATCCCATGCATAGATACGACATAGTGTCCTGCCTCCCACAACAGAGGCAACAGAGCCTCCCAGGCAGCCAGGACAAAAATGCCTTGACCCAGAGTCTCATCTGATCAGATGTTCTGCCTAAGACATCAAGAGTGAGTGGCCCAAAGAAGGTGCGGGATAGCACCTGTGACTACTGGGTCAGGCACAGCCCATCGAGACCAGAGGACACTTACGGACCCTCCGTGATCTCTGACCCATAAGTGTGTTATTACTTAGGATTTTTTCAGTTTTAGGTCATAGAAACCCAATGCAGTCTGGCTTGAATAAAAACAGAAACACACTGCCCACAGTAAATAAGGGATTCAGCATTTGTTTCTTAACACTTTGTGGGTAGCTTCATCCAAAGTTCACAAGATGTTAGCTGGACCCCATTTATCACTCTGCTTTTCTTCTGCTGCTTCTTTAGTGTTATCTGAATTCTAGCCAAGAACACGACTGCCAGTCATGGGCCTATCTCCTTCCAGATTTACCTCCAGGAAGAAAGAGAGGAAGTCACTTCCTCCAAAGCTTAAGCAAAAGCCTAGGAACTGAGTTTCTAATTGGCCTAATCTAGATCTCACGTCCACCTCTGAACTAAGGACTGCGGCCAGACACAGGCAAAGCACTAGATTTATTGGTTTAGGAAATGTGATTCATCCCCTGAAGCCCGGAGGCCAAGCTTGTGGAAGGCGACCACTTAGGAACTGGTTATCAGGAGACAAGAGTGTACAAGTGAATGGACACCAGGCAGCAGAAGCCAAGGACTAAGAGTGATTTGCCCAAACTCAAAGATTCCAGGATACATACATCACAAAGGGCAGCAAATGATACATATCAAATGTTTCTCATTAGGCAGATGGCACCACCATTCCCCATCACATAAGGTCATGTGGTCAATAAACACTGTTGTTTAATAAACCAAGCCCCTGGGACCCTAACAAGTTGACACAATAAATACCATCAGTGTGCATTCCAACAAAGCTAGAGTGTTTTTCAGTGCCTCCTACAGACCACTGATTTAACTATTTTATAAAGCAAGAAAATTAGAATTTTTTCTTTTTCTGTCTTCTTTAACATACACTAATGTCTCATGGATCCAACACTGAGTACTGGAGGGCATTTCCCAAAATGTACCTCTTGAAGTGGCTCAGACTTCTTCAGTTTTAATTATTTTACTATAAATCCTCCTAAAATGCATAACACATTTCCCCATCTTAGTAAAACCAGGCTGATGAACACAATTTAACCTGAGACTGGTCGTTTCTGATCCACTACAGTGATGCTCTAGGGGGTCATTGAGTTCTATACCAAATGGTGCCAGGTCACCCTGCTTCCTGTGTTGGGAGCTGTAAGATTGTGGACTAAAATGATCCAGTCTGGTCTAGAGTGTCAAAAGGCTCCTAGGCCCCAAACCAACTAGTGCAATGCACACCTCCAATATTTGTAATAGCCAATCTTAATATATTTGTATATTTGCATTTCTAAAAAGAAATGCCAATTCTGTCTCATCCCAAATTTTCTTATTGCATATAACTTTCTTGAATGAAACAACACAGGTCCTAAAGGCTAGGTCTAAAAACAGTAACAAAAGCCTGTGCCTCTAAAACAATCCTTAGCCTCTGAAATTTGCACCAATAGGAAATCGATCATCAAAGATGTATGTGCCCCAAGGAGAGCACACTATCTAACACCCACATAAGAGGTGGTTGTGAAGGGTAAGGGGGAGGGAAGACCCTCCCAGAAGGCAGAGCTGGGCCTCAGAGAGCAACAGATGAGGGAGGTCCTTCCAGAGAGCATAAAAGGTGGTAATGATGAGATCCTCCTGCCTCTCAATGCTATGTGTCTCCCATTCTTCTGAATGAGGATTTTTATTGCAGTGTGACAACATTTTTGTAGAGGGGCAGAAAACTCTCCTTTTCAACAGAACTGGGAGAGGAATTTTATCCATAGCTTCCCCCACATGTGTAAGGATTACCAAAAAAGTTGGACTGATTCCATATGGGAAAAAATAAAGAGAAGAGGCACAGAGAAGGAAGAAAGGGCTCATCAGTGGAAAACCCTAGAAAATACCAGCAAAAATCCAATTATGAAGGCGAGGGTCTCATTCTGAATTTCAAAAGAGATACCCTTGTTTGCACCAAGTATAGAAAACAGGGTGAATAGAGAGAGCAGCAGAAGCCCCCTTGAACTTGATCTGGTTCAGAAAAATCAAAGAGGCAGGACTAAACAAAAAATAACATAGATGGGTCACATTTGCAGGCAACTCTCTCTCTTTGGCAGCAGAAAAGTTGGGGATGTGCTACCTGGAAAGTTACACTACCTCTCCTGGCTCTCCTCCCCAGCCCGACATAATCATTTAGCAGATAGCTGGATCAGGAATATCCAGTTTGTTGGGAATCAAGTATTTAAAAGAGAAATCATCCCAGCATAAATATAAAACTTCTGCCTTTTTTTTTTTAATGTGGAAGGAGCAGCAACACTTACGAATGGATGAAAGACACTCAGCAGAAAAATATATTGCCCCAACCAGACAAAAAGTGTGACCAATTATGAAGTAATCACCTCCAAGAACCTTCACAGCAAAACCACAAAGCAGAAAAGCAAGAAATCAGGAAAGAATTGAAAAGATAACAAGGAAAAATGGAATGTGAGCTAACAGAATTCAGAAAAGAAACACAAAGGGGAAAAAAAAGTCCCCTAATGATCACAAAAATGAAAATAAAATCGGAAGAAATACATGGCAAAATAGGCACCGTGCAAAAACAGGAAAGGAATAGAGAAGATAAAATGAACAAAATGGAAACCACATTTTAAGAGTTAAAAAGGAGTAGAGGGGGAAATGACAGGCACAGAAGACAGGCAAAGAAGTGACAACACATGTATAGTCGGAATCCCCAAAGAACAGAACCAAAACCATATGGCAGAGAACGTGTTTAAAGATGACAATCAAGAACACTTTCCTGAAGGGGAAGGGGGTAGGAGGGATGGGGTAACTGGGTGATGGGCATTAAGGAGGGCACAGGATGTAATGAGCACTGGGTGTAATGAATCACTGACCTCCACCTCTGAAACTAATAATACACTATATGTTAATTAATTGAATTTAAATTTTTTAAAAAAAGAATGCTTTCCTGAAATAAAAGGGACAAAGCCTAATAGTATTATCAGATGAAAGATAAATAATCTTTTGAGTAGCGAAGCAAAAAGGTGAAATCATTTATAAAAGGGGGAAAAACTTGGACTCGCATCAGGTTTCTCCACAGCAGCACAGATATCAGAAAAGAGTGGATTATCACCCAGAAGACCCTCAAAAAAGAAAATGTGAGTCAAGAATTTCATTTCCAGCCACACTGCCGCAGGAGGGTAAGGTTGCCATTTTGAGCAATGCAAGGACTGGGGAATATTTCTCCCGTGAGTCATTTTTAAGGCAACTACTTGAAGATGAGTTTCAACTGAGCAAGTGATGATGGGGAAAGTCACGGAAGGACTAGAGAGGAACACTGACAATATGTAACTTCGTAAACGTGACTAAAACAAATGCGAGTATCAGGGTAACAGAACAGAATGTAAATCATATACTCTGACATTATAGAATGATACAGTGAGTAATAATCCACAGCCCAAGAGTGAAAAAAGTTGAGATGCTAAGTTCACTGACTGCATTATACATAATAGCTGAGAGCCAAGAGTTACCATTTGAAGTGAGCAAATCATCGAACAGAACCATAAGTATATTTAATAATTTAAAAATAAACATCAAAAGGATGGTGTCAATTGAAATTGTGTGGAGAGAAAAAGAGATGTCATCGCCTATGATAGGGAACTAATAAATACTGCTTAAAGAAGAGAAACTAAGTTTGTTGTGTATGATTATAAAGTTAACCCCCAACACAAAAATATAAAACTCCCCAAGAATCAGAAAAAGAGACACACACAGATATAATAAGACAAAATTCAGTGCAGGAAAGAGGTAATCATAGATCACCACAGGATCAGTTATAAAGAGCATTTGCCTGGTCAAAATCATGTAAACATCCACTGTTGATCTAATTAAACTATATTGGGAAGATAGGAGGATGGGAAGAGAGACCTTTTACAGTGGGGCAGGGAGGGAAAAAAAGAACTACAGTCATCCCCCCTTGTCTGCAGGGGATAGGTTCCAAGACCCCCAGGGGTGCCTGAAACCACGGAGAGTACCAAACCCTATATATACTATATTTTTTCCTATACATACATCCCTATGATAAAGTTTAATTTATACATTATGCACAGGAAGAGACTAACAACAGTAGCCAATAATAAAAATAGAATAACTTTAACAATATACTTTCATAAAAGTTTTGTGAATGTGGTCTCTCAAAATACCATATTGTACTGTACTCACCCATTGATTCTCAGCCTTTTGGCTAAGATCAAAGGTAGTATCTGTATTGAACTCGCCCTTCCTCTTCTTGTGATGCTATGAAGTGACAAAATGCCCATGTGGTGAGATGAAGTGAGGTGAATGACGCAGACACTGTGACGTAGCATGAGGCCACTACTGACCTTCTGATGCAGCATCAGAGGACAATCATCCACTTCCGGACCACAGGTGACCCAGGGTAAATGAAACCCCGGAAAGCAAAAGCGTGGATGAGGGGACCACTGTAATTTCTCACCTTCCACAACCGGAAGTCAAGAAATAATCTCTAACACTGAAAATTCAGGAAGTGGCAATACAAGTGTGATATTTAAAGACAAGGAAATGAATATCAAAATAATCAATCAAAAGAGACGAGAGTGGTTGACCCAGGGGAGGTGAGGACAGGCAGAAGGGCAGAGACGGCTCTCTCATAACGAACTGTAGAACTTTGGGGTTCTTTCATAGGCAACCTTAGTAATAAAGTACACGTTTTTAAAAAGGAATTTGAGCTCCACTGACCACTCCATATTTTGATTTTCCACTCTGACCATTTCATCAGGTCCTTTCAAACGAAAGGCTCTCTAACCTCTTATTTTGAAAAATGAAATTCCTTAGTCTGCTTTGCCTTTTATGGAAAACCACTCACAACCCCTGCATTTATCCGACAGTGTGCCATGAGCCTCCTTTGAACCTCAAGCTGTCATGGTTCTAGGACCAAATGTTGACCAAGCGCCATTTCTCAGGAGGGTCCCAGAGGAAAAGATGTTAGCGAATGAACGGATACCTATGGTGGTGATGACAGTCCCAGCAAAGAAAAAGGCACTTCCAAGGTCCCAGTGACTGCTGTTGTTGGAAGAGTTTCCTATCGGACTTACTCCTGCGTTGTCAGCGTCAAGGGCATGCTGCAAAGAGAGCAAGAAAGCACAAGATTCAGTTAAAAATTTAAAAAAGCTCTCAAATTGTTTCCTTGCTTAGGAACCTGAAATGATTGGGCAACTGAGTGGCTCAGTTGGTTGAGTGTCTGACTCGGTTTCAGCTGGGGTCATGATCTCAGGTTCATGAGATGGAGCCCCAAGTTGGGCTTCGCACTCAGTGGGAATCTGCTTGAGACTCTCTCTACATCGCTCTCTGCCCCTCCCACACACACCCCTCCCCCACTGCTCTCACACATGCCTCCTTCTCTCAAATAAATAAGTAAATCTTTAAAAAAAAAGAAACTGAAATGATCTATAGGGGACTGGTTACGCGAATGTGGGTGCAGTCGTAACATGAAATACTAAACACCCACTTGGTAAAATTAGAAAATTCGTTTTAGGTGGGAAAAAAAACTAGGCTATATAGTATGGTGCCATTTATGTAAATTTTGCAGGCACAGGATTTAGGCAATCTGGGCACGGGTTATGCAAAATACATACATATCTCTGTGTATATACATAGAAAGATGTCTAGAAGGATTGTCACCCAAAATGTCATTCCTGGATGGCAGGATCTCAGCTGCTTTTCACTCTTCCCTTTTCTGTTTTGTTAAAATGTTTTACACTGAGCTTGCTTCAAGATCGCAGGAAGTGAGAGCCTGGGCTCCTAGATCAGACCAGCAAGGCTCTGCTCATTATTAACTTCAGAACCATGGACAAGTTATCTTAACCTCTGTAAATGTAAAGGTCCTCATTTGCAAAGGGGCGATAATAATACCTTTGCCCACAGAGTTTCGAGGATTCAATGAGAAGATCTGTGTAATGCACTCAGCCCAGGGCCCAGCACCGAGTTAGGGGGTAAGGAATAGAGGTCAATTTCGTGACTGTCATTTGGACTCCCCCCACCTCCACCCTGCAACACACACACACACACACACACACACACACACACACACACACACACACCTCCTTTTAAACTAAGTAACCATGACTCTTCGCTGGCTGCAGGATTTGGAATTCCATACCCCTTAAATTCACATAAATTGGCCACACTGATATCCAAGCTCGTTTCACACTAAGACACTCCCTGATACCTCCGGACCTTTGCTTATGCCCTCCCCCAGTCATGCCTATCCTGCAGGCTCCAATCTGGGCTCCACTTCTTCCAGGAGGCTCGATCCATGTAGTGCAGCCCCCACAGATACCTGCTTCCCAGGGCTCCTACTCCTGCACCACATATATTTAATTGGCTTTTGATCACACACTCCCCTGCTGAAAATCCTTGCCTAGACTCTGCATGTGCAGAATAAGGTGCCAAATACGTCAGCAGCCCTTCCTGAGCTGGCCTCTGCCCACCCCTTTCAGGCCAGGGGAGAGGGTAGGAAGAACCTTCAAGCAAGTGAGCTGTGCTGAGGAAGTGACAGGTGGGGCCTTCAGAGAGAGGTGACAGACATATGAGCTACTTCTGGAACAACAAATAGAGACACTGTTCCCTGAACAAAGTTGGAATAACTTCATGTGGAGATAACAGGTCACAGTTAAATACTGAAATGTGATTCTATTTATCCTAAATAATGCCCATGAATCTTTGTTCAAACAGGCGGACAGCGTTTGCCACTAATCAGACTAACTGAAAAAGTCAATCATCGTTACCTTTTGCCTTCACTAATTGGAGATATTTCAAACTCTCTAGACCACGGATCAGCAACCTTTTTCTTTAAGGGCCAGATAGTAAATATTTTAGGCTTTGTGGGCCACATATGGTTTCTGTTGCATGTTTTTCTTTTCCTTTCACAATGCTTTAAATATGCAAAAACTAGTCTTAGCTCATAGTTGATACAAAAGCAGGTCGTGGGCTAGATCTGGCAGACCCCTAGACAACTGACTGGACGATAGGGGGGAAAAATCTCTTTTGTTTAAGTGTATTCTTTTCTGCCCCTAAGAACATGACATATTCCACTGGATGCTGTTTCTAAGATTAAACCCTGGCACCCCAGGTTTTAAAATCCAGCCTCGTGGAATTCACACAGGCTGTCTTAGCCCATGTTTAACCGACCTAATTGACAACTATCACTCATCAGAGGCAACGCTCTGCTCTGCTTCAGAGGAAGACAGATGGCAAGTCCTTTCTTCTGGTAAAATACCCATTTTCACTGTGCTGTGTGAGTGCCATCAGACCAAACCACAGGCCTTAACTAGTGTTTATGTCCTCTTTAAGTATTCGGCTCTGCCAGGCCCATCTGCAAGTAATACCTTGGGGACAGCTCTAGGCCTCAGTCACTTAGTTGGGTTCAAATCACACTATCAATACCTAATATTTACAACATCTATGAAGCTGCATAGAGAGTTGGGGTTCAATCAAGTCTCACTGTGCTGAGAAATGCACCTAAATGTCATGAGCAGCACATAAAAGTACAGATTTGCAGCAGAGACAAGTGGGGATGATTATTTGTTTCATCAAAAAATCCAGAGTAAGATTCCTTTTTAAGTTTCATTTTTTGAATTATGCAATTCATAAATATTTAATGTTTACATATGTAGCCCTCAAGGAAAGCATGTGTCGGGAGGGAAACTACTATTTGTTGAGTTTCTGCGCACGGGCAGGTGCTTTAGAAGTGTTATTCCATTTTATCCTTCCTGCAACTTGTGTGTTATCCAATTTTACCATTTCTACAACTTGCAAGAAAGTAATATTATCCCCACATTAGAGATAGGGAACCAGGCTCAGGAAAGTCAAATAACTTGCCCTAGGCCACACAGCCGGGAAGTGAAAGCCAGAATTCAAAACTGGACTGGGCCCAAGCCGTGGTTTTTACCTCTCTTCTCTATGTGGCATGCCTCTCTCCCCACCTCCATGCTCACCTCCAGACAGAAATGAGGAGGAAGACCGCCACTTCCCAAGAACTTAGGCAAAAGGACCTTTCAAAGGATCATTTCTAATTAGAATACATCCTTAAACATATAAATGCAGGCACCAACCTTCATTTGGCTGTTGAAGCTGGTGAGAGCTTAACTGCTTTGCATTTAAAATAAAATTTAAAAAATAAATAAACATGGGGAAAGACTGATTTTATACCCTGAGAGGGAAGGAATAGATAAAAGAGAGTGAAAGCCCCAAAAAAGCAGGAAGACAAGGAAGAAAAAGTGAGAAAGGAGTGTCCATGGATGCGTGGGAGCTTCGGGCTCAGCTGCAGCAAAGCCGGGGACTTTGAAAGGCAGGTGCATCCAGCATCCAACTTTAACTTTGTTTATATCTGCGATGTAAATCCCTCTCTCACTTTCCCAAATCTACAGTAAAATGGGCTACACATGCAAATACTTTGAGGAAGTGGTTTTGTGAAAATTAAATATAAGGGCTGTTATGGGCACGGTGGGGCCAGAACGAGATTTGGAACCTGAGCAAGGAGAAAATGAAGCTCTCCAACAAGTCACCAAGACCTTGGTGAGGCTTTGGACAATCCCCAGTCCTGGGAACAAGGTTTGATTATTCTGTCTAGATCGGGTGGGTCAGAAAGACTCCAGCAAACCACCACAATTAAAACAAATTGGCAAACTCGGGCTATACACACAGAAAGAAAACACAGTTTAAACAGACTATCACTTGAATTAATAACATCATTTTTAACTCAATAAGAATATTTCTGATTGAGCTCAGAGTTCCAACTTTATTAATTTTTTAAAGTATTTTCTAATGATCTTAATTGTTTGAAGTCAAGTAAAACATTTTAAAATTAAATGCACTTGCTCTTATGTTTTTTTCTCTGTGTTCAGTCTGCAAAAGTGAAGATAAGCCAGCCCATTAGAAATGTCTGAGCACATAGATAATGAAATGATGCATCTGAGCTGTGTACAGCTTCACTCAAAAAATCAGTTATAGGGGAGAGATATAACCAACAGTGACATCATGTTAGGCCACAATCTCAGACCCAGTGAGCATCGTGTGTGCACTTACAAGTTCAACCAATATCAAGTTCAGAGAGCTCTTATGAGGATCCAAAAAGAAATTATACTCGATATGATGTGAGACCTTCAGGAAAAGGGTACTCTAGATAAGAGGGCATTACTTTAAAATTTAATTCCACTCATTCTTGTATTTCCTTTTTAGCCTCTAAGTTGGAATTTCCAGCACCCATCCAGCTACCCAGTAAACAACTCATGAGTAAATGTTCAGATCAATAATAAATGAATGAACAAACTAAAGTAATAAGTTTAGACCCATGCAATTTACTTCTTTGTAAAAGCAGAGAAACATAATAAGAAAGTAGCCCCACGAAAAGAAATATAATGATTGTTTTAAAAAAGAAGAAGGTGAGTAGCTAATGTGAATGGGGTAAGATCTAAAAGAATAGAGTGGTGGCTGCCCAGGGGCTGGGCGGTGGGAGAAATGGGGCAATGTTGGTCAAAGGGGACAAACTTTCCCTTATAAGATGAGTAAGTTCTGAGGACCTAACGTACAACGCTGTGATCACAGTTAGTGCTACTGCATTATACCTTTGAAAGTTGCTAAGAAAGCAGATCTTAAGTACTTTCACCACAAAAAAAAAATGGTAATTATGTGACATGATGAAAGTATAATGTAATTCCTTGCAATATATAAATGTAGCAAATCAATATATCGTACACCTTAAGCTTACACATTATATGTCAATCATATCTCAGTAAAACTGGGGAACAAATAGATAAAAGAGTCTGTCCCCCTCCCCCCCATCCTCCCACTACCACCCCCAGGCGTTAAGACCACCCGAAAGGTATAACAAAGAAACTGCATCCCCTCTGAAAGTGAGGTGGGTCTGAGGCTGATAGGAAGACAGGAGGTAAAGATAACCCTCGGAGGTCCCCCACCAGGTACCCCCACCAGCTCCCCCCTCCCACCCCCATGCTGTAATCCCATTAGGCAATGCCAGGCTGCCCAAATCACTGTTGCAGATGGCGCAAGATACCATCGTGAGCTTTAGCACTACAGTGGGATGAATGATGACCCACAGGGGACCGCTAACTGTCTGTGGCTTTTCTCCGATGATCTGTGTACTCGGTGAGATAATCTGTTTCTCTGTTGCCTTATGTGGCACCTGAAAGAAAAACAAACAAAGGCGGAGTTTGTCTGAGACCGGCTGATGGATACAGCCGATCGACGCCATATGCGTGGACACTAGTAGCCAGAGTGATCATCTGACCCACGGTCCAACCCAGCACACTTGCCGAGTAAAGAGGGGCTCTGTGAATGGCTATGCTGGGGCCACAAGACAGGGGAAACACAGGATGTATGGTCACCTTACTAATAGCTTATACCACGTGGACAAAAGGAAAGGACCTCATCTGAGAAGCCAAAGCTGGTTCTGCATCTACCACATTCTTAGTCCCAAGAGGGCACAGTCCGCAAAGGGGTCTATGAAATAGATATTTAGCCAGAGGCCGAGGCAGGATGAGGGCGGTGGGTATGAAAAGTGACTTCATAAATGTATTAAAAGGGAGCAAATTTCAGTCATTAATGGACAGAAGGCAAACCACAAACCCCACGAGACAGAGAAAGACAATTGGCAGAACACATTCATTACAACTCAGAAATGCCTCTAATGATTCAAAACCCCCAAAACAGGACAGAATATCTTTCCACCTCCTTCCACATCTATGGCAGAAGGGCCTCAGGTAAGAAATGGAAGTATGATATTAATTTGCTCGCGACAGTTGCTTTTTATTTCCCCTGCTCCAGAAGCATTTCTCACATAAATATTTCACCATGGCAGGAGCGAATACGCTGGTGCTAGGAGAGGGGCAATTTTACATCCAAGTGTGAGACCACATCACAAAAACTTGAGCCACCCCCAGGAAGGCACATCTGTGGCTGATTACGAGGAGTCTTTGCTTCAGTGCAGAGGTGGACAGGACAGCCCCCATCAGCACTTATTCTTTCAACAGAGAAAGTCTGTGCATAAAGTGGTAAATGTTCATCATATGCACATTACTCAGCTTCTCGGAGTCTCCATTTCTTCATCTATAACACGAGGAAGTCTTTCCCTGCAGGGTGGTTGTCAGGATTTTTTTTCAGTGGGTATAAACCTTTGAGCCATGTGCCTTGTCATTTCATATATAATAATATTAATAATAACAGGAATCCTTTCTGAGAACTTACTAGTGCACAGAGGAACTCAGTCAACCCTCATGATGACGCTGGGAGACACACATCACTATTGCCCCAGGGGCACATGAGATTTAGAATAGTCAAGCCCCTTGACCATGGTCCCGTATCTAGTGCACAGCAAAGCTAGCAAGCAGATGCTATTAGAATTGTCAACAGGAAGATCACCTTCCTAAATGCGGGAAAGGCAGCTTCTCTCCATCCTCAGTGTTCTCCTTTCTCCCCATCCCGGACCCTCTTGGCCCAGCTCCCTGCCTTGCAGAGAGCAGGCTGGCTCCCACCCAGGCTGGGTCTCCTACAGCCGTAACCCCTCAGCATCTCCCACAAAGAAGTATTCGCAAAAACTAGACCAGACCACAAAAAGAAAAAGCAAGAGCCACCTTCTGTACCTCGGTGAATATTATGACAGTGTTTATTTTCCTGCTATCCTAACTGTATCTAGTTATATGTCAAATACTAGCCCTTCCTCGGGTCTCCAACAGCAGGCTTTCAACAAAACTTTATAGCCTGGTTATAAATCTAAAGTGAAGGCCACCTGCAGAACAGACAGGATGAGTACAGAATCTGTCTAGAGACTAAAACAGCAAAACCCGAGGCGAGCTAGACCGCACATCCAGAGCCTATGGTCTTAGACAAGTGGTTTTCCTTGCTACCACTAGTTAATTCCCTGGTGGGGGTAATGTTCTAAAACTCAATTCATGGGGTACCCGGGTGGCTCAGTCAGTTGAGTGACCAACTCTTAGTTTCAGCTCAGGTCATGATCTCAGGGTCATGAGATCGAGCCCCACATCAGGCTCTGTGTTCCGCAGGGAGTCTGCTCCAGGTTCTCTCTCCCTCTGTCCCTCCCCTCCTTCCCCCACCCCCACTGGCATGCTCAAGTGTGCTCTCTCTCTCAAATATATAAATAAGTAATCTTAAAAAAAAAAGATTTGGTCTAAAAAAAATAAAACTCAATCCATTAGCACCTGGGTATACACTAATGACTATCTAAATATTGTCATGTGGGATCAAGCCATATTTGGGGGAGCTCTTTTACCTTCCAAATTGTGCCTTACAATATAGAATTAATTTTCACTCTCTCTTTGACTACATAAGGGATGAAATAAGAGAAGTTTTAAACCATGAGGAAAGCATCAAGTCCGTAAGGAATTTGGGTATCGTGTATGCTCTGATGAGATCAGCAAACTTTCTAAAGAACTGTCACTCTTTCATCTCCATTTGGACTCATCCTTTACAGATTCAGGAACAAATCTGCCAAGTGTTGCTGAAAAGTCACCCTGGTCCTGAGGGTCCTTGATGTATGCCCCACATAATCCCAAATTAATACCTCATTTCCTCTGCCCTCTCAAAGAATGTGTCAGCCCCTACAACCAGCACCAATCTCTAATGAGCGCAATTTGTTCTGGGGACAGAAGGAAGCAGAGACAATCCCAGAGACTTTGAAGAAAGCTCTAGAATACTTATAAAAATAATGCTAGTAGCCAGCATTTGCAATGTGCCTTCTTCCCTTACTCAACCCTCCACAAAAACCCCATTATGAAAAGTCACGTTATTACTCCCACTTTATAAATGAGACAACAGAAAAAAGAAGTAACTTGGCCATGGTTGTAGTAGTTAGTAAGTGGCAGAGCTGGGACTGGTTAAAAGTATTCTTTCAACCCTGCCTTCTCCTCTCTCCCACAGAGAGTTCTCTGTCCAGCATGCGAACATTGTGCTAAAGCTCATCTGTTATGTCACCTTCTTCCCCATGAAATAGGACAATACAGAAAAGTAAGAATTTGTGATCTGGCCCTCATTTTTCAAAGAATGAAAGGTTAAGTCCTCACTTCTCCATAAAGTTAACCTGCATCGGCAAGCTTTCCATCTCTTCTGTCCATTGAGAAGGAAAAGAATTTTCCTTGTTCTCAATAGACTAAGAAGTTACTCTTAACCACAGACCCGAAGGATAACCATAAACACAACTTTGGTTTTCAACAGAATATGTTGACCCGACCTCAACACCGTATGTGAAGACACAAAGCCATGTCCCTCTAGAGCACAACCAACAGCTAATCGTTACTCTGCAGTGAAAGAAGGTCCTTTTGGAGGTCCCACAGGTTGAGTCAGAGACTCCTGCTCTGTGAATAGGGACCGCAAGTAGAGCATCATGCAGATTCTCCCCATCTCCAGATCCCAGTTCTACCTCTCAGTTGAGCTTGGGCAAGTAATTTAACTCCTCCCTTCAGGTGCTTACCCCTACCTCAAAGGACCACTGTAAACATTAAATGATCAACAACATATTTAGAGCAGTGCCTGGCCACAGCAAACACCATGCAAGTGTTAACTAGTGGTACAACTAAGACAAGACTGGAAGCTTCTGGAGGACAGGAAGAAGGCACCTTGCCTCCTTTGTTACTGTGTTCTGATCGCTAGAGCCAAACATAGCACCTGCTTCGTGACAAGCATTCAGTTAATATTAGTTATCTAAATGAATACATTTGAGAGTAAATAATGAAAATAATTATATGAGCCAAATTCTCATTAAGATTTTCACTTCACTTTAAACAAACACAAGCACACCTGTATAGAAATGTGGACACCACACCACTCCTTGATGCTTTTTGTTTTATTTTTATGGGAGTTTTTTTTTGTGGGGAGGGACACAATCCTCACTTGCAAATTCATTTTTTCCAGTGCCATGCCAATTTCCATTAGCCCTTTAATTTCTAGCTTAAAAGCTTTAGAACTTCACTAAACGATGATGGAATCACAGCCTCAAGGATAAAAACAATAATAATAATGAAGTGGAGGCCTGTAAAGACAGGCCGGGGACTGCAGGCCCGATCTTGCATGCATTGAACAATCTTCTGCATGAGCACTTCGCTGGAGAAAGGGCAGCACCTCTGACTTCAGAGCACCAGGAGGGCGGGGTCACTTCACTTCGTCAGAGCTGTGTCCTTGGGCCCAAAGGACCCAAACCTGTACTCAACAGAGGTCACCTGCTGCCGCAGCTGTGATCTAAACTTCTTGCACAAAAGGCTGCTTGGAAGAAGGGATGGCCCAGGGTGGGGAAGGAGAAGGCTTAGCTGGCTCTGCACTCTGACTCCCAGCAAGGATCTCCACAGACTGCTGAATCCGTGGCTCAGGTGCCATGCTTCCCTTAAATCATTGCGTTCCTAAATATGTAAAGCTTTGGAGGTTAGGAACACCAAGGGAATTGGCTCATGCAGAAAAAAAAACAGAAAGATGATTTGAGAGAAGTACCTTGACGGCCAGACTGAAAAGAAAGGAACTCTCTTGCCCAGAAACAAAAAAATTTTCTGCTTTGCTTCTCCGAAGGTTCTGAATGAAGGGCTCTCAGTCTCCAAAACAGATATAAAAAGCCCTATTCACTCATTCCTCAAACCTCAAGCATCTTCTATGGGCCGGCCGCTGTGCCAGGCATGAGGGACATATGGATAAAAGACACAGACTCAACCCGGAAGACCTCACAGTTGTGGGAAGGAGGCAGATAAGAA
This sequence comes from Callorhinus ursinus, assembly GCF_003265705.2. NCBI lineage: Eukaryota > Metazoa > Chordata > Mammalia > Carnivora > Otariidae > Callorhinus > Callorhinus ursinus. Next base: position 58,467,172 of record NW_027397070.1, read on the forward strand.
AAATAATGTTCACTCAATAGGGTCTATTAAGGGCGGAGGCACACGTGAATGTTGGATGCTGCAGGGCCAAGCCACCCTACTGCCTGAAATGGCCATAGCCTCCCAGGGCTCTTAGGATAAAGCCCTGCGTGGTTTGACCCCCTCTTGACCCCAGGGTAAACTCCTACCAAGTTCCCTTGGGAACTCACCTCCAGCCATATATGCTCCTCTTCTCTCAAGTCCTCAGAGATCCTGGGCATCCTTCCACCACGGGGCCTTGGCACTCAGTTCCCCTGCCCAGAATCCCTGGCCTCCTGTGTCAGTTCTCTTGCTCATGTGCCCGACAGCTCCTTCTTCTTTGCATCGTTCATCACAGTTTTATTTATACTGATTCATGGGATTACATGCACAAGGTTTGCCTCCGCTACTACTTATCAGTAGGGTAACCATAATATCTTTCAAACCAGGTCAATTTTGAGAGAGAAAGGGATGCTATTAATGAGTATTCCAAAACCATGAAAACTGGGATGATTGGTCATCCTAGCTAGAAACTCCAAGAGGTCAGGGACTATATGTACCCCTTTTACTCACCATCGTGTCCCCAGGACTTAGCACTGAAGTTGGCACGCAGCAGGAAAACAGGGAATTTGTTGAATTAATGAATGAATGAGTGAATGAGTGAGTAATTGAGTAAGGGATTTGGGGCTTGGCAGAAGAAGGGAATGGTAGATGTCATGGCCTTGGGAAATGTTCGTGGCTCATGCAAATTAACCAACAGCTGCTGCTTCTGGAGAGAAGAGTTTGGCAGCTCCTGATCCCTGGCCCTCCTGTATCTGCAGAATAGCAGTTTGGGTCACCATGACAGCATTAAAGGTCCACGCCCAGGACACCACCCAGTACCCAGTCCTCTCACACAGCTGCTCGTATCTTAAATGAATTCGTGTGCCGCCAAAGCATGGCAGAGTCAGACCCAAAGAGCAGAGCCAGTGAAATGAATCAGTATGCCAGAGTCCTGAACAAAGTATCTAAGACTCTAATCACTTACTAGCAAAGGATCAAAATCCCCAAGAGATCATAAAATGAAAACCAGTGGCAGAGATCCTGTTGACCACCATAAAACGACATGAACCAGTCAAGGAAGGAGAGACATAGCAGGATGAGAAGGGACCCCTGCATCCAAAGGCTCACATTTCCAGGAAATTCCAGACCTAGCCCACGCCAGGCAGGTGGAAGCTTCAGGTTTTCTTCAGATAAAGAGACCACCAAGAATAGAAAGTGCCCGTTTTGAGGTCAGGAGGGTTCCAAGAAGTTAAGTAACTTGCCAAAACAAGGTCTGAGTGAAGTACGCCAGGAAAAAAGTCAACTTTCCAGACAGTGAGGTAGCCTGCTCACTCGTGGGGGGAGGGCGGCGCTACACGAGCTGCCCCCAAGAGCGCCCTCCGGTGAGAAAGGAATCCTTGTTGCCTGCACTACAACAAGGCCCTTAGAATGGAAACTCCCATGTCCTCTCTGGTGGTCTCCTTGCCCAACACTACACCCACTCCGGTGAAACACCCCTCCCTTCCACGTGGCTAATACCTAGAGAGAAAACAGCTGTGTGACCCCATGAGCTACAGTGGAGACATTCAAAGTCTTAAAAAAAAAAAAACAACATGTAAGCATTCGCAGCCTGAAAAACAACTGCTACATAGCATTATCCACCCAGGCTGGGACATGGTTCCCTCCCCCTGTCAGTCAGGGAAGCCGCCTTGTGGTTTTATTCTTTGAGGATTACAGAAGATGAAAGTGTTATCGCTTTCTCCAAGACTAGCCACGACAGAAGTTTCTAAGGCAATTGTAGTGGGGACAGGGAAATAAGCAATCGAGGCATGTCAGAGCAGTGAGGATAAAGAGGTTCTTGGAATCAGATGGCCATCAAATCAAGTTGAAGGAAATAATGTTTCCTGAATGCCAGCTAGATGCCAGGCTCTCTGCTGGTGGTCTGTGTGGGTTATCTCCTTCCCCCCACCTCATATTCTGAATGAGAGGGACTGTCCCACCGTTTCCTAGGAGAGGTGGCCTTAGTTTTGGTGGAGTAAGGGACCAAGTCTACCTGACTTTCATAGCCGTGCTCCTTCCTCTCCTTGACACCCCCTTCTTGAAAATGCAATAGTCCACATAAACCCACTACAGTACCAAGTAAGACAGCCCATGCCTCCTTAAAAATTCATCCTTCTCCCTCCAGTCTTTTCCTTGGAGTAAAAGCTTTCAGAAAAGGTCCAGATGTACTGTAGGGAATACCCACCATTAACACAAGTGAGCAGCATAGCACAATGTTAGACCTATGGGCTCCAGAGTCAGGTGTCCCAAGGCTCAAAACCCCATTTAACCATGTACCGACTCTCACTTACTTGGACAAGCTACTTAGAATAAGATTTAATTTTCTCATCCATAAAATGGCATGATGGCGATGGAATCTACCTGTAGGCTCAAAATTGCAAGGGCAAAATGAGCTCAGACATGGAAGCACTTAGAACAATGCCTAGGGGAAAGCGAACAACCAAAAAGCGGGAGCCATCTTTTATCACTAAGGACAGCTCTGCAGGAAATCTGTTAGTCATCTGCAGACTGGGTGAGAGTCCAGAGATGGATGGCTCTTATGTGTCCGCTCTGGGTTGAACCGCTGAGGCTCAGCTCCGGTTAAGTGGCTTGCCCCAGGGCATCAAACTGGAAGATCCACACGCCTCAGTAGGGGATGAACAGCAATCAGGCCCTCAGTCAGAGGACACAGGCCCTTTCACTCAGTCATACCTCGGAATGATGGCCATCTTATCCTTGTGCTGACCTGTGCCTTGGGGGCTACCTGAGTCTTCTGGGTCCCTGAGGTTCTCTAGAATGTTTCCCAAATCACATGAGGAACAGTGTGGGGAGGGTGGTACAGACAGTGATCAGGGGAGTCAGCGTTAGTGTCTACTTAATATGTACGAGGCTCAGTGTCCCCACCAAAGCTCAGGATACAGACGCTGATCTAGGTGGCCGTGGTAAGCCCTCTAAATAGAATAGGAACGGCTATGTTGCCTCCCTGGGCTCAAGCCACAAAACACAGCCCCATTGGTGTTAGCAGACCAAACCCGCACTCGCAGAGCAACTTCCGTGAAGGTGACTTCACACTTTAACAGTAGAAGCAAATTGAGAGAATTCGTCAACTAGAAAATTTAAGATTGAAGCCCCAAAGGGCACTTAGGAGCTTTCTTCTCTCTCCCCTTAGCAGGACCCCAGGATGGATATACTTTAGGGGCTTTCTGGTTTCTTTTTTCTTCCTTCCCTAACAAATAAATAATAGCAGTCACAATAGTAAAAGTAACTGAATTGTTTGTTCGCTATTCAGACTACCCGAACAGGTAGACCCGAATACCACAATGTCCAGTTTACAGATGGGAAGCTGAGGCCTGGGGTGACTACTTCCCAAGTCACCCAGCCGGGAAGCAGGAACGAGATTTAACACAGGAGGGGAAACTGCAGAGCTTGAGTGCTCATCGCCGGCTATGGTGCCCACGGGGCTCTGCCTGAACAAGGAGGGGCGCGGAGCACTGAGCAGGCACTCCGGAAATCTCTGCTGAATGGGAATGAGTCATTTGCCAGTTTTCTTTGTCTGACTCTCTTCCATGCGGCCCCTTCTCTGTGTCTTGGCATCTCTCACCTCCAGTGTTCTAATATTCTTCTAATGGGTCTTCCTTCCTCCAGTGTCTCCTTCCACCAACCCAAAGTCCCCATTGCTAAAAGAATTATTGTTCCGGAAGAAAATTTTCATCATGTCACTGCCTTGCTTAAACTTTGCATTGACTCCCCACTTCCCAGGGCATAAAGCCCAACTCCTGAGCAAGCCTCTGTGGGCAGCTCCCAAATCCAACCCCACTCGCCTCTCCAGCCTCATTTGCCATCATTTCCCATACCTCTCAGCTCTAGCCACAATGACCACCTGAAGCTCTCTCAATGGGCCACACGCACCCCTGGGATGCCCTTTATCCATGGCCTGCAGAATGAACCTCCTCCCATAGTCCACGTTTCTGTTTGAATAGGTTGTGTTTAAAAGCCTAGGATACGTGGTCAGACTGCGCAGGAGTAAATCCTAGATCTTCTGCTTACTAAATGGGCAACGTTGAGCATGTAACTTTGCTGCCTGCTGCCTCAGTTTCCTCATCTGTAAATGGGCACAAAAGACCATCTTTCTAGAACAGTTGTAAGGACTAAAAGAGATAAATGACCACAGAAACTTCCCTGACCTCCATTTGCCTCACAGGGGCCCCCATTTTTCATATACTTCAAATAGCTCCATTCCGGTCATCATCAAAAAGACAAGAGACAACAAATGCGGGTGCAGATGTGGAGAAGAGGGAAGCCTCGGGCACTGCTAGGGGGGAATGCAAACTGGTGTCACCGCTGTGGAGAATAGTATGGAGCATCCTCAGAAAATTAAAAATAGAACGGCCATATGAGCCAGCAATTCCACTTCTGGGAATATGTCCAAAAAAAACAAAAACTCTAACTTGAAAAAACACACACACCCTCATGCTCATAGCAGCATTATTTACAATAGACAAGACCCAGAAACAACCTAAGTATCCAGGGACCGAGGAGTGGATAAAGAAGTTGTAGTAATACATATACAAAGTGGAGTATGAATGGACCTTGATGGCATGAGGCTAAGTAAAACAAGTCAGAGAAAGACAAATACTGTATGACCTCACTTAAATGTGGAATCTAAAACAACAACAACAACAAAGCAAACAAAAAACTCATAGAAAAAGAGATCAGAGGCCAAAAGTGGGGGTGGGAAAATCAGAGGAAGGTGGTCAAAAAGTGACAGCTCCCGGTTATAAGACACAAAAGCACTAGGATGTAAAGTACAGCATGATGCCTAGAGCTAACACCACAGGAAAGGTGTTAAGAGAGTCAATCTTGAGGGTTCTCACCACAAGGAGAAATGCTTTTTTTATTCTTTTTGCTTTTGTTCTTTATTGGGTCTATACTCGGTGATGGATGCCAAGCAAACAGCGGTAGAAATCACCTCACAATATACGTTCAGACCATTCTTCCGTACATCTTGAACCTATACGGTGAGTAGGTCAATTATATCACCATAACACTGGGAAAAAAAATAGCTCCATTGCAGTAAATTCCAATTGTTGGTTTATGTGCCTCTTCTTCCAGGGTTTCTCGGCCTTGGCACTGCTGACATTTGACTGAATTAATTCTTTGCTGTGTCGGGGCTGTCCTGTGCATTCAGGCCATTTAGCGGCATCCCTGGTCTCTCCTCACCACATTCTACTAGAACCCCCTCAAGTCACGACAACCAAAAATGTCTCCAGATGTTGTCAGATGCCCCATGATGGGGGTGAACCCCCTCCCCAATAAGAACCACTGCTTGAACCAGGGGACATGTGGAACTGTGGAATCACTACATTGTACGCCTGAAACTGATATAACACTATGTTAACTAACTGGAATTAAAACAAAAACTTAAGGAAAAAAAAAAAAGAACCACTGCCTGAAACTCTGAGTTCTTAGAACAATACTACAAGCCCCAGCAGCAGGGGAAACGATCTTTTTTTGAGCACTCGCCATGTGCCAAACATCGTTAAAAGCCCTTCTCATGAATTATAGACTTTAATCCTCTCAACACCACCAAGGGTGAGGGATTTTAGGCACATTTTATTGATAATGAAACTGGATCACAGAGAGGTTAGTAACTTGCTCACGGTGTATTTTATGCTCCTCTTTTCTAACCCCAGCACTTAGCATGTGACCTGATACAACAGGAACTCAATAGCAACTTAGAGAACATATGGATGAATTCATTGAGACAGTTCCCTCCATAACAGCAATCTGGTCAGGGACGGTGACCCAACGGTCTCCTCTGGAGTCCCACAGCACCCCATAACAGTGGTTTCATTCTTTTGAAAACCCTTCCCCCAGCTATGGCTCTTTTAAGCTATCCAGGCCTTTCATGGGAGTGAAGCGGTTCTGGGTACTCTGTTTTTATTATTAATAACATGAATTACACCTTCCAGCTTACTTTATGAGGGGTTCACTCAATCCAGCCAAGGGTCCTGACATTACCAGATAAATACCATTGATATCATTTTTTACCTGTCAGTCACTCCTTTCAGACTTGGGTGAAGTACAATAATACTATGTTTGTCCAGCTTGGAACATACCACACTGAAAACCCTTCCAAAAAGTTGTATGAGCACTATATCCAATGCTGCTCAGACACATGAAGTGAGAGAATGCTTCCTCTAATCCATAGTGTGGACCTTTTCATGCTATGAAGGAATCAGTGAACTGAAAGGCAAACCATGATCAATTTGTTCTTGATTAACACAGATTCAACATTTAAATCTGCTTAACCTGTGTGTTGTGAAAAACTCTGTAGATAAACACAAGTATAAAGCCTTACATCACAGTGGCTGGAGATCTTAAAGTATCCCAAGCCCAAGGCTCACACTCAGTGGGTGCAGGGAGAAGACACAGAGAGATGCTTTCTGTTAAGAAACAGGGAACTCCAGTGTTTCTTGACTCCGTTAAAATTCTGGAAACTGTTAAACACAAAGCAAATGTTTAAGAGAGAGCTGAGTTTATGCAAAGCAAGACCTACCTAAAGACCTTGTAGACTCATTGGTTGGAGGAAGGGCAAGGTCAGACAGACCACACTTTGAACCCCAGGCTGGCCACTTTGGGGGTTGGGAAGTTACTCTACCTATTTTAGAATCGGCTTCCTCACCTATAAAATGGGTGTAATAGTGCCAACTTAGAGGGTTGTTGGAATGAATAAATGAGATAATGAGTGTAAGGCATCTGGCTTATAAAAGGTGTCTAATACAGGGTAGCTTTTAATTGTTACAAAAATGACCTTAAGGATGTGTATGTGTGTCATACACACACACACACACACACACACACACACACACACACACACACACACATTTCCCAGAGAAATTTTTGAGGCTAAAGTAGGGGACAGGTTTTAATGGCAGCACCAGAATTAGAATCTCTACACGCCCCCATCCTGTCCATTCTGGCCTCTGAGCTCTTTCATGAAGAAGAGAGCCAAAGAATGGGCAATACATAAATAAATAAACCAGTGCATGAATAATTTCAGATATCTCATGGTATCACCAATGTTACAAATTTAGTTTGATATCTCAATCCAAAAGGATTTCTCGGGTGCCTGGGTGGCTCAGATGGTTAAGCGTCTGCCTTCGGCTCAGGTCATGATCCCAGGGTCCTGGGATCGAGTCCCGCATCGGGCTCCCTGCCCCTTGGGAGCCTGCTTCTCCCTCTGCTTCTCTCTCTCTATCTCCCTCTCTCTCTCCCTCTGTCTCTCATGAATAAATAAATAAAATCTTAAAAAAAAAAAAGGATTTCTCTATTGGGCAATAATTAGATGCAAAGCAATGCATAGGCTACACGTGGATGCAAAGATAATATGACATAATCTTTTTCCTCAAGACCTCACTGTCTAAGGAAGGCAAATGCAAGCATGACTCTAGATTCAATTCGGACCACTTTTTAGGTTGTTATATATATTGCAACTAAATAGAAAGGATCTCACCACATATCACAATAACATGTATAATTCCGTTCTTACTTAAAATTACTCCAGAATTGTTTCCCCCATTTTCTTTGACATTCTAGGCCTTAAATCTGGCACAGATTGGTACAACACTCCCATCATCACAAATTTGATAGCATTTTCTCATAAAGTGAGGGGAAAAAAGACAAAGCTATCGAAGAAAGAATAATATGAAATACTGCCCTTAGATTTTTGCATTTTAAAGTTTTCTTTCTTAACAAAAATTATAGGATCATAGATATGAAATCATATTTATTTCCGGGGGGTGGGGAGAATGTGTATTTCTATTTATTTATAAAAGTCAAGTCAGATTATCAAAATTTCTTTAAAGGAATACAATTGCTATGAATGTTCCAGATCATAAGGAGCCCCATAATTCTCCTAGCCTATCAATGTAGTTTGAAATAAATATACAAATAGCCAGGTCAGTCTTGCAAATCCTGCAATATCCTGGATTGCAGTAGCCCTTAGAATTTAATGCAGATAACCCCACAGCAGAAGGAGTCACGGGAGCCATCATTTTCATCCCTCTGCCTTGCAAACTTTAGAACCCCTGGAAAGATATGACTCTCCCTTGCCTCCATAAATGTCACCGCCTTTCACCCAGGACCTACACTTCCTGGTTCAGGAGCATGTGTAGGATAGGAACTCAAACCTCAGTCTCTGAGGCAGCCATCCTCCATCTCCTGCACGATGAAGCCCCCCAACTGGGCTCCCAACCACTGCCCTTCCTCCCTCTGGGACATGGCTCCCTGCCCTTCCCAGGCTTCTGGAGCCTCCTGTTTCATTTGCTCCCACCACACCACCTGAGATGACTCTGTCTCCCATGGCCCTCCCAGCTACCCCCACCCCTGCTTTCATTGCCCTGCTTCTCTAGGTGGTAGCCCAAAGTTCTCTGTCTCCATCTTTTTATGGATATTTTTTTCTTAATATCCAAGGTATGCAAGGACCTTAGCACAGTGCCTGATGCAATAAGTGTTCAAAAACAGCAATCCTGATTATTACTACTACGACTATCCTTATTATTTCATCCCCATAAATCCACCAAAACTGCCCTGTCAAGTCGCCAACAGCCTCCCATCCCCCCTCTGGTGATCTTTACTCCATTCTCATTGACCTGGGACAGGTTAACACATCCCTGCTTATTTAAAATTCCTTCTTTGGCTTCTAAGGGCACCCTCTTGGCCCAGCGTCTCACACAGACTTCAGAATCAGGAACTTGATCAGCACAAAGAGATGGACTCGAATTTGAAGATCCAAAGCCCTTTCGCCTACTTCTGCCTCCAGCCACCTCATCCAAAAGCAGGTGATGCGAAACCCTGCCTGCTCCTAACGTCGCGGCATCAAGGCTGTGGCACGCGTGGCCCCCCCTTCCCGCACATCATCACATGCCTCACTCTCTGGCTCCTTTGAGGTCCCAGCTCAGATGCCACCTCCCCAGAGAGGCCCTCCCTGACCATCAGGAGCATCTCAACCAAAGGCAAAAACTCAGTGAGCCCGAAGAACAAAACCCAAGCTGCCCCTTCTGCCCGCAGGCTGCTCTGCAGCTGACTCGCTCCCCGCTCACCTGGATCAGCGTCTCCAGCTCCTGTGGGCTCACGCAGATATGATCCCGCAGGAACTCCGCCTTCTCCAAGGCAATGGTATTCTTCTGGCTGCTCTCGAAGGGCTGCTCCAATGCTCGAAAGACCAGACCGCCGGTGACGAGGTAGACCACCACGACCACAAAGATTGCGACGACTGTTTTCCACTTCATGACGGTCTGCAAGCCCCCCTGGGAGGCGCCTTCCATCCTGGCTACCACCGTGGCTCGGGAGGAGATGGAGAGGCGTGGGGCGGCGTAGTGCCCGTTAGTGGCCCCCTTGGGCTGGCACACAGGGGGCGCTGCTGCCGGAACGGCCACTGAGAAACAGGGCGGGGGACAGGGGGAGAGAGAGTTTGTTGATAAATACAAGGCACGGAACTCGTCAGAAACAAAGCACAGATGTCTTTCTCAAGCCAGCTTTCAAACGGGAGCATGAAAACCTGGCTCACCAAGCCGGGCGGTAAGAGGATCTGATCAGTTTCGAGGTGCCTGCTTGAGTTCTTAGAAAAGGAGCACCAGGAGTCCTGGTGTTTCAAAAAAAAGTAGTAGTAACTGAGTTTAAAATTCTTATATTTCTCTACAAGGGTCCAGTTTTGAAAGTCAGGTCGCCGTAATTTAGAATTCATTTCTTCTCTCAAGCTTCCTTGGTTAAACAATGTCTAGGATGCAGGACAAACCTTCATATTTGAAAAACAGACGTGTTGGGCAACTCGGAGAGGGAATAAATAGGAGATTGATGCCCAGCTACTCTGTCCACATACTGAGGACTGGAGGATACCAAGAGCAGAGAGGACATGAACGTCTAATGAGTTTCAAAGTCCCTTCCATCCCGGGTCGTGGTCACAAAACAAAGGGAAGAACAAGGCAAGCTTGCTATCAGGCAGACAAGTCAAAACTCAGACATAGTAAAAAAAAAAAAAAAAAAAGTTGGGGTTTCAGAAGACAACCAAAGTGAAAAACAAAAGAACGGGTGACTGGACTAAGGGAAGGAAACAATGAGTGATGTTTCATGCCAAGTAACTTGGTTTCCTGGAAAAACATAAGAATAATAAAATAGATTTTAAGCACATTTCTAGGTAGAAAATGCGATGACCTTAGTGACAGAATTTTTCTTCTATTTTCCTCCAGTAAGAAGCCATTGAAAAAGAAATTCCCCCTTCGTTTTGAGAACATATTGGATTCTCAAAGGTCCCTGGTCTCTAGAAGGCCAATTTCATTACCTTGGAAATAAATATGTGAAGCTGGAGGCTTTTCTAGAATGGCAGGAAGAGCAGAGTCGTGTTGCACACGGGATGCTCTCATGCACTTCAGAACGCTGTCTTGTGCAGCAAGGAACAGCAACGCATTTGATTTTGCTCTGTCTTTAGTACACTAATGTTTATTATGGCCTCTGTCATAGTGCAGCCTGGCTGCTGTGTAAATAAGGTTTTAGGAGATGGTATTAGCTAATTACCTAAGTGGAGCAAACAAGCCCACTCAAGAGACTGGACTGCACACTCCCTGCCTTGGGAAACTCAAGACAAATAGAAGCACGGGAAGGTCACTCCGTCCCTGTTCAGAGCACCAATGATGCTGACGACACCCGGACAGAAGGGTGGCCGCCTCAAGGAATCCAGGTCTGTAAACATCTGCCTTTCCTCCTGGAGCCTCTAGATCAGCTTTTCTCTTCGAAAACCAAGCGGAACGTCATCCGTTTATTGGACATGATTCTAGCAAATAAAATCATTAAATGTTAGATTTCCTCCCGACTCACTAAACGCAAAACCATCTGGAATCTCTCACTGAAAGATTTAAGAATCAGAATCAGCACCCTGGGCATCACGTTCTTGCTAATCCTTTCCCCAAAACACAACTCTCAGGTTCCTACCGGCCCTTGTTGATACTGAGGTTCGTCTTGTCTAGGACAGTTTCTTTCAACCTTGCCCCTACACTTCCCACCCCTTCACCCTCCCTGCTGTATCTCAGTCCCCAGTGCCTCTCACCCTTCCCAGGGCCACCAACCTCAAGGGCCCCTCCCAGGGGCCATCATCAAGGCTTGCCTGGACCAATCCAGCAGCCTCCTAAGTGACCTCCCTGCCTCCACTCTCACCCACCTTTGACAAGCCCGGGGTTAAATACCACTTCTGGGAGCACCTCCCCCTCTTTTCCCCTGGCTCCCTCTGTGGTTGGCGGAACCATGGCCCCCAAAGATGTTCACGTCCTAATCCCTGGGCCCTATGCCTACGTTACCTTACATCACCAAAGGCACTTTGCAAATGTGATTAAGTCACGGATCTAGAGATAGAGAATTATCCTAGATTACCAGGGTGGGTCCAACATAATCACCAATGTCCTTAAAAGAGGAAGGCAGGAACATCAGAGAAAGACACACAAAGAGAGAAGCAGAGGTCACAAATCAAGGGATGGCATCAGCTTCTAGAAGCTGAAAGGACAAGGAACAGACTCTCCCCTAGAGGCTCCAGAAGGATCCAGCCCTGCCCATACCTTAATTTTGGCCCAATGAGATAGATTTTGAACTTCTGACCTCCAGAACCACAAGATAACAAATATGCATTCTGTTAAGCTTCCAAGATTGTGACAATTTGTTACAGCAGCAATAGGAAACTCATACACCCCCACTAGATCAAGGTCTCTCTTGGCCCACATTCACTGTGCTGTGCTCTTAATAGAGCCTGTTTACTTGTCATTTGACTTAGAGCTCCAGGAGGGCAGGCCCCGAGTCTACGCTCTCACCTCTGTACCCCAGTGTCCTGGCACACAAAATGCTGATTACATGAATGGAGGAGAAAAGGAAGAGACCTTGGCACATCCAAACCACACATACCATGTGGATGAGGGGTGCTCAATGGGAAAGAGCTTGACACTCCAGCAGCACTCAGCAGCAGGTGCCCCAACACAGCAATGCTCTGTTCATGCCTCCACAGTCCATGGATGTTCCTTTGGCCAGCAGCCCCCTCCCCACCCTCACCTGCCTGGGAAACTCTCACCCACCCTCCTCAGTTTCAGCTCAAATCTGCCTCCTCTGTGAAGTTGTCCTGGACTCTCCAGGCAGACTCAGCATGCCCGTCTCCCCACGAGCCTAGAAATCCCTGGGAGTCTGAAAGCTTGTCTTTTGATTGTTGGATCTCCATTTCTTGGCACAGTGCCGGGCATAGAGCAAATGTTTGTTTTCTGTTGTTGTTGTGGTTGTTAACTCCTTCAGACTATAAACAAAGGCCCATCAGAATCACCACCACCCTCAGTAACAAGCATTTATGTAGTGGCCAAGTGAGCAGGAGGCGCTGTGCTATGGTGGGGATAAGTCAGAGTCCCTCCCAACTTTGGGGGTTTGATAACCTACTTAGGGAACATCCTCCCACAGCGTCAGGTGACAGACACTAGGAGGAAGCCCAACGATGGCCTTGAGTTCAGAGGTCAGCTGGAGCTGGGTCTCCTTCACTGACTTGCATTATGGATGTTTCCGGGGCTTCTAGCATTCCTGAGGCTGAGCAGAATTGGGCCTGACAAAGGTCTTTCTCAGACCAGTTCCTGATGCTAGTTTGCTAAGAGACTGTCCCTGGGAGCAGAGTCTGAATAGAATCTACCAATCCCAAGTTTCCAAAGCACCAGGAGCAAAGACTGGAGTTTCAGTTCCAAAGCCATCAGTGTCTGGCTGACCACTTAGTTTCTCTGTTTCCTTATCTGCAGAAAGTAGATAGTAAGGACTCCGTTGGAGGGCTGCAAGGCACATGCATGGTTATGGCCACCGCATATCCCCACTTCACAGATAAAGAAACTGAGACCCAGAGAGATTACATGGCTAAACTGAGGTCAAAGGGGCAGAAAGTAGGGGAGCCAGGATTAAAACGAGAATAATCTGACTCCAAAGTCAATTCTCTTCTCGAGCATAAGCACAGAAGAATAGGAAACAAAGAAATTCCCCTGGTGGAAAGGGCCCTTTTTCTGAAATGTATCAATAATGGATGGGGCATAGAAAGCAATGACCTATCATTCCTCACAACTCCCACAGAAGAGTATCCGGCACTAAATGCACTGCCAAGAATTGATGAGAAGGGAAAGGCGGGAAGGGCAATATCCCTTCGGTTAATTTTCATTTTAAAATGTTTCCTCACAAGCATTCGCCCATTCCACTTCTACCTAAACACAGGTAGATACGGGAGCACGTGCGGAAATCTGCTTCTTCATGGTTGAACAGGTTCGAGGTAGTTTTGAATTTTTCAGGCTTTCCTGTGCCCTGTACTTCCTGCCCGTTCTTGCACTCGGTCAACAAACACTGGAGTCAGCCGGGCACCGTGCTTGGTACTGGGGATACGGAAATGAATAGGACCCACCCCTGCCTTCAGAGTCTGTGGGAGGGTCGACAAGGATCCTACACATGCACGAACCTAGTGCATCGTCACGAAACCTGGTGTGGAGAGCACTTATTATTATCTATCCCCCTGGACAGGTGAGGCATGAAGGCCCGGGGCAGAGGCATCCTTGGACCCATCTTCAGACACCTAGCCCCAAGTGCCTCCACTCCTCCGCGCCACTTGAAACAAATGACATCCACAGGACTCAGGGTTTCTAGGAAACCTGAAAGGCAGCCCACCTCAGAGGTGCCACTGTCACATAACTACTTGACTCTGCCCATTGACCCAGGCAAAGTACAACTGATTGCAACACAATGGTGAGAAGCAGAGAACTCCTGCCTTCCCCACAGCCCTCCCAGGCCTGGAACGGGTCCAGGGCCACCTGCACCGGCAGCTCAGAGCTTCCAGAGAGCTCCAGGTGAACGCAGAGTCTGGAATCCCCAGAAAGCTTCCCCGGGTGTACGTGGACTTGAGGCAAGTGCAGGGGGTGGGTGTCGGGAAGAAGGAAGGAATGCTGAGGAACCTCACAGCAGCTGGTTTTACCGTGACCCTCCTCTAAGAAGAGCAGAGAGAATGTGCGAGCTCCCTCTGATTCCACCTACGCCCACAGCTAGACCTTGTTCTTCCCGCTTCCATCTGGTGGCTGTACCTTAAAGGTGATCAAGCTTGTCCTGGTAAGAACACAGGGACGGTCTACACACACTGAGTGAGCAAGCCATGCATGTCCCCAAAAGGCCACCACAGAAAAGGCTCTCCCTTTGGGTTCAGGGATTTCTCTCCCCTAGCCGTCTTAAAACGCCAGGCTTTGCGTCCAGACAGAAGAGACCAAGGCATCAGGAAATGTCTGGGACCCTTTAGAGACAGAGAGCCAAGACAAAAGGCAAACAGGCTGAATGGGGAGGAGGAAGGAGCTGAGAACATGCTGCCACCCTGACTCACATCTGTCCCCACCTCTCTCTTTAGGGCAGACCTTGTCTTCTCTCACCGGAATCACTTCGAGAGCCTTCAGTCCTACCTCTTCGAATCCATCCTCCACATCACAGCCAGGTGGCGCTCTCCCAGGTGTGACTCTGAACACAGCCGCCTCATACTTGAGCCCCTCTGAAGGCACCACAGTGCGTCAGTAAAGGGCAGGCTCCTTCCAGGACCTGGTGCCTGCCTGTCTCCCCAGCCTCACCTGCTGCCATGCCCCACACACACACAACCTTTGACCCCGCCAAACCCAGCAGCACCCTGACCCTTGCATGCTGAGCCACCTGCTGATGCCACCCTCTGGGCCTTCTTGCTTCCCAGATACCTTTATTCTCCCCACTCTTTATCTGGCCCACAACAGCTCCTACTTCAAAACTCACTTCATATTTCACCACCTCCAGGAAGTCCTCCCTGACTGCCCACCCCCCAGTATAATCAGATGTCCTTCCTCTATGCTCTCTCTGTGTCTCAGTATGGAGTTTAGTACACTGCCTACAACTGAGTTGCTCCTACTTATAATCTGCTCCATTCCTGAATTCATTCACGCATCCATCCACAGATCTACCAGCATTTATGATACCCATTTCACACACTTGCCCAACAGAAAATCTGACTGCAGAATTCATTGAATCTGGTAGTGTGAGCTGCCCCAGTACTGTAGTATTTTCTTCCCACAGAAAGACTTCCAGAGTCGAGGTGTTAAAGTTCTCAGAGAGTAAAATAGTCTAAGGAGAGTTCTTCATGATTTGTTCAATTCCTAGGGAAGACAAGAAGGAGCCCAGAACCAGGGCTCCTCCTTGTCCATGCTGAGCTGGTCAGAACAGCCCTGGCATTTCCCACTGCCCTGCTCCTCTTCCAAGATCTGGGGCTCCCTACCTTGTGGTTTTCCCAACAGGCCCCACACCCCACCAAGCTGGTGAGATGGACCCCTCTGTCGTGACTCTATCATCAAGGCCTGAAGGCACACAGCCACAGCTGGGGTTCTGTTGTCTAGTTCCAAAATGCTTCCTGAATAACATATTTTGTCTCTTGCTCTAGGTTTTTTCCTCCATAATTGAAATTAACTAGAGCTCTTAAAAAAAAAATTTTTCCCCCTACCTTTCGGACTAAAAATGACATAAGCAGCTGTAGTTCCCCAGATACCTCCTTTACCCTGGGGCCAAGTGTTTTTAAATCCCGTTGTCAGGACTCATGCCTTCCAGACAGAGGTTTGCCTTTCCCAGGTGTTTTCTCAAAAGCAGTTACCTCTTCTCACTGGGCTCCATGAAGGGGACCTTTCCCAAGCAGGTCAGAGCCAGGGGACCCTTCTAAAATTCTAATCCTCCTCCTGCTTAAAGCCCCACAATTATTCCCACAGCTGTTTACATGGCCTCCAATGTCCCATGTGCTTAGGGCCCACCTTCCTTCCCCAGCCCCTTTGCCCCACCCTCCACATGCTGCCCTCTGACCCCAGCCAACTCCCTTGGGTATCAGTTATCTCAAGCACATAGATCACAAGTGGTTGTACCAATCGAACCAATTCTTTTTACAGATTCACAGTAGAAAGCAAAACGGAAAAGGTCATGTTAATCCATTCGGCAGAAAAATCCTATGACTTAAGCCCATAAGCCAGTGAAATGCCTCATTCTCTAACCTGAGGAAATCTGTTCACGGCATCCCACCCAATGATGGTGACAGAAGCAGCTAGAGGTACTTTGATAAATTCCATAGTTATCAGAGCATAAAATACAGAGGTGATCAGGACACTAATGTTTTACAGTGATGAAAAGGGAGGGGCATTTAGAAACTCTGTGTGCCCTTTGTTCATTTATTCAACAAATACACGACAACTCTGTGCCTGGGGTAGCAGCAAACTCCACACTCAGCATCCAGGCTGCCAAACCACCATCCACCGGGAAGCTCAAGGGACAAATTCTTTTGAGAAGCGCAAGGCCAGGGACACCAGTGGATGTAGGCTTCCCTGTAGCTTTGATTCCCCTCAATGTAACTTTAATCCCTCTTCAACTCTCTGCTTCCTCTGCTCTGACCCAACCTGCCCTCTTCATCCCAAACCTTTCCAAAGACACCTCAGGTCCACCAGACTGAAGACCTCCCCAACTTTCTCAGCATCTTCAGGGAGCTTTCCTCCACCTTCTTCAGTGACACCTGAGCTTCCCCTGATGACACTGTCCTCTGAGTGTGGCATTCAGGTAGAGGCTGTTCAATCTCCCTCACCCACAATGTCAGAGCCACCCTGTCCCAGAAAAACAACACTCCACCCTCTTGCGTCCCAATCCCTGTTCCTCTGAGACCCAAACCCTCTGGCTTCTCCACTTCCTCCTCTTCCCATGGCTGTCTGTGGTAGAGCCACTTCTCTCCTTGATGCCCTGAAGCTTCCGTCCAGGTCCTGCTTGCCTCCTGAGTTATTTCAGCTGTTACAAGGACAATCCATCCAATACCCAAAATTCCCATTTCCTTGATTATCATCATCTCCAATCCACTTCAACCAGTGACTCAGGTCGGTTCCCCAGAAGCAGATCCCAAGATGAAGACTGGTTTGCAAGCATTTTATTTAGGAAGTGCTTCCAGGACAAGCTCATAAGGGAGTGGGGAAGCAGGGAGGGGAAGGGCAGGAAACCAAATAAAAGTAGATTCCAGCTGAAGCCCTGTCCCCTGAGCCCATGGGAGCTCCGCAGTATAGATGACTTCCCCAAGTTTGTCCCACCCCGGGGCCAGGGAGCTAGGCTCTCCTTCTCTCCCCTAGTCAGTCACTGGCTACAGACACCCCCGGAGGGACATAAATGCCCAGGAGCATCCTGGTAAGAGATGCCAGTAGAGCAAGGAAATTCTTCTGAAAAAGGACTCTTTGTAGGGACAAGCTACAAGGAGAGAAGCACACAGACTCTGGAGGAGGGGTGCACAGGGCCAGGAAGAGCGTTCTGGAAGAGCTGGTGGGGCACTAATGATTTCCAGTACAACTGCCTCCTGCTATGGCCACATCCCAAACCCCATCATCACAAGAAATGTCCCTGCCTCAGAAATATGCCGGTAAAGAAATCCACTTCAGACTGGAGCTTCCTATCCCCCTGGCTCTCTCCCAGGAAGTAGCCCCACAACACATCCTGCCCCCCCTTCTCACTCTTTTGTGCCCCCCCCCCCGTGTTTTCTTCCCTCCCCGCCCAGCTTAGATTCCAAGTTCAACCCTTTACTCTCCAGCTCACAGACTCTACCCCCTCTCTTTCTGGCCTTTCCTGGAGACACCTGGAGACACCCCCTTCTCTCTGCTCAGAGACCATATCCAGGCTGCTAGATGCTGCTGGAAAATCGAACAGCCTTGGGGATTGCTGCCTCTCTAAACCTACAGTTTCTTTCTTCAGCTCGGTTCCACACAGCCAGCTGCCCTGACAGACGTCATGGAGATATTAAGGTGTATTTGACTGTACACACACCTGAAATTGTACATGGCGATCCGTCTGCAAGATAGCTTCTACTTTATGGAAGGATTTGCGGGGGAAAGCATGGGAACGGCAAGCTGTGTGTACGACTAAAATGGGCTGTAGTTTATATTTATAATCTTTAAGAACAAACTGTTTATGTAGAATGAGCTGTACCCTCATTGTGCCTTGTCCCAGGGTCACTGAGATGGAGTCTCCATGCCCCAGTACACTGTGCTTTGCAAGCAGCCTCAGCCACCTGCCCCTCCAGTGTAGCCGCCCGGTGCTCCTGGCTTGCTTCATAGTCACTAAAACCTCCTATTAAAAAAAAAAAAACTTGGATTAAAAAAAAATTTTAGATGGCTCTTCCTTCACTGTGCCTACTAAGTCGCAAAAATGAATGAGATCCATCAAAGGCAGAAAACGGTTTCTACAAAACACCCCACAAAATGGCTTTGCCTTTCAGCATTACCCTCTGGATAATTTCCCCCTTAAAGTGGCTCTTCTAATGCAGTATCAGTGCTGCTGCCATCAGCAACATTTCAGTGATTCGCTGCAAATGCAGCCATCCGAGGCTGGGAGTGAGTGCAGGAGGGAGGAAGGGAGAAGCCTAAAAGAGAAAAGAATACCCACATTGTTCCTCATGAGGGTGGGCAGACAGTGATGTAGCAAACATATCTGTCCCTTTCTCTGAAGACTGAGAAGTGTTTGCAAGTACTATTAATAGCTCTAATTAGTGAAGTCTTCAAGGAATCAACAGACTTCCTGAAAAATTGGGGAAGCAGATCTAAAAAGATAGGGAAGGGAATCTTCAATAAACCAGCACTCCTAGGTGTGGGGTACCAAATGGGATCTGATGAAGCCAAGAGTCATTGCTGCCAGGGGAATCCTAGGGCAGAACCAGCCTCCAGGGGAACTTTCCAACCAACCATGAGCTGCTGAATGTAGGCTGGTCCTTCTAGCCAAACCAACACCTCACTCCACCCCCCAAATATCTGCAGTCCTTTCTCACTAGTAATCCCTCCTGCTAGAGAGTAAATTCCTCTAGATGCCCCCTACTCTGGGCCCTTTGCCTCTAAATCTCCCAAAGTCCCCATTCCAATGCACAGCATATAATAAGAGCTCAATTAATATTCATGGAATGGATTCAACAAATGTTGGTCAAGTGTCTATCACGAGTCAGGCACCAGCGAGCACAAAGGTGATGGAGCAGGACCCTGCTGTCCAGGAGCTCACCAGGCAAAAAGTTGGATGCAACCTTCACCTTCACTCCCATGTAATTCAGAAAAGGCCTAGCACTCAAGGATCTAGAAAAGGGATCTGAAATCTCAGAGAGCAAATAGATCCCTGCCTGGATTGTGAGGAAATCTGCCAAGCTGCTATGCTGGTCCTTAACCTGCTCCCCAAGAAACAGCTCATAAAGCAAGGGAGTATAGAAAGAAGTGTGCTCTGGCATTGTTTTCAAAAGTTCACTTCCTCTTCCATGTTACTTCTGATAGATCCTCAGACCCACAGCTGTTACCCAGGAGACCTTTCTATGTGATGGGTTAGCAGCAATTAAGCCGTCATCAAAAACATATTTCCATTCAAGAAACTGCCCAGTTACAAGAACCATAGGTCCTGACTCAGAAACCTATAACCAAAAACCTACAACCAATTAGCGAATATTGGCACATCATAGGGCTCAATAAAATAGCGGGGGCGCCTGGGTGGCTCAGTCATTACGCGTCTGCCTTCGCTCAGGTCGTGATCCCAGGGTCCTGGGATCGAGCCCCACATCGGGCTCCCTCCTCTGTGGGGAAGCCTGCTTCTCCCTCTCCTACTCCCCCTGCTTGTGTTCCCTCTCTCGCTGTGCCTCTCTCTGTTAAATAAATAAATAAAATCTTTTTAATAAATAAATAAATAAATAAATAAATAAAATAGCGTAAAATGAAAGCGTTCAGCTTGCCATGTAAACAATATTAATGAGGGACGCAACAGTCCCTGTAAACAGCAAAGCTCAGGGGAAAAACCACAAGAGGAAAAAAAATTTTTTTCCATAGACAGCTAAACCCAACTTTTGGGTTCTCGGCTTTTAAGCAAGGAATATAATCCTCTTGAAAATCCTAGCTGATGTTTAATGCGTCATACGCTTTGGATTCAACCTGTACTTAATTGCTTTGAAGTTGCCTCTGAAGAGGTCATTTGAAATACAGTCTTGTGGTTATGATTCCTCCTCTTCATAGAAAGGAGGAGGGAAAAGGGCCCAGAAATTGTTACAACCAATTAAAATAGCAAATGACACAACCCGGCTATCTTGGAATTTGAGGGCATTTCCAAGAGTTCCCTGCCATTTAAAGATTTTTAATGGCCCCTCAGATGCCAGTTGCATTTCAGCTGCTATAACTGGGAGGTGCTGAATCCAGCAAAGCCATTTGCTCCATAGTCACGGGGCTAGATTAGGTACGTCGTGGAGTTAGCACTTGGTTCTTCAAGCACAGCCAAAAGTGCCATACCATTTAATTCACTGGAAACTTCCGCGTGAGGTCCATTTCCTGACATTCTCTAAGTGGTTCACAGGTAGCAGGGTAGTGTCTTTCCGTTCACGGATCACTGTCGGCTAATGTTCCCCATGGCACATAATGCGGCTTCTATCATTCGATGAGTGCCTACTATATGCTCAGTAGTCTCTGAGGTGCTCTAAGGGAACTTAAGCATTAGCTATCACCAGAAAAAAAGGATCCCTCAAAGTTGTCATTTCTTACTTGTCCTGGTGACTCAACCCAGAAGCAGACCATAGGGTAGCTTCTACATGACCGTCTAGCTAGGATAGGGTTGCTAGATTTGTGAGTGTGCTAAAATTCACATCACATAAAATTCACCATTTTAACCATTTTAAAGTATACAACTCAATGTGCACTGAAAGATTCAGCAAAAAAAAAAAAAAAAAAGAATGCAGGACAGGCAGTTAAATTTGCATTTCAGATTTTTTAAAATTAAGTATAGCCCATGCAATATTTGGGACATACTTATACTTAAAAATTATTTTTCTGAAATTTGCATTTAACTGGGTGTCCTGCATTTTATCTGGCAATCCCATGGCAGGGGGACAGGAAGAACACAAACATCAACCACCCAACACAACCAGCCAAAAATGTAGGTAAGTACGACACTGGGTGATACCAATCATAAATATAAAAACAACCAGGCTTGAACCTCTGGCACCCTATCACGGCTGCTCTTCCCAGGGCCCCCACCGCCTCCACCTTGCCAGATCCTGTGCCCACCAACATGGCTGCATCCGACTTGGCCTCCCACAGCACCCCACATAGAAGGCTTTGCTCCTTCTTTTTTTTTTTTTAAGATTTTATTTATGTATTTGTTTGAGAGAGAGAGATAGGGAGAGAGAGCACAAGCAGGGAGGAGCGTGAGAAGCATGCTCCCTGCTGAGCAGGGAGCCCGATGTGGAGCTTGATCCCAGGACCCCGAGATCATGACGTGAGCCAAAGGCAGATGCTTAACCGACTGAGCCACCCAGGCACCCCAGGCCTTGCTCCTTCTTAAAACGCTCCCATTGGCTTCTTGACACCACATTCCCAAGATTTTCCTCCATTCTCTCTGGTTATGTCTTATGGGTTTGTTTGCTTGTTTGTTTGTGTTTGTTTTTGTTTTTGAGAGACAGAGAGAGAAAGCACACCCATGCGAGCAGGGGAGGGGCAGAAAGAGAGGGAGAAGCAGGCTTCCCGCTGAGCAGGTAGCCCGATGTGGAGCTCGATCCCAGGACCCCAAGATCATGACCTGAGCCAAAGGCAGATGCTTAACTGACTGAGCCACCCAGGCACCCCAGGCCTTGCTCCTTAAAACGCTCCCACTGGCTTCTTGACACCACATTCCCAAGATTTTCCTCCATTCTCTCTGGTTATGTCTTGTGGGTTTGTTTGCTTGTTTGTGTTTGTTTTTGTTTTGTTTTTGTTTTTGAGAGACAGAGAAAGCACACCCGTGCAAGCAGGGGAGGGGCAGAGGGAGAGGGAAAGAGAGAGAATCTCAAGCAGGCTCCATGCTCAATGCAGAGCCCGACACAGGGCTCTATCTCATGATCCTGAGATCATGACCTGAGCTGAAATCAAGAGTCAGATGCTTCACCAACTGAACCCTCCAGGCTCCCTGGTTAGGTCTTTTCAAATCCATTCTCCAGATTCCTCTTCCTAAAAATTTGTAAATATTGGACTTTTGTGGGGCTCATCCCTGCACCCTTTCTTCTCTGCATTCTCTCCAGGACTAATCTATTTCAGGGCCAAGGTTTTAAATACCACCCACTTGCTGATGACTCCCAGATCTTTATCCCCAGGGAAGCGGCAGCCAGAGGCCAGCAGGAGGCCACTCACGGATCAGTGTGCAAAAGCCACAGGAGGTACAGGCATGCTGCATCCCAGGTGATAAGCCATGCCAGCACTGCAGTTGGCCAGAGTCCCCTGCTGCAGAGAACGAGGGAGCTCTGCTGGCTACTTGGGTTACAGGGATACTGATATCTGGGTCACCATGGCCATCGCCATAACATCTGGGCCACTTACAACCGGAACAAGAACCAAGTATTTAATGACGACAATCTCAAAGTCATCCTCGTGGACTACACAGAGGGCCATGTAGCCACTACCCAAGTGACCATCCTTCCTCTGTGTGTATGCCGAGAGAGCGTGGGCTTTGCAATGCTCAAGGCCAAGGTCCGGGCCTTGGTGCAGTAGCTGGAGAAGCCCCTCACCCAAATAGCGGCATCTCAATGGGCACTGGTGGGAGCCTGGGATCAGAAAAGAGAGAGAAACATTTGGAAGGACAGGACCCCCAGGAAAACTGTCCTGGACTGTTGGGGGAGGGAAGACTGTTTCTTCCAAGAATAAATTTCTACTCCTGAAAACACAGGTCTAACTGCCTGCTTCATACACACAAATACCAATGGTTCAATTTCACTGGCAGATCTCAATTGCGTCTCACACTTAGTATGTCCAAATTGTGCTAGATCGCCAACCGGCCAAAAAAGAAGGCTCCTCTCCCAGGATGGTATTAACATCCACCCAGTTTGCTCAAGCCAAACGGCCAGACTCTCAGAGGCAACCTCACTTCAGCCTCCCTGTTCCTCCCTCCCTCCCAGAATTCTGTCATTTCTACTTCCAAATAGACCTAGAAGGAGCCCTGACCCTCCTTCCCCATATCCCCACCATCCGCCCAGGCCACCGCCCCTCTGTGCGACTCTAGCCATAGAGCCTCACAGGTCCTGCCACGTCCACGCTCACCCCACCCCCAGCCATTCTCTGCCCAGAAGTCAGAAAACATTTTCAAACATAAATCCTATCACCTCCCTTCCTCAAACCTTTCAGAGCTCCCACCATCGCATCTAGGATAAAATGCAAGCCCCCTACTCTGGCCCCCAAGGCTTGACAACAGACCCCGGCCCACTTCTCCAGTTTTGTCCCTCCACCCTCGACCCCACCCCCACGCCCTGCATCCCAGCCTTCCTTCACTTTACACAGGGTCCTCTTCCCCCCCATTCTCCCCATGGCTGACTCCCACCCATCCTTTGCGGCTCCGTTTAAATGTTACCACCTCACGAAGGTCTTTCCTGACCACCCTAAGCAGCCCCTCTCCTTTTGTCTCTACCTTTGCAGGTAGTAATATTATTTGCTAGTTTACTGTTGATTAGCCCTCTTCCTCGGCACCTGCACCACAAGACTATCAACTCCAAGGGTAGAGACCTTGCTCATTTGGTTCACTTTTATACACCCAGTGCCTAGCCCAGCACCTGGCACATGGTAGGCATTTGATAAATACTTTGAATGAATACATAAAGCCAAGGAAGAGGTTTATTGTGTAATAATTACAAATTATACCAAAAATCAATAATATAATTTTTCTTTACCTAAAGGGGGTCCTAAATATCAACTAGTTATCTAACACCCTCAGCTAGAGGACATAAGCAACTTATCCAAGGCAAGTGGTAATCCCAGGATACAGGCCCAGTGTCCATCTAACTCTAAAACCCATCAAGACTCTCCGCTGCCTTCATGTTCTGTTACAAGAAATTCTCTGAAAGAGCAGCTCAAACCGCGATCCTGTATTCATTCAAAAATTTAACCTGAATTTCTCCATTGGGTACTAATAAATCCTGCCATAATCCCAAATCGCAATCTTTGGTGTTCAGGACTGGATTTCACCCAGTGGGAGCAGAGAGCAAAAGCTGAAGCATGGGAGACACCTGCTTTTCGGGTATACCCCAAAACAAATCAGCCACCCTTTAGTCATCGACATGAAGGTGAACTGCATCTTTCCCCAGGATCTTCCATTTAAGTCCAGCTGCACCTTGTCTCAAACCAACTCCTTTTTCATTGCTAGGCACTCACCAGAAATACCCTCATCTGAAAGCCCTGAAGGTACAGAAAGGCACGCCTTTGGAAATGACACCACATAATATCTTCTTATTCTTATTGCCTTGAAGCCTGCCATCAAGCCCTCCCGTGCTTACGAATCAACAGAGACTGAATCCATGACCTCCTGACAGGACTGCCACATTGACAACCTCCAAGGGATCCATTCACAATTGTACAATACACAACCTGCACAACTGTACATAGTGGCCCTACCTCTTAAGGCCTGCTTCAGCTCTGTCAAGTTTATGACCACTCTACAATTTGGACATGAGCTAAAAAAAATGTTCTTGTGCCAGAAAATTCAAATTTCCTTTCATCACACGTGAACAATTACTGGATACATCTATCAAACTCTGCAGTCTGCTAAAGAGGATGGTTATCATACTTCAAGGTTATTTTTTTAATCAATTTCCATCAAAAAAACTTGATATGAAAAAGTAAACTGAAAACAAAGATCATGGTATGATCACTCTCTGGGACATATTTACATACTAAATAAATCAGTCAGGATAACCCATAAGATCTCAGTGAAACCAAAATTCTTAAAAATGGAATAAACCCTCTCTTCCTCTTCTATGACTTTTAGTTTTATGGATTTGTGCTTATATTCTACAGCAGATGGTAATGTAGATCTTGTCAGCAGAAAAGACTTTAGCTAGCGACTCAGATCTTGAGCCTGAAATTAGGTTAATGACCGTGGTACCGCTCATGGGCCAAATCTGTAACCTACAAATAACCGAGAGGGATGTGGAATAGACCAGAGGTGTTCAAACTTTTCAAACAAAACCCTTCCATTTCAAGGAAAGGTTTTGTTCTAAAAGTTTGAATTTCAAGTAGAAAGTCAATTGAACAGAATAAAATTCAAACTTTAAGTGGAAATTATAGCTATGGAGGTAAAACTCCATTTGAAGGAAGGAGTCGGTCAGGTAAACCTAACAGACTTAAGATCTGAATCAAACTGAACTTCCTTCAGATGAAAGAGTTTTGTTCTGAAAGTTTGAATTTTGGGTGGAAATTCAACTGGACTGAATAAAATTCAACCTTTAAGTGAAAATTATACAGATACAGACACAGATGTAAAATTTCATTTGAAGGGAGGATTTTGTTCTAAAAGTCTGAACACTATTCTTGGATATTGGATATTGGATTCTGTAGTACAGACGTAACATATTAAATATGAAATACATATTGCTGTTATTACGTACCACATTGCATTATATATAATATAGTGTAGTATAGAATAACACACTATAATATCATCTCAAAGCAAGCTGATGAGCTTTGTCTCCTTCTCGATCTCTACACTCATTCCAAGACCTCCTTGGGATGCAGAAGATTCGTGGAACAGGGATGGAAACCATGAATCTGGAAGAAAGAACACCAAAGGGAATATCCAGAACTCGGGTTCTAGTCCAAGCTTTGTACTAACTTGCCCTGTTACCTTCAGCATGAACTGTGGGAGCAGAAGATCTAGGCACCAACACCAGCTTGTGTCACTTAAACTACTACTCTACTACTCTCTCTTATCTATAAAATGGAAACAGTAATCTGCCTCAGGGGATTACACTGCCAATTAAATGGTATCATCCCCTTAAGGTGCTCATTGTTTGAATGGCTGTAGTGAGTATTTAATGATCACTAGTTGTGATAATAATTAAGTCATTAGATAAGGTCTATAGGATGGGAAATGTGTTACTGAACGTTGAATACAATGCTAACTGAAAACATTTGCACCAAATTCATTTTGGGTCTTGTTTTGACTAGTTTTATTGTAACTATCATTAGGGATTGTCACTGGTTTTCTTCCTCTCCAGAGACTAGCTAACTGAAAGCCAAATGTATTCATCTTCACCTTTTGGCTTGTAGGTTCTTTGTAGCATCTCGATTTTCCCCCACAGCAATTAGCTCAGGGTCCTACAGAGTCAGTATTCCATCAGGGTTTCTTAAATGAATGAGAGCTTACCAGTTCTGAAATCCCAATACAACAAAGACCAAGAGCAGTCAAGTCCTTTAATAAATAAAAGAGACCCTCACTTCAGAGCACGTCCAAAATTTAGAAGTACACTGAATCCTTTAAGCCAATTGGCCTTATAATTGACCTCCTGGCTAAGCCTCGAGACAGGCTGTATTTTTTCCAAAACTGGCCACAACATCTCCAGTCCTGCATGCTCTCCTCACCATGAGACTCTTGATATCCCTCCCATAAGATGGAATCTACATGCTCCCTCTCCTTGAATCTGGACAGGCTTCTGACTAAGGCAAAAGTGGTATTGTGTGACCTCCAAAGCTTCCATAAAAGACCACACTGCTTCTTCCTGGTTCTCTTGGGACACTCACTCTTAGAACCCAGCTGCCATGCTATGAGGAAGCCCAAATTAGGCCATACGGAGAGGCCACGTGGCATGGTCCTGTGTGGGTGCTCTGGCCAACAGCCAAACTAAGATCTCAGCTGACAGTCAGCAATAACTGCCATCACATGAGGATGACTCCAGTTGATCCCAGACCCCTCCTGCTCCCCACTAGCCATCAATATTCATAGCCTTCAAGTGTTCCCAGGTGAGGGCCCCCAGACATCCAGACATCATGGAGCAGAGATAAGCCATCACTAATGCGTCCTGCCTGATTTCCTAAACCACGGAGTCTATAACAAAATGCTTGCTTTATGCCAGTAAGTTGGCCTGGTTTGTTATATAGCAATAGGAACAGAAACAGATTTTAATATATATTACAGTAGAGGAATTGCTCATAAAATGGAATCATGGCAAAAACCAGGAACAGAACCTAAGCATCGTATATATTGACTAATAAACAAGTCAAAACAAGATTCTAAAACCATACTATTATAGCATATCTTATTCTTCCATCTGTTGAAGTGCACCACACAGAGTAAATATAATAGTAACATTAAAATCACTATCATTTATTGAGTGCTTATTATGTACCAAGCACTACTCCAGGTACTTTACCCATATTAACTCATCCAAACATCAAAATAACTCTATGAACTGGGTACTAGTATTACCCCATTTTACAGATGAGCAAACAAAGCACAGGACTAAATTAACTTGCCCAAGAACACACATCCAGTAAAAGGCAGGGCTGGGATTTGCATCTAGTGATCTGGTTCCAGGATGGGTAATCCTATGCAGTGCACTGGGGATGCTTCTCGAGCCTTATGCCCTGTGAAATATACTATATGCGAAGCAGCTAGCACGGTGCTTGGCACACAGTCAACACTCAGTGAATATTGCTTCCTTCCTTCCCCAACACTGACATAATTTAGATCGCCACATTTTCTAAAGCAAAAATGATGTCCTTCTAAAGCCAAATGTACACCTCCCACATTTTGCTTCACTCCTTGTTCATCTGACTGATGATTTCTACATTTTCATCCCCTGCCCTGACCTTTTCCCAGAACTTGTAGATTTCACTGTCTACCCAATTTCTCCACTTAGATGTCCAATTAGCCTCTCAAATTTAACACAAACATAATTTAAAGAAAAATCTTGTTTTCACACATACCCTGAAGCTGTTCCCCAGACTTCCCCATCTCAGTGAGAGGCACTGCCTTTCATACGCCCAGAAGTTGAGCCAAAAAGTCCAGAGTCGATAGTGGTTCTGCTCTGCCCTGGCCACATCCGTCAATCCAGCAGCCAATCCGTCCAACTCTTCCGAGTGGATCCTGATTTCCACCACTTCTCCCCACCCTCGCCCCCACAACCTCCCCCCCCCGCCGTCCAAGCGTCCAAGCTGCACAACCGTGTCCTACCCAGCCAGCCCATTCACCACACAGCAGCCAGCGTGACTTCTTTCTAAAAACCAAAGTCAACTCCACCACTCCCTTGCTTAAAGGCCTCCAGAGGATTCCCATTACACCCCAAAGAGCATCCAAACTCCTTCTCTTAGTTCTCCACGTTTTGGCCACTGCCTACCTGCCCCCTCAACCTCAGTTCCCCATCAAAACCCTCCAGCAGCCACACCCAGTCTTCCAGTTTTTCTGAGTTACTTCCCACCTCTGGGACTTTGCCTTTGCTGTCCCCTCTGGCTGGAACATTCTTGCCCAGATCCTTGCAGGGAAGCTTCTTGTCAATGCTCAGGGCTCTGCTCCACATCACCTCCTCAGAGAGGACTCCCGGCAGAAAGGCTAATCCCCCAGCTGTCACTCAGCAGCCCACGGCCTCACTGTTTCCTTCACAGCTGAAACTGTATCACCAGCTGAAACTGTCTTCTGTACTTATTTGCTTATTTACTATGTGTCATCCCCACTGGAATCGAAACATCTAGAGTATCTGATCTAGTGCATTTTGTTCCTTGCTTCATCTCAGCACTTAGATTGGTGTCTGTTACATCATAGAGGCTCAATAAATACCCATTGGCTAAAATGAAAGAATCCCTTTACTGGACCATAGATCCCTGGCAGTCTCGAACCAGTAATTATTCATCTTCGTATCACAAGTGCTGAGCCCAATGTCTGTCCCAATGTCTGTCTATAGGCAGTGAAAGAAAGAAGGGGGGAGGGGAAGAAAAAAGGAGGGGAGAGAGAAGGAAGGCAAGAAAGACAGGAAGGGAGGTTGGAAACACAGCCACAGCACACCACTGAATTGTTCTGATTTGTGGATTTTATAGATGTACTCTTACAAATAGTCAAAAATTTAATCCCACATTGGATTGATTTAATCAGTTGTCATTACTGAAAAATAATTACTTAAAATCAAGACTGTTTGAAAAAGTCAGAATGTGTGGATGCTTTTACTATATCTGCCACAATTTAACAAACATTTTTCTGCTAACCAACCAGTCTACCAGACACATTTGTGAA
The DNA here is from genome assembly GCF_003265705.2 of Callorhinus ursinus. NCBI lineage: Eukaryota > Metazoa > Chordata > Mammalia > Carnivora > Otariidae > Callorhinus > Callorhinus ursinus. Next base: position 58,496,305 of record NW_027397070.1, read on the forward strand.
TGTGTCTACAATGTAATGTCTCCTAAGCTCAGGGATGTAGGCAAGGGAGTAGAGAAAGAGAAGTTGTCCCAGGAGGAAACAAAAAGGTAGAAATGCAAACCCTGCACCAAACAGCCTGCCCCTCCAGCAGGAAAGACGCCAGGGAACGTTCACAGCTGTACTACCTCTGCTCAGAGCAGAGGAGGTATCTGCACTTCCTTGCACACTTCAGCCCATCCTAGACTCTGGGTGGCACCTCTGGAAACGTTTCCCTCCTCTCCCTGTGCTACATGGCCCAGGTGAGCTGCTACTGGTCATCCCAGCACCCGGCAGGTGGGTTAGTCTCATTATAACGCCACATAGCCTGAGGGCCAACCTTCCCCCTACCTGGCCCTTCATGTAAAAGTTGCATTTCCCTGGAAGGAAATTCTGGCAAAGATCAAGAATAATGTGGCCTTATGGAATATTACTCAGCCATCAGAAAGGATGAATACCCAACTTTCACATCGACATGGATGGGACTGGAGGAAATTACGCTAAGTGAAACAAGTCAAGCAGAGAAAATCAATTATCATATGGTTTCCCTTATTTGTGGAGCATAAGGAATACCATGGAGGACATTAGGAGAAGGAAGGGAAAAATGAAGAGGGGGAAATCAGAGGGGGAGACGAACCATGAGAGACTGTGGACTCCGAGAAACAAACTGAGGGTTCTAGAGGGGAGGGGGGTAGGGGGATGGTTTAGCCTGGTGATGGGCATTAAGGAGGAGCTCCTTACTGCATGGAGCCCTGCGTGTTATACGAAAACAATGAATCATGGAACACTACATCAAAAACGAATGATGTAATGTATGGTGATTAACATAACATAATAAAATAAAATTAAAAAAATAATTTGCCTAGAAAAAAGAAGAAGAATGTGGCCTTTAATATTCAAATGTTTCCCTCAGTTTCACTTGAATGTACCTTCTTTTTGTCCTTTAAAATCACTAGGTGGTTTCTATATTAATCCTTAAAGAGGAACTTTGCTGGGCTCTGCTGTTCATACACTGCCTCGGCTTAAAGCAGGACCCCATCAGCACAACGATAAACGGTCTTGGGAAGGAACAGTTCAGTGAGATGATGAACACATGCTATTAGATTCTCCTGAAGACAACCAACATCTGCCCAATGGTCAGGGCCATGAACTTGCAGCTTTGGACCATGATCAGGATGGGAGAGAGAGATGTAGAATTAGCCTCCCCTGGGAGCTCTGCCCACTGGTGCTGAACTGGAGCTACCTGTCAACCTTTATTAGGAAGAGAGCCACAGGTCTACCCATCCACCCTTCCAGGGTCGGCAGAGAATCCAGTAATTAATTGTAGGAGCTGAGAATCAGACAGACGTGGGCTCATGTCACTAGCTATGTGACTTTTAGAGAAAGTACTTAAGCTTGCTAAGCTTCAGTGATCTTATCTTCAAAATGGCGCTTCGGCAAGATTATTCACCTAAAGTGCCTAGCATAATACCTCGTGTATAGTAAATAGTAAATGTCGACTGCCATAATTATCACTACTATCATCAGTATCATTTATCTATTTTAGTATAAGCCTTGTATTTTATTCATTTTTTATGCCCAGAGCAAAGCAAAGGGTCTGGCACACTGTGGATACTTAAAAGACTATTTTTATTTTGTTTAAGATTTATTTATTATTTATTTGAGAGAGAGAGAGAGAACATGGGTGAGAGAGTCTGAAGCAGACTCCTGTGCTGAGTGTGGAGCCCCCGCGGGGCTGATCTCATGACCCTGAGACCATGACCTGAGCTGAAACCAAGAGTCCAATGCTTAAATGACTGAGCCACCCAGGCGCCCCTTAAAGGATAGTTTTTGAAAGAAATCGGTATGGTAGACAGAATGATGGTTCCCTAAAGATTGTCCATGCCCTCATCCCTGGAACCTGTGAAAATATTATGTTATGTAACAAAGGGATTTGGCAGATGTGATTATGTGAAGGCTGTTGACATGGAGAGATTACTCTAGATTATCTGAATGGGCCCTGTGTAAACACAGGGATCCTTATAGGAGGGAGGCAGGGGGAACAGAGGCAGAGAAAAGAATGTGAGGATGGAAGCAAAGGTCAGGGTGCTGCAGCCGTGAGCCACGGAACGTGGGCAGCCTCCAGAAGCTGGAAAGGGCCAGGAGAGGATTCTCCCCTAAAACCTCCAGAAGGAACACAGCCTTGCTGACACCTTGATTTTAGCCCCACAAAGCCAGTTCTGAAGTCTGACCTACAGAACCCTACGGTAATAACTTTGACTGTTTTAAGCTCCATCTGGTTCATGGTAATTTGTTACAGCAGCAACCGGAAGCCCGCACAATCCGCGACGGGTGCTGGTTGCTTGCTCGGTGCCAGACGCTCTGCACCTTTCACATAGGCTCGCATTAAGACTCACAACAGGCCAGGGTGGAGGTTCCACTCTTGCCCCAATTTTACAGACGGAGAAACCAAGGCCCAGGGAAACTAAGCAATTCACACAATAGCCGGAAAAACAGAGGCAGTAGGACTGACCCTCAAAGCACTGTGTGCAAAGAAGAAAACCTTTACAGAAAAAAAACCTTAATAAAAATTCTCACTGATTTTCCTGCAAGGAACAAAGCCCTACACTACAGAGCCACAAGAAAATGACAAAAAAATTTTCTACAGGTTGTCCAGGTGCTATTTTCAGAGCCAGAGGCAGATCTTTTCATTCACGGAAAAAAGGCACCCACCAAGCAAGTTTGTGCAAAAGCTTCTAGGTCAGTGTCAGGAGCCCAGAAGGAACTGTGCGCTGAAAAGGAGCCCATTTCCTCGGCTGGACGGGTGGTCATCTGCAGCAGAAATGGGCAGCGCCGAGATTATTTTCATTCCCACATGACTTGCATGGACTGTCATTTTCACCAAAAAGTCATGAACAAGCCAAACGCTGCAGAACTGTAAAAAGTGGGAAACTCTCCTTGGCAGGGACACCACAGCTGGCTTTCCCAGGCACAATGATTCTTGAACTATACCCAGGAGCCAGCCTTGAGCATCTGCCCTTACTGCCCACCTCATCCATCATGTGACACCAGGTCTGTCTGCTTTTTACATTGGACTTTCCTGTGAGCTTTTCTTTGAAGAAAGGGTTTCTCTGCCATAAGGTCACATGAAGTGGGGCTTTTCCTTTATCTCGGGATTTACACTGAGACCCCAGAGCTGAAAACTGAGCATTTATTTATGCAGAAATTGCTAAGCTAAGGTCAGACTGGCTCAGACACCACCTGCTGCTTCCAGGCCATGTAAGAGAATTCACTGGAGAAAAGGCGTTTCTTAGAAAAACAAAAACAAAAACAAAAAACACAACATTGGGAGCACAGTGGCAAAAAAGCAGCAATGAAACTGCTCAGAGAGATCAGAGTGGTTGGCAGAAGAGGAATGCAGCATCTTGGCCCCCCAGCTGCGTGCTTGCTGAGCTGCAAACTCCATAGATCTGCCTTGCACTGTTCTGGAAAAGAGTGTGAGAGATTTATGAGAACTCAGATCTGCTCCATTAAGTACATAATTCCAGAGTACATGCAGATGGTGCCCCCTGGAAGTGTGCAATGAACAGAGCCCTGGGAAAATCAGACACAGGTTCCCACAGTTTGGCCTATAATGGCTGTTTGAACACAAAGGACAGCAGTGGAGTGGCCTGCTCCTCCCAAGCTTGGCAGGACCGAGATGCATAATGATTTCTCATGGGCCAAATGGACACAGAGGTGGGGCAAGGGGATAGCTAGCTTAGAGCCTTCATAAAAAGGTCTTCCCCCAAGAAGACAGTCTACTTGAGCAAAAAAGGCCCACGGTGAGCTCAAGCAGAGCCTGAAGGGACATCACAAGGGACCAGCCAGGGAGGGCACCACTCATGCAGGGGGAAAGTTTAGAGATCTTTGCAGGGGATTGCCAAGAACTCACAAAAGCTCCTGAATACCTGTAAGGCTAGAGACGACCAGGAAGGACAACAGCTAAGTGGAACATTTTGGCCTTCTCTTCATCCCTCTCCCTGCCACCTGACTCTGGAGGAGCCTGAAGCTGCAAAGCAGGCAGGGAAGGTGTTTGGACCTGGAGAGAAAGAGAACAAACAAGCCCCCCCCCCCACCTTTTCCACTTCTGGTCTGTGGTGTCTCAGGCCGGGCCTGACCTACGGGGAAAGGAGAACTCTGAAGTAGACCAGAGATTGGTATTTGGGTTTATATTAAACTGGACTTTAGAATACTTGAAAATAATTATTTCTATTTTTGTTTTATTTTACTTGAAAAATGCCTGGAAAAGCTGTAGGGTATTTCTGGGAGATGATCCAGGGTTGGCCTACCAGAACAAATGTGAATGTCACAGTTGAAGGGAAATAAAGCCATATTCTGTTTGCATTCCCAATACAGTCCGGCCCATTTAATAAACCAATTACACAGTATTTAAAAAAAAAAATGCTTCCAGCATCCCCATGTGCGCTGCCCCCCCCTTGCCCAAACCACCGCGATTCCTTGCCTGTACCTCAGTAACCTCCCATATAGTATCCCTGCTTCCATTCTCATGCCCCCTCTCTCCCTGCCCCATCCATTCTCTCACCGCCACCTGTCGGGGCAACAGCCTGACTGTTTATAGAGACACCCTTCCCGCCCAATCTCAGCCCTCGTGTGGGGCTTCAATGGCCTTGGCTCCTAGGCTTCGGGAGTGAAGCACGTGACCCGGGCTAAGCCAATCCACACATTGGATCCCCAAATCCCACTCTGATTGGCTAGAGGATGAGTCGCCGACCCTAGACAAGCCAAGAGAATTTAACCGCAAGACTTCCATCTGAGCCTTGGAGAAAGCAGCTTTCTGTGTCCTGAAGGATGTGAATCTGTAAGGATAAAGCCCTGGAGCCGCTGGCAGCCATCCTAGAACCACCAGGTGGGAATGTGCCTAGGGACACAGCAATGCCAAATAGGCGAATGAAGAAATGAAGAAATACATCTAATCCTGGATGCATCATCAGAGCTCTAGACTGAGCCCTGCCTGGACTGTTCAGTTACAAGAACCAATAATCCCCTTTTGGGCTGGATCCCATTTGAGCCAGGTTTTCTGTCACCTGCAGTAGAAATCATCCTAACTGATCCATCGGCTGACCCAGTGACTGTGTTTATGCCCATTAGGCTCATGTCTCAATCAATCCAAACTTACAAGTGGCCTCATAGGGCTACTTGGCAAAGGCCCAAAGAGATTCTGATTGGTCTTCAGAGCACCAATTCCAGCAGCATCGTTGCCATTAGGATCAATTCCTGACCTGAAAAAGTACCAGCTTTCTCTGTCTCCACCTAAATTTAACATGCAACTTCAAGGATACTGTCCTGACCTTCCCCTCTTGCTGTCTTAATGATGTTGCCTTCTACCTTTAGAAAACATCGAAATACAATCACTGTTAGCACCCTCAAATAGGTCGTAAATTTCTCACTGCACTTTCATTAATATTCTAACAGAACAGTCTAATTCTTTTCAATGTATTTCTCATATGTGCTTCTTCATCTGTTTGTTCTTATATTAGAAAATACATAAAAGATGGGGAACAAGCCTCTTTGTAGGCAAAGAGCAGTTAGGAGCTTAATAAACGTTAAACTATTGACAAAGACATGATGACAAAGGTGACAGTGGTGGTGTTACATGCATCATTAGAAGGATGACTTTCTCACAATGTAGAGGAGATATTTCCTCCGAATTAATAAAAATCTACTTTGTTCATTTACCCTCATGAGAAGAAATCAGAAAGGTTTAGGTGGTCAACTGAGCAGGGAGCCCGATGAGGGACTTGATCCTGGGACTCCATTCCCACATTTGAATAGCTACCTGTGGTGTTTGAAAGCTTGGACCCTTTCTTAGAATATGTAAAATTCTTCTTGTCTATTCAATACCTCTAAGCAAAATAACATAGTGATTCTAAATAATGAACCAAACATTTTAAATTTCCTTAAGATACATATGCGATCAAAATCTAAAAGGAATCCATTGAAAGCAGAACATCCCCCACAGATATTAGCCACATAATTAAAATTATTCATCAGCTCCCAGCTATAGACCATGAGCTCACCCCTACAGCAAGCTGATCTTGGTATCAGGGGCTTTACTAAAATACCCATTACTGATTTCTGGAATCTTAGCTATAACAGCACTTCTGTTCTGTGGGGGTCTGATTAGAGTGAAGTAAGAAATTCTTGAACCTCAGCACTTAAGCCACCCGGCTGTCAGTTACTTCCCTGGGTCTGGAGGGCATCTTCCCCCTCCCAACCTTGTGCAGTCCGTGCACCTGGGCTACAGCACACAGGGACGTGACTTAAGACATTGGTGGAATTCTGCTTACTGGCCCTAATACTGGATTCTGATGCTACTGTATGTAATTGTCCATGTACTGCTCCGACCCTGGTGGGCTTCTGGGATCTCTGATGATTGGACACAATGTCCCTGCACATTCTGAGACTGTGGGATGTCCAGCAGGATGTTGAAAATGGAGTGGAGGGACGCCTGGGTGGCTCAGTTGGTTAAGCAACTGCCCTCAGCTCAGGTCATGATCCTGGAGTCCCAGGATCAAGTCCCACATTGGGCTCCCTGCTCAGCAGGGAGTCTGCTTCTCCCTCTGGCCCTCCCCCTTCTCATGCTCTCTCTCTCTCATTCTCTCTTTCAAATAAATAAATAAAATCTTTTAAAAAAGAAAGAAAGAAACAAGAAAGAAGAAAGAAAGAAAGAAGAAAGAAAGAAAGAAAGAAAGAAAGAAAGAAAGAAAGAAAGAAAGAAAGAAAGAAAGAAAGAAAGAAAGAAAGAAAGAGGAAGGAAGGAAATGGAGTGGACTTTGATGATTCAAAGCTGAATCCTGCTTCTGGGACGTACTAACTGTATGAAGCTGGGCAAGTTATTTACCTTCTCTGAGCCCCCGGTTCACACATAAAACAAGGGAGATAATGATGCTCAATGAATATTTATCTTGCAGGGGTTTTCTTTTTTTAAGTGACATACTTGACTCAAAACCACAATAAGATATCACCTCACACTGTTAGAATGTCTGTTATCAAAAAGACAACAGATTACAAATGTTGAGGCTGTGGAGAAAAGGGAACCCTTGTGCACCGCTGGTGGGAATGTAAATCAATGCAGCCACCTTGGAAAACAGTATGGAGATTCCCCAAGAAAGTAAAAATAGAACTACTGTATGACCCAGCAATCACACCCACCCACCCCTGGGTATATCCCCAAAGGAAATGAAATCACTATCTTGCAGCATTATTCACAATAGCCATGGTATAGAAACAACCTAAGCATCCATCAATGGATAAATAGATAAAGAAAATGTGATTTACAGATATACGGGTATATAGATACGCACACAATGGAATACTAGTCAGCCTTTAAAAAGAAGGATATTCTGCCATTTGCAACAACATGGATGAAACTAGAAAGCATTATGCTAAGTGAAATAAGCCAGAGAAAGAGAAATATTGCATGGTATCACTTATATGTGGAATCTTTTCTTAAAAAAGTCAAACTCAAAACAGAGTAGAATGGTAGTTGTCAGAGCAGAGGCTAGAGGAGATAGGCAGACACTAGCAAAAGGCTGTAAGATAAGTAAGGTCTGAGGATCTAATGGATAACATGGTGACTGCAGTCGATCATACTATATTGCACAGCTGAAATTTACTAAGAAAGTAGAACTTAAGTGTTCTTACCAAAAAAAAAAAGGTAAATATGTGAGGTGATGGATGTCTCAATTAACTCATTAGTGGAAATCTTTTCACAACGAATACATAGGTCAAATCACCACATTGTGCACTTTAAATATATTTACGATTTAAATAAATTCCAATTTTAGTTGTCAATTATAATTAACAAAGTTCAATAAAGCTGAAAAATGGTGTTTTTGAAATGGGCAAAAGTAGGACACTCAATAAGTGGATGGCGCCATCACTATAACTTCGCTGTTCACGTTATCACCAGGTCCTCACACTGATGCTACTCTCCATTCTCTGACAATATAGTGCTAATGCCATTCATTTCTCATCCTTCCTGCTCCGCTCTACTGTCTGGAAGAGTCACACTGCCTGAATTTATGCAGCAGAGCAGAGAGGCAAAGAAGATGCAAAGAGGTGAGGCTTTAGAGAATTTCTGTCCACCCTGCTGTCACTGCCTATAAAGCTTGAACCACTGGCTCTCGGTCTGCCTTCTGACCAACTTTTCTCCTAATCTGGACATCTGGGCATCTGAGTTCTGGCATCCCTGGACCAACCCCAGTGCCTAAAACTAGAGGCTTAACGTTGGTATTGAACCCCAAATGGGGCCATAATATGGGTCAAAGCATAGTACCAATAATAGTATTGTGCACATATTTCCTATAAAATACAATCCATCATCAATTACAAAATGCATCATCATTTTATGTACTTCCAGAAAACTAATATTGCCAACTAAATGATTATATATCATTGGTAGAAAGACACATTCTGATTTCAGATGTGTAATGAGAATAATGCATCTTAGAATTAATGTAGTACAATAGAACATTTCCCTTGGGAAACAGTTAAAAGTACATGGTTCTTATTCTTATGTGCAAGAGTCCTGCACAGAGCCTGGCAGACAGTACATAAATATTTGTTAAATGAATAAATAGATACATGAAGGAATGCATTCCTTTACGGCCACATTATAACGAGGTTCTGTCATTTAAAAAGAAAATTTGATGCAGGAAGAAAATCATGCTAAAAGTTAAATACATCATTTCACCAAACCTTCCATTTATTCATTTAAAAGAATAAACTTCACTCTGAACATTTCGTACATGTGTTGCCTCTTCAGCAAAATGGAAACCTAGATACGGTAACAGATTCCAAAAGTTTCGTGTCTACCTAATAGCCAGTCTTCAGGTAGACACTATTTTTAAGTGTGCAGTATCTGGGACCATAAAATGTTAAGGTGCCCCTTCAGAAGCATCTGGCAGCATCCACAGGGCACACTCACTTTGGGTTCCTATTAGCTAGGAGACAGCGCTGGCGTCTTTGATAACTGGGAACACGGATCTGCCTAACAGAGCCTTCTCCCTTCTTTTGTACCCCTAAATTGGCTATAGATTTGCTGGAACTATGATGGGGATGCAGGCGAGTGAGTCACAGTCCCCAAAGAAGTTCCCGTTAGAAGAATTCGCCTCCACTTCCTGCCCAGAGCAGCTTTGCCCTCTTCGTTGCAATTAAAAATTGGTGCGTTTCACCTCAGATACTACAGAGCTAGGCATTATATAAAATAGATAAAAGAACAAGAAGTATACGAGCAGAAACTAAATGAAAATAGATGGATTTTGGAGATTCATAAATGTAGATGGTGCTCCAGGAAAATTTCAGGGAACAGGTGCCACCGTCAACAAAGGACCATCCTTCTCTTTGCTGTGCAGTGGCAAGTCACATTTCGGACCCCCCTCTTTTTAAGTCTTCGTCTGCTGTTTGCTTAAAAGTATTCAAATTAGATTCCTCTCTGTGTAGAAGCTGAACTGCATCCACAGCTACTGGATGTCACGTCCATATCAAGTGGAAAACAGGAGTTGGAATAGAAGAATCCTGTTATGTAAGTGTCCCTCCGTAGAGGGATATTGCAGGGGAAAGGACTATGGGTAAAAACAAGTCACTCAAATGACTTTTCACAGTATACTGTAGGCCAGTTTCCCAGGACATGGTACCCTTGTACAAGTCAAGAACAATAATGTCCATTTTCAGTGCAACATAAATGCCTCTGGAGCTTGCAAGTCCACATGGAAATTATACAGCTATTTATCCTTGTGTATAATTAAAGACAAAATAAAAGGAATTAACAGAGCCTGGACTGCTTCTGCTCCTTCCCAGCAAGAAAATTACCTGTAAGATGCCTGCTCACCCTCACCCACATATGCTAGAACTACAACCATTATCTTATTTCCCCTACATACAATCAACATTCCCCAGTATTCCATACCTCCTGGATGACACCACTCTCTTCTTGTAATTTAAGGGAAAGGACTGACTCCACTGTGCTGCTGGTGGCTGGTCTCTCCCCAGACTTCTACACTGACCCTCTGTTTAGATCTTTCTTCTTCACTCCCTCATTGGTCCCTCTAGCCCAGAACTCTGTCATGTGACCATTCAGGATCTCATTATTCATCACCCAGATTACCCTGATAGTCCCCAGCTTGCTATTCTTCATCATCATCCACTGGATGTGGATTCATATCCATTAGTGGTTTCATAAAGTGCAACACATCCCATGTCATAGCCGTCAAGGTCTCTTGATTGCCTATGGAAAGAAATCCACACTCAGCCCAGAGTCTAGAGTGTCCACAAGATCCCAGCCTTCTTTTCCACCTTCATCTTCCCACATTGCCACAGGACAACTGGATACTTGCTCTTCTTCCAAGCAAGGGCCTCCGTTTCCCTCTTTGGTGCCTTGTGGATGTCCTTCCCTCTGCTGGACCCTCTCCATCAATGCCTTTTATATCATTTCATCCTTCAAAGTCCATCTGAAGTGCCAGGTCTTCCAGAAAGCCTTCTGTGGTCCCCAGAGCTGGCTATGAACTCATCCTCTCTCCTAAGCCCTGAGCATACACTCACTCACCGCATCTCTCTTGAGGTCCTCACCCCATTCTGCTCCCCACCCTCCCACTCACCCCCACCACTTCACCCTTCATTTTCTGGTATATCACTCACTCAAACACTGTACTCTCCTTCATATCTGCAAAAGCATCATGGAGTCTATGGCAAGGACTTGCTGAAGTGAACTGGAATTAAGGAGAGCTTACCAGCCCCGATTCTATAGATGAAGTTCACTCCACTGCCCAGGACAGAGCTGCTGTCCAATGACATAATGAGAGCTGCTCCAACAGCTGGAATTGGCCTCATCAAGCCTACATCTCACCTTCTTACCAGTGTGCCATTCTCCCGCTGCCTTGCTCCAAATCCATTAAAACAAAGACTGCATATACTTCCTATTTTCATCTCCTCTGGCACAGTGGTTTGTACACGGTAAGTACTTAATGAATGCAGCTGAACCCATTTACTCAATTCATCATGTCACAACCAGAGAGCTATAACAGTGCTCTGAGTGTTCCCAAGAGTGTAGTACAGGACCCACTGGTGGTACACAAGATGGCATTAGGTGACACGCAGATGAAACATTTTTTAATGGCCGTGCGTTTATTTTAATGAGCACCAAAACAGAAGTACTGCAGAATACCTAGGATTTCATAGATACCATTGCTTAGGGTAAGGCTAAATTTATTTCAGTTTTTAAAAGAAGGGGTCAATTTAAAGAAAAATAGGAACTAAATAGTGGGTAGATATTGCTTAAGGCAAAGCTAAATTTATTTAAGTTTTTTTTTTTTAAAGATTTAATTTATTTATTTGACAGAGAGAGACACAGCGAGAGCAGGAACACAAGCAGGGGGAGTGGGAGAAGCAGGGAGAAGCAGGTCTTCTGCTGAGCAGGGAGCCCGATGTGGGACTCGTTCCCAGGACCCTGGGATCATGACCTGAGCCGAAGGCAAACGCTTAACAACTGAGCCACCCAGGCGCCCTAAATTTATTTAAGTTTTATTTAAAGATTTTATTTATTTATTTGTCAGAGAGAGAGAGAGAAACAGAGAGCGAGCACAAGCAGGGGGAGGGGCAGAGGGAGAAGCAGGCTCCCCGCTGAGCAGGGAGCCTGATGTGGGGCTCTATCCTAGGACCCCAGGATCATGACCTGAGCCAAAGGCAGCTGCTTAACCGACTGAGCCACCCAGGCGTCCCTATTTAAGTTTTTAAAAGTTAAATCAACTTAAAGAAAAAAAGCAAATTAAGTAGTGTTATAGGGTGTATCTAAATATGGCCACAAACATTTTAAAGCAAAGGTGGCACAGGAAAGGCTGATGTTTAGAAACCTTGCCCTAACTAGTATTTCCAGTTTGAATCTGGTTTGCTCTCAAATGCCCCACACCTACTGCAAGATTTATCCTTTATAAACATCCCTTCATGTCACATCAGGTCTGGGAAACCCCAAGTAGCTCCACACAACCAGCCCACATCTCACTTCCTCCACTGACAGTTACTTCTCTAATCCTCTTTCCAAGCCCTCCTCTGATTCCTGGGCAGGGGGCTCCACCCTTTCTGCCCCTTGGGCAAATCATGCAAATGGGCCAGCTTGCCTGTGCCTAAACTATTCTCCCTCCCCTTTCCTTCCACCAGTCCATGCACATTCCTGCCCCTAAATAATAGAAGTTCAAAACCATCTGCTCCTTCCATTTCTTATTCCAATACATCTTGTACGCACATTCTTCATCTACTCAATTAACAGGTTTTACCTGCGATCTTGCTTTCGTCCACAGGCATGTTTCAGCACCCCAATCAGAATGTGAACTCAGCAAGAACTCAGCAAGGGCAAAGACTATGTCCTTGATGTTCTGTGAAGTCTCCATCAGCCTACAAGTGTGCTGAGCATGTGTCTCATCATGGAATAAACTGAAACCAACACATCCAGAAGGCATCGAACACCGGGTGCTCTACTTGTATGTCAAACATGAACTCGGTTCCAGATAGCTCACCCACAGCATCATCCAAGTGGGATTCTTACTGCACTCATCCCAAAGACCAAGCTTTAACAGTTTTCCTGCATAATGAACCTGGATTTATCATTAGAATTCATCCTTCAGGGTATATTAATAAAGAAATCACTCAATCTGGGTTCATCACTAACACTTTTACAGAACTCATCTATCCTGGGTCACCTGGGTGGCTCAGTTGGTTGGGCGTCCAACTCTTAATCTCGGCTCAGGTCTTGATCTCGGGGTCATGAGTTCAAGCCCCACATTGGGTTCCAGGCTGGGCATGGAGCGTACTTTAAAAAAAAAAAAAAAGAACTCATCTGTCCCTTCAAAAGATTTGATGGAATCCAAAATTCAGAAGGCTGTTGGTCTCAAAATTAATTTTACTTATCATGATTTCAAAATAAATAAAAATCACCTATCCTACATTATACTTCTCTTTCTCAATCTGTTAAGAGGTAATTCAGTATTTCAAACATCATCTGAGGAAATATAGTCCAGTTGTTCATAAACCTGGACTTTGGTTCTACTCAGACCTGGGTTAGACACTCAACTGTACCATTTGCCGGCTCCAGGACCTTGGCAAAATTCATTTACTCACACAGCGAACATTAATTGAAAGCTACAGTGTGCCAGGCACTGTGCCTGAGCTCCCTAAGCCTCATTGTTCTCCTGTATAAAATGGGAATGATGACATTCCCCAACAACAGACACACTGCCAGGATTAAATAAGATAATGTATGCAAAATGCCTGCCCCTCTGCCAGCTCAGTATTAATGAATAGTAACAATAAACATTAGTTGTCATTGTCCTTACCACATCATCATCGTGGTCTTCTTCAGTCTTTGTAGAGCATTTAACTTTGGCAATGAAGGTTCCCTTCTTAAAACTCTCTCTTCCCTTGATTTCATGGAGATGTCATCTTAGAGTTTTAAATTTATTAATTTAGTTTTAGCTTACTAAATTAATAAACAAAAAACATTTTCAGTGAGTGACAGGCAAGTTGCAGACAATGACAACAGTGTGCTGACAGAGTGTGACCTGCGCAAGTGGGTGGACAGAAAAGCATCTCTGAGAGACTGTGGACTCTGAGAAACAAACGAAGGGTTCTAGAGGGGAGGGGGGCGGGGGGATGGGTTAGCCTGGTGATGGGTATTAAAGAGGGCACATACTGAATGGAGCACTGGGTGTTATATGCAAACAATGAATCATGGAACACTACATCAAAAACTAATGATGTAATGTGTGGTGGCTAACATAACATAATAAAATAAAATTTAAAAAAAGAAAAGAAAAGCATCTCTGAGGAGATGACATTTGGACCAAGGTGTCAGAGGTGAGGAGGAACAAGTCACATGAAGATCCAATGGGAGAGAATTTCAGGAGAATAAAAGGTCCTACAGAGGCTAAGATAAGAAGGGACTGGTTTATTCAAGTAACAGAAATAAGCCTAGGGGTGCCTGGGTGACTCAGTTGGTTAAGCATTGGTTAACGTCTGACTTTGGCTCAGGTCATGATCTCAGGGGGATCTCAGTGGGATTGAATCCCTCACTGGACTCTTCACTCAGCAGGGAGTCTGCTTCTCCTTCTGCCCCTCCCCCTGCTTGCATGTGCATGGGCTCGCTCTCTCTCTCTTTTTCTCTCTCTCAAATAAATAAATAAAATCTTTAAAAAAAGAAATAAAGAAATAAACCTAGGGAGGGCTAGACTCTAGATGAGGTTTAGAGAGGAAGTAAGCAACAGCCCTCACACGGGGCTTTGCAAGCAAGCATCAGAGGCTCACAGTTAATGCCAAGGGGACAGGGGCACTATTTGTGAATTGTAACCTGTGGGTATGATAGGATCTGATTTACATGTTTAAAGATCATTTTGGTTGCCCTGTGAGGAACGGATTATGGAGAACAGGAGGGAAAGCAATAAAAAGGCTATGTCAGCCATCCAGCTAAGAAGATGCATCGGACTAGAGTGGCAGGAACATATCCTGGGTACGTTTTAGAGGTCACAGTTGGCATGACTTATTGATGAATGGATGTGAAGTGTCAAGGGGCAGAAAAGAAAGGACTCACCCATGCAACATGCCTAGATTTTTGTTTGAGCAATTATATCTATCCATGGTGGTGCCATTTATTGAGAAGAGGAAATCTTGGGGAGAAGCAGGTTTGGGATGGAAGTCCACAGTCCTGTTTCAATCTTTGGAGCTGGAACGGGCCACTAGACAGGTGAGCAGAAATGTCAAGGGGGCAGGTGGATGTGCAAATTTGGAGATACACAGTTGGGAGGTGCTAGGGCTGCTGACATCACTGAGGGAGAACCACAGACAGAGACCACAGGGACAAGTCCAAGTGCTTGGGCATGCCGCCATTTGGAAGGAGAGCACCAGAGAAGGAGCCAACAGGAAAGTGAGGAGCAGCCATGACAACTGAAGGAAAACCTCCAAGGAAATAATGTCACAAAGCAAGCAATAGAAGTGAAATGCTTTAAGAAGGAAGAAGCGGTCAACTGTTTGAATGGCCTCAAGGTGTCAAGGAAGATGCAGCTGATGCTGCCCCTCTCCCCACCTTGCCAACACACCCAGTTTCAAGCATATGTTGGTTAAATGGCAACATGTTTAAAGAACATGGGCCCCAGTCACAAGTTCAGGTAGTAATTCTTAATTGGTCCAAGCCAATAATGATAATACCCTTCCCCTTTAACACTGACTGGTTTAGGGTTTGTTTTAAGGAGAAGTGTGCTATAGGGCTCCTAGGGGGGAAAAGTCCTCCCTGATGAAAAGAGAAATATAAGGAAAAGCCCCTTCACTTCCCTCCCTGCGTTTAGATAACATAATGCTTGCTGGAGCTTCTGCAGCCCTCTTGCCACCATCCGGGGAGCATTTGCCAATGTGATGAAGTGAGGCAGGGCGGAAAGCTGGACAAACCCGGGTCCTTGATGGCATTACAAAACAGCTGAGCCAACAATGGCAGCCCCTTGTTCAGTGAGAAATAACTCACTTAATAGTAAATGTCCTTGCTGTCTAAGCTTCTTTGAATGGGACATTCTGCCACATGCAGCTAAAGCATCCTAATTGATAATTAAGATACAAGAACAGACAATGGAGTGCAATGGCTACTGGTGACCTCAGTCAGAACAGCCCCTGTGAAGAGGTGGCTTAGAAAGGTGGTGGGGTGGGAAAGTAGAGACCATGATTCCAGACAACTCTTTCCAGACATTTGGCTGTGAAGGGCATAAAGGAATTAGCTGGTGGCCACAGGAAATGTGGAACAAGGGGATGCTGGAAGATCCTGAAGTGAGTTCACACACTAGTGGGAAGATTCAAGTAGATGGGGAGAGGGTGATCGTTTGGGAGAAGGGAGGAGACCAAAAGAGCATACGTGGTGGGGTCCCCAGCATACATGGGAGGAGCAGACGCACTTCATCCATTAAGGAATAAAGGCGGGGCAGTGAGTGCAGATGTAGGTAGTCTGGCAGAGTTGGGGTGGGGGGAAGTGAGGTCGTTCTGACCAATTACTTCCTTTTTTCTGTGATGTAGGAAACTCTCAAAATGTCTCTCAAGACTATCTAAAACTCTCCCCCCACTGAGAATTCCATCCTGAGTTACTCTCAACTCCTTCCTCCATATTCCCACAGAACTGTGTCTCTCTCCTCTGGAGTATGTATTCATCTAGCGTCATAGTTTTAATCCCCCTTGCCACCAGTATGGAAACTCCTTAAGAGCAAAGAACATCTAGGGCACCCGGGTGGTGCAGTTGGTTGTTGGTTAAGCATCCGACTCTTGGTTTCGGTTCAGGTCACAATCTCAGGGTCCTGGGACCGAGCTCCGCACTGGGCTCCACACCCAGTGTGGAGTCTGCTTGAGATTCTCTCTCTCTCTCTCTCTCTTTCTCTGACCCTTCCACTCATGCTGTATGTCTCTCTCTATCGCTAAAGTAAATAAATAAAACCTTTTAAAAGGGGGAGGCAAAGAACATCTAATTAATATCTCAGAACCCATCACAGAGCCTGGCACATGTGTTTAATAAATATATTGAATTGAAATAAAGTCTTCATGTGCTGGATTGAAAAAGACAGTCGGTCCTTATTCACAGATGCCACATATGCAAATTCTTCTACTTGCTAAAATTTATTTGTAACCCAGAAACAATACTCACAGGACTTTCGCAGTCACTTGCGGACATGTGCAGAGCAGCAAAACATCTGTCATCCACACACACGTCCCCAGCTGCGGTCGAACAAAGCCACGCTCTGCCTTCCTGCTGTGGCTCTGATACTGTAAGCAAGTGTCCTTTTCATGATCTATTTAGTGCCATATTTTTCACATATTTTTGCTTTTTGTTGGTCATTTCATTGTTTAAAATAGCACTCAAGCATGGTGCTGAAGTGCTTTCTAGTGCTCCTAAGTGCAAGGTTGTGATTGCTTTATGGAGAAAATATGTGTGCTAGGTAAGCCTCCAGCAGGCACAAGCTACAGTGCTGTTGCCGTGGGTTCAATGTTAATGAATCGGCAATATTTATTACATAAAATGTCTTTAAACAGAAACACACATAAAACGAGGTTACGTAGTGATCAGTGGATAAAAATGTGGTGACCAGGGGCTCTCAGGAACCTAACCCTGTCTTTCCTCTAGAAGCAACAGTTCCATATTCACTAACTCAGCATCCGAGGAGACTTTATAGAACATAACCTCTGCAAATAATAAGAATCAACTGTACTCCATTTTGCCATCTTCCGAGAAGGAGAATTATGGAAACAGAATGGTTTGATGAGGCTGAGATGAGTCTCATCAAGCCTTAACCTCTCTTTTCATGCTTTATGGATTACTCATCAGCACCAGGATTTGTGCTGAAGATGTCTTGCAGAAAAAGCTGCTGATTAGCTGTAAATCGTATCCCCTGAGAGCCACTAGCCTGTGGGGGGGGAGGGGCAACGTACGGAACCCTCTCAAAGCTAGTGGGGTGCGGAATAAGGCAGAGAAGCAAGGGAAGGGTGAAGCTTTACCATATGTCTTAATGTGGTTTCCCCCAGAAGCTGATCCTAAGATAAGGACGTTAACACTGTAGTTATTTGGAAGGTAAAGAAAGCACTGGTGGGGGAGGGGGGGTGTGGAAAAGAGAGAGGAGATTGGAAAGCAGCCAAGATAACCAATAAAAGGTGCAATATCAAGCTAATTTTCACTGTGGGGATAATGGAATTTTTTCCCATTGGAGAAACTAAGACTCCATGCAAAACATATTCCTGAGTTATCCCACCCAAGGCTGAGGGAACTGGGGTATTTATACATCATCTCTCATCAGTCATCGGTTGAGGAATGCTCTTGGGATGTGCACTTTCTGCCTTCCATGGAAGCAGCAAAGGAGGCAATGTCAAGAAAACAGGAGAAGATGCAAGAAATGGCAGTCAGAAGTCACCCATTTTGCACTGAAGGGGTAAGAGTGCAGGGGTAAGGATGGGCCCTGGCATGTCTGCTACGCCATACAGGGCTGACACTGAGGGTCTCACATTAACTGAGACCAGGAATGGGCCACTTCCTTGAGAAACCTACAAAACAAGCAGGTAACCATTACCTAAGTCCTGGGGTCTTCATGTACTTTCAGCTAATTAACTAATTCATAGACCAATGCCCACTAGTTTTAAGTCAAAATAAGGTTTAATGATGTTTCTAAAGGAATCTAGAGGCAGTACATAAGGTTATTTTCCTTCTTTGGTAGAAGCAAGATGGAAATCTGATTTGCATTTTTAATGATCAAATGGGGCCTCTTCCCTAAAATAGCATGTGAGAAAACAGCAGGACAGAAGCAGTTTTTGGAAAATCTACAGAATCTAACACTCCATAGGATATGCTGACTCACCATCATTGACTAGGTAGGTCCCCCATGAACATGCAATGAGGACACACATGCCTGCCCAAGAGCCAGCTGGTGCTGGGTCTTCCCTTCCACAAGCACCAATGCCCACCACCTCCAACGCTGTCACAGAAACTGAGGAATGTACACTGCAACTTATGTCTCAGGAAAAGTCCTGGGGTTAGGAGAGGGAAGCCAGTTCACACCTCGAAGTGGTCAATTACAAGCTATTATTAAAGATAAGGCAAGAACGACATTTCCTCTTTCACATCGGGTGAGTGGACTGCTAGACTTTGAACACAGAAAATATATTTCTCTCTTCATCTTGATTTCTACAGCTTTCACAGTTCACGCCACAACCCTTGAGAAATGGACAAAAGAACTAGACTTCATAAAGATAAAAAGCTTCTGCACAGCAAAGGAAACAGTCAACAAAACTGGAAGGCAATGTATGGAATGGGAAAAGATATTTGCAAATGTCTTATCAGATAAAGGGCTAGTATCCAAAATCTATAAAGAACTTATCAAAATCAACACCCAAAAAACAAAAAATCCAGTCAAGAAATGGGCAAAAGACACGAACAGACACTTCCCCAAAGAAGACATCCAAATGGCCAACAGACACATGAAAAAATGCTCAACATCACTCGGCATCAGGGAAATACAAATCAAAACCTCAGTGAGATACCACCTCACACCAGTCAGAATGGCTAAAAGGAACAACCCAAGAAACAACAGATGTTGGTGAAGATGTGGAGAAAGGGGAACCCTCTTACACTGTTGGTGGGAGTGAAAACTGGTACAGCCCCTGTGGAAAACAGTCTGAAGATTCCTCAAAAAGTTAAAAATAGAGCTACCCTACAACCCAGGAATTACACTACTAGGTAATTATCCAAAAGATACAAACATAGTGATTCGAAGGGGCACATGCAACCCAATGTTCATAGCAGCGATGTCCACAATAGCCAAATGATGGAAAGAGCCCAGATGTCCATCAACAGATGAATGGATAAAGACAATGTGGTATATGTCTACAATGGAATATTACTCAGCCATCAAAAAGCATGAAAACTTGCCATCTGCAACAACATGGATGGAACTAGTAGGTATTATACTAAGCGAAATAAGGCAGTCAGAGAAAGACAAATACCATATGATTTCACTCATATCTGGAATTTAAGAAACAAAACAGATGAACACAGGGGAAAGGGAGGAAAAATAAAATAAGATGAAAATAGAAAGGGAGGCAAACCACAAAAGACTCTGAACTCTAGGAAACAAACAAAGTTGCTAGAGGAGAGATGGGTGGGGGAAGGGATAACTGGGTGATGGGCATTAAGGAGGGCACTGGATGTAATGAGCATTGGGTGTTATATGCAACTGATGAATCACTAAATTCTACCCCTGAAACTAATAGTATAGTATATGTTAACTAAATTGAATGTAAACAAAGAATTAAAAAATAAAAAGACTTAGACTGGCCAACGTAAATCACAGAAGCCACCTGTGGGTATGCAGCCATGAAACCAGATCCTCCTCCAGGAGGTAGATGGAGAATATCAGAGTCCAGTGAGCAGGGACTCCCTCAACCATGAAGGAAGAGGGGCCAGGAAAAGGGCCAGGTCTGAGGCCCAGGTAACCCGCACCTAGAGGGACACACTGCTTTACCTGGACGTGGTGCTCAACATGACGCAGAGGCCTGATCAGAGGCCAGCAAATGGCCTTGGAACCCACACAGACCTGGGTGCAAGCCCCAGCTCAAGCACTTTCGAGCGGCGGCAGCCATGAGCGGCTCCATACACTTTCTCAGCTTGGGTTTCCTCATCTTCCAAATGGCGCTGACACTACCTGTCTCGTTGTTGTCCATTTCTTCATTCAGAAGTAGATACGGATGCTACAAAATGAGTGAGCCTTGAGAACATTATGCTAAGTGAAAGAAGCCAGTCACAAAAAGCCACATGTTGAAACGTGACACACCAGCCCGCTTGGAGGGATTTCGGACAGAAGGGAAAGGAGCAGCGCCGCGTCGTCCGCCTCCCAGCGCGCCCCAGGCACTTCTCCCCGGCCTCCCCGAACTCTCCCGCGACCTCTGCGCGCCCTCAGGCCGCCCTCCCCGCCGCGGGATCCGGACAACTTCAGGGGTGGGGTGCAAAGAAAGTTTGCGGCTGCTGCCGCCGGCCTCCTGCCTCTCGGCCTAGGAGGCTCGCCGCCCGCACCCGCCCGCTCGGCCTTGCCAGGGACCGCATCCCGCCCGGAGACCGCCACCATGAACAAGCTGTACATCGGCAACCTCAACGAGAGCGTGACCCCCGCGGACTTGGAGAAAGTGTTTGCGGAGCACAAGATCTACAGCGGCCAGTTCTTGGTCAAGTCCGGCTATGCCTTTGTGGACTGCCCCAATGAGCACTGGGCGATGAAAGCCATCGAAACTTTCTCCGGGAAAGTCGAATTGCAAGGAAAACGCCTAGAGATTGAACACTCAGTCCCCAAAAAACAAAGGAGTCGGAAAACTCAGATTTGAAACATCCCACCCCAGCTCCGTCGGGAAGTGCTGGACAGCCTGCTTGCTCAGTACGGTACAGGGGAGAACTGCGAGCAAGTGAACACCCAGAGTGAGACTGGGGTGGTGAATGTCACCTATTCCAACCGGGAACAGACCAGGCAAGCCATCATGAAGCTGAACGGCCACCAGCTGGGGAACCACGCCTTAAAAGTCTCCTACATTCCTGATGAGCAGATAGCACCGGGTCCTGAGAATGGGCGCCCCGGAGGCTTTGGCTCTCGGGGTCAGCCCCGCCAGGGCTCCCCTGTGGCAGCGGGGGCCCCAGCCAAGCAGCAGCAAGTGGATATCCCCCTGCGGCTCCTGGTCCCAACCCAGTATGTGGGTGCCATCATTGGCAAGGAGGGGGCCACCATCCGAAACATCACGAAACAGACCCAGTCCAAGATAGATGTGCACAGGAAGGAGAATGCAGGCACTGCGGAGAAGACCATCAGCGTCCACTCGACCCCTGAGGGCTGCTCATCTGCGTGTAAGATGATCTTGGAGATTATGCATAAGGAGGCAAAGGACACCAAAACGGCCGATGAGGTTCCCCTGGAGATCCTGGCCCATAATAACTTTGTGGGGCGTCTCATTGGCAAGGAAGGGCGTAACCTGAAGAAGGTGGAACAGGACACAGAGACGAAGATCACCATCTCCTCGCTGCAGGACCTCACCCTCTATAACCCCGAGAGGACCATCACTGTGGAGGGGGCCACTGAGAACTGCTGCAGGGCGGAGCAGGAGATCATGAAGAAAGTTCGGGAGGCCTACGAGAATGACGTGGCTGCCATGAGTCTGCAGTCACACCTCATCCCCGGCCTGAACTTGACGGCTGTAGGTCTGTTTCCAGCCTCGTCCAGTGCGGTCCCGCCACCTCCCAGCAGCGTCACTGGGGCTGCTCCCTACAGCTCCTTTATGCAGGCTCCGGAGCAAGAGATGGTGCAGGTGTTCATCCCGGCGCAGGCAGTGGGTGCTATCATCGGGAAGAAGGGACAGCACATCGAACAGCTCTCCCGCTTCGCCAGTGCCTCCATTAAGATTGCTCCTCCTGAAACTCCTGACTCCAAAGTTCTATGGTCATCATCACTGGACCCCCAGAGGCCCAGTTTAAGGGTCAGGGAAGAATTTATGGAAAACTCAAGGAGGAGAACTTCTTTGGTCCCAAGGAGGAAGTAAAGCTGGAGACCCACATCCGGGTGCCGGCATCAGCTGCCGGCAGGGTCACTGGCAAAGGCGGCAAAACAGTGAATGAGTTGCAGAGCAGCCGAGGTGGTGGTGCCAAGAGACCAGACCCCGGATGAAAATGACCAGGTCATCGTCAAGATCATCGGACATTTTTATACCAGCCAGATGGCCCAGAGGAAAATACGAGACATCCTGGCCCAAGTTAAACAGCTGCACCAAAAGGGACAGAGTAACCAGGCCCAGGCACGGAGGAAGTGACCAGCCCCTCCCCATCACGTCGACTCAAGGACAACGGGCTGAAATCGAGAGCGCGTTCTCCCCAGCAGGCCTGAGAATGAGTGGGAATCAGGGACACTTGGGCCGGGATGTAGATCAGGTTTGCCCACTTGCTTGAGAAAAGACGTTCCAGTGAGGAACCCTGATCCCTCGGCCCCACACGCCCAACCAATTGGCCTGACACTGCCCACCCCTCAGGGTGTCACCATGGAAATTTCTAGCTCAGGGTGCTTTTAAACGTGGATTGTTTAAGTAAGTTCTCCAGGTCCCACCGAGAGGGTGGGCCAGACCCCAGTGGGAAGAGAAATAAAATTTCCTTCAGGTTTTAAAAAAAAAAAAGCCACATGTTATATGATTCCATTTATATGTAATGTCCAAAATAGACATATCCATGGAGACAGAAAGTAGATTGTGGTTGCCTAGGACTGGGAGAGAATGGCGGGGCGGCGGGGGGGGGGGGATAGGGAGTGACTGCTAATGGGTATGAGGTTTCCTTTTGGAGTCACGAAATCTTCCAAAATCAGATGGTGGTAATGGTAGCACAGCTCTGTGAATATAGTGGGGGAAAAAAAACACACACACACACACACACTGAATTGTACATTTAGATGGGTAAATTTTGTTATGTAAATTGTATCTCCATAAAGCTGTTATCTTAAAAAAAAAAAAAATTAGAGCCCTGGAGCCCTCACTATGTGCAGATTCTTTGGAAGCCGTGAGCGTCCAGGTCATGAGGCTACCCTTTAGGATATTAACTTGGAAGAACAAGCAAAGTGAAGAGTAATGTATATCATGTGTGTTAAGCACCGAGCACTGTGCCTGATGCAGAGAAACCCTTGGTAAATGGGTGGGACCAGTACTATTGTCATCATCGGTTATGATGATTGTGTGCCAGGCACTGAATTCTATTCTTTGTGCCCACTGTCTCATATAAGTCCCACAGACCCTAGGGGATGCATGTTATCATCATTTCTGGATCTCTGATGGGGACGCTAAGGCACAGAGAGGTAGGTCAGCCCCTGAGACCAGCCGCTTGCTGTGGCAGAGCTGGGGGACAAACGTGGGCTCTTACACAGCTTGTCATCACACACCCCCTCATCTCCAGCAGCAGGGCCACTGGTACCCTCATCAGCACTCACTACCACTGGGCAGGGTTCCCTCAATCACCAGAACTGGTTTAAAACAGAACAGAAACTTCTGGAAGCCACTAGCAGGATGGCTCGTACAGCTCTCTCCCAGCCACTCAGCTGAAAACTGGCATGGCAATGTGACCTCACCACAACCCTGTCTCAAACCCCAGGTGAGATTCCTGCAGCCCCACCCCACCCCCAGGGTTCTCAGTGGACACCCAGCCAGTCCAACCGGCTGCTGCCTCCTTAAGCTTTCATGACCCAGGCTGGCATACTTTACTGTCTGTTGGCCTCAGTCTGCCCCAGCATCCCAGATGCAGCAAAGAGACTGCCAGGTTCATAACCAGCAGACGCCCCAATTTCCCCCTATTCAGAAGATATGTAAATTTAGACACTTTGGGAATCATGTGTAGCAGCAAGAAGTTCCCATCTGCCAGAGAGAGAGAATGAGAAAGACAAAGTATTTAAGTACCTAACATTTGGGCCTCTTGCAGTTCCTCAGAGATAATTTACACGTCATCATCACGGGGGAGACTCACACTCTCCTCCCTTCCCAGTGGCACAGGCCACACAGTCCTAGTGAAGAAAGATTCTTCTTAGAAGTTCAGGGGCACTTGGGTGGCTTAGTCGGTTGGCTGTCCGACTCTTGATTTCGGCTCTGGTCTAGTCTCTGGGTTGTGGGATCGCGCCCCACGTCGGGCTCTGCGTTCAGAGGGGAGTCTGCTTGAGATTCTTTCTCTCTCTCCGCCTCTCCCCCCTCTACCTCTCTTTCTCTCTCACTCTCTAAAATAAAATAAATAAATCTTAAAAAAAAAAAAAAGTCCAGTACAAAGTAGGCAGCTCTGAGGCCTTCTACGACATCACTGAATTCTCTAACAGAATGTTGCTGCCTTCAGCAGGATCAACACTCATTCCCTACAAACTTATCAAACTAAACATTTTTGCAGAGCAATGCAACACCAGAATGGCCTCATTTCCATCCTTATTATAAGATTGCTTAAACTCCTTCATGTGTCAAATGTGCATCTGAAAAAAATTTCTACGATGCAGAGGAAGTTGACCTGAGTGTCTACAAGACAGACCGAGAGGTCTGGCCTGGAGGTATGTTTTGGGAGGGCAGGGATTTTGTGTTGTTCAATCCTGCACCCCCAGGCCTAGAACACTGCTGAGCACAAAGAAGACATGCAGTAAATATTCACTGAACAAATGAATGGATGTCTTCCCCAGGAGGCTGAATATACACTCACATCCACCATACTATTATAAAATTTAGTTTGGAATCTCAGAATTAATATGCTCTAGGCTCTACAGAGCTATAGCTCTTCATTAATTCTTCCCAAAGGAAGGGGAAGGGTTTCAAAAGAGGCCCCAGCACCTGTTGGTATTACCTTAAGACACAGTGTTGAATAATGGAGGTTAGCAGATAAGGATGCAAAGAATGTGCTTTGTCCCTCTTTGCTGTCTGGTCAAAGGCAAGTCACTTGACCTCTGTAGACTCCAGTGTTTCCCTTTACAGGTCTCAAAAGTCCCTTCCAATTTCTTGGGAAGAGCCAAGATGCCCTTCAACAGATGAATGGATAAGGAAGATGTGGTCCATATATACACTGGAATATTACTCAGCCATCAGAAAGGATGAATACCCAACTTTTACATCAGCATGGATGGGACTGGAGGAGATTATGCTCAGTGAAATAAGTCAAGCAAAGAAAGTCAATTATCCTATGGTTTCCCTTATTTGTGGAACGTAAGGAATAGCAGGGAGGACATTAGGAGAAGGAAGGGAAAAATGAAGGGGGGAGGAATCAGAGAGGGAGATGAACCATGAGAGACTGTGGACTCCGAGAAACAAACTGAGGGTTCTAGAGGGGAGGAGGGTAGGGGGATGGGGTAGCCCGGTGATGGGTATTAAGGAGGGCACGTACTGCATGGAGCACTGGGTGTTATACGAAAACGATGAATCATGGATCACTACATCAAAAACTAATGATGTATTGTATGGTGACTAACATAACATAATAAAATAAAATAAAATAAAAAAAGTCTTTCCAATTCCTAAAGTGAGTTTCATGTGAACTGGATAACATTACACAAGTTTGCCTTTGATGCCCTTTTCCTGTCCTCTGGGTACCTTCTGCCTTCTACCCCTGAGACACCTTCATGCCCCCACCCCCATCACACAGCCTTCACTTCCAGGGTCCTCCAGGTGCACCCTCTGTGGCTCCTTCCCAAGGCCAGTGTTCCCTGCTCCTGACTTTTCACTTCCTTACTTTACACCAACCCATCAATTTGGGTCCTGTGTTCCATTCCCTCTTGCCCAGCTCTCTCTTAGAAACTTGATTAACTTGGCTGCACGGATGGGTAATTGAGAGTTTGTATGTTATCCCAAAGAAAGACATTTGCATTTTAACAAGATGTGTTCTGGAGATGACATTTTAATCCATATCTCTATCAGCACCTTTATCATGGTATATCACGATACTTGATTATGCACCTGGCTCAGCAGCTAAACTGTGACTTTTCTGGGTATAAAGCCTCAGGTCTTTTTCCATCTTTCTGTGTCTGGTGCCTAGCCCCATTTCTCCGGGCACTCACTCAATAAATGTTTATGGATAACCACGCAGATGAATGAAAGGCTGCTGATGAAGAGTTAACATAGATTTCAGGCGATCTGATGGTCATGGGAAGGACTGATGTGGCTCAGCAATAGACAAGGACTTAGAGGGCTTCTCAAATCCCACCCCCTGTGGCTGTCGGCTCCGCCTGCCTTTAGAACTGAGTCTGAATGCAGACATTATTGCCTGACAGCAGGCATTCATGCTCCTATAAAAGCTGTGTTCTCACCCCGCCAAAGAAAGGGACCCGCACATCATAGCGTCTCATTAATTCAGGCTTCTGGGAGGCCTTCTGAGCTGAGGCCACAGAGACTCAGGGGTTTCCATTATAGTCAAAGGAGAAATACCCCAATGTCACAATGCCTCTCAACACTCCAGACACAAAGTGACAGTGGGTATGAGGGGGATGCTGGCAATTTTTCTCAGGCCCATTATGCTAGACTGATAGCCAAATGCTCCTGAAAGGCGTCTGAAATACAAAATACAGGCACTCCATAGTTTTTGGTTTATTAATTCATTGACTACAGATATGTAAATTATGACAGAATCAAGGGCCACGTAACAAAGCCAGGGAAAAGATTATTATAATTAACAGAAATTGAAAATGCACAGCCTGGTTTTAAGATACACCTCCCATTTGTAACCAGAAGTTTGGAATTGGTTATCGTAAAACAAAGATGCCAAGAAGAGCTTTTTTCCTGCCTAGATGTTTTTCAAACATTCCTATGTTTCTTACAAGGAGACAGAAAGTCCCCCAGGTGAGTCTGGCACCCAGCACCACGCCTGGCCCATTGGAAGCATCCTCCATAAACATTTGCTGAATCAACCATTTAATTGATGAGTGATTGAAATAATCTTTAAAATGCAAATCTGATTGTGTCATCCTCCTACTTCAAACCATTCAGTGCCTTCGCCTTATTCTAAGAAAGCAACAAAAGTCTTTCATAGGACCTACTATACCCTGCATACCATGGCCAGCACCCACTGCCCCACCTTCATGCGCCGTGCACACTTCACTCTCCAGCCGGCACCAAACCCCGGGTCTCCTGAGACCAGTGCTCTCCTCACTATACCTCACTGGCTTTCCCTATTCTTTTACAACACGTCCAAATACTCCCGAGATCTCAACCAGACTAACCACAGGAGCGTTACTTGAAACAGAGTGCCACGAGCCACCATCCTTCTGCACAGTTACAATCACACCTACGGTATGTATACTAGATGACTTACGAGCAATTGTTCATAGTAAAAGTGGAAATGCTGAGGAAATGATGTGCATGTGGCTTCGTCTGCTTCATAATGAACCAGTTATAGGTCCAGGAAGTGAAAATGGGGCTTCAGGAAATAGAAGAATCAGTCAGAAGTGAAAACCCTCTGAAAGTCCATCTCTTTGCAGGGGTAAGTGGAGGCAGGGGGTCGGGGAAGGTCATTCCTGGATGAAAGAATAGAGGGGGAAATAACAAGACAAGAAGGTAAGTACAATGGCATATCAGCATCCTGAGAAACTTGCAGCCTGTGGTTACTATGGTTACAGATGCCATGAGAGTTGGCTCCAGAATGTGATGAGGGGGAGGGGGCTCCGGCAGCCTCTTTCAACCCCCTCTCCCAGTCCTAGGGCCTCTTTGCCATTTTGTGCCGGAAGTGACATATTCAACAAAGCCTGTGGTGGCACTCAAAAGAAACTGTCTTCACTCTCCTCTCATTCAGGACACAGAAGCTCCAAAACTTTCCTCAGAATGTAAAATTGCCTCAGGAAGAAGCCAGGCATGCTGTGTTCAGAAACATGAGACCCTCTAAGGCATCGAATGCATCCTTCCTGGAAATTGTTTTCTCTTCAAGAACGTGCAGGAAAAGCAACAAGGTAGTCAAAAAAAAAAGTTTACTCAAAATATGACACAGAGCACTGTCCACCAGTGGCTTTTCCCATGCACTGGCTGGGCCCCTCATCCCCCAGCACGCCATCCCTGCCATGCTGGCTACATTCTGACTTCTGTTTCAGTCACACGGTACAGACACGAGGTCTGCTACAGAAACACACCAGACACCCATTCCCTGACATTTCTGCTGCTCAGCCTGAAGGATGTCCTGTTCTTCTGGCTTTATCCAAGGAGGCTGGGTTTTCAGGCACTGGATCTGTAAAGGAAGGGGGTTGTCATAGAAGGGGAATCTGGAGAAGAAGTGGGCCAGTGAGTCATCACGTGGTCTCTGGTTTCAGAAGAAATTGGGCTTATCGTGTGGTCATTTCTTGGTGAATGTTCTACAGATGTACACATAGCATGGCACCTGCCCAAGGGTGACAGGCTCAATAGATGCTTTTTGTATCTGAATAACCAGCTTGGGCTGGTAGGCATACTGGGATCTATTACAAGACCATATATTCATATTTTATATAAAGCATCATCATACTCACTGTCTTTCTGAAATACCATTTTGGGTAGTGGGTAGTAGGAAGGGTAAATGGAGGTCCGTGAATCATTGTTCTGTGGTAAGTGGGAAATGCAGAGCTAGACAAAATCAACCAGGCTTCTGTACTACAGGATGACCAGAAGCAGTGTACAGGTGAGAGCTCCAACATTAACAGACAGACCCAGTTTAAGCCATAGAACTATAACATAGCTCTGTGCAAGTTACTCAGGCTCTGTGGGACTTAGTCCCCTCATTCAGAAAACAGGGATAATAATGTCATCTGGTTTTTTTTTTTTGGACTATAAAGAGGATTTTATGAGATAATGGCTATAAAGCACTTAGCAGAATACCTGGAACTTAGTGTATATTCAATAAATAAGAAGGGGAAATGCTTACAGTGATTTTAAAATATGTCCTCAAATTCTTTGTTACTCCTCCCTTCCAAAGTCAGCTTCATCACCCCAAGTATGAATTCAACTTAGTAACTCACATCTAATGAAAAGACTGTGGTTGTAGGAACAATATGTGATTTCTGAGGTTGGGTCATAAAAGGCATCATTGGTTCTGCCTTGTTCTCTCTCAAATGGCTTGCTCTGGAAGAAGCCAGCCACCATGTTGGGAGGACATTCAAACAGCCTGTGGAGAGGGTCATATTGGCAGGAAATGAGGCCTCTCCCCCAACAACCAGAAATAGTTTGCAAGTCACATGAGCACATCATCTCAGAAGTAGATCTCCCAGCCTCAGTCAAGCCATCAGATGATAGCAGCCCTAGCTGACATCTGACCACAACCACTGAGTGACTCCTGATCCAGACCACTCAGCTAAGCTGTTCCCAAATTCCTGATCCACAGAAACTATGAGATAATAAATATTTGTCATTGGTTTAAGCCACCAAATATTAAAGTTTTCCTTACACAGCAATACCCACTCTCTAGGAAAGAATGAGAGAGAACACACCATCCTGTAAACCATGAAACCATTTTTTTTTCCCTCAGAGCTTCTGAGGAGATTAATTTGTATCTTATGGAACACACTTCGGGAAATGCTGGTTTAGAACTTAACAGTTTATAAAGCTTGTTCACGTTTATTAACTCATTAAATCATCTCAGCAACTGTGAAGCAGGTGCTGACTGTGATCTTTATTTTACCCAGGAGAAAACTTAGGCTCAAAAAGGTTAAATGACTTGCCCAATTTACTGTCTACTAAAAAATTGGTAGAACAAGAACTCTATTGGTAGAATAATACTCAAGTATTATGACTCCAAATTATGTTTTTTCCTCTGGTCTTTTCTCTGGTTTGACCCAAACAACCTAGGTTTTTTTAAACCCGGGATAAGAATATTGACAGTTGAAGAGAGTCCCAGGAAGAGGGGCTGTGCAACAGGCCACCCTCCCCGATGATCTGGAAAATGAAAGAGATGCTTCTCAAGTGACTGGAGCTGTAGTCTTTTGTGACTTCACAGAACGGGAACCCCTTCAACCGTGATAGGAACATAACGCAGGAACACTCATGGAACCTTTGCAATGCTCCAAGATGCTTTTGAGAGTTAGCATTTTATTGGATCATTGGTCATTTTATTGGATCCACATAATGAATCAAGGAAGTACAGGCTGGGGCACCTGGGTGGTTCAGTAGGTTAAGCAGCCGGCTCTTGATTTTGGCTCAGGGCATGATCTCAGGGTCCTGGGCTGGAGCCCTGTGTTGGGCTCTGCGCTCAGCAGGGAGTCTGCTTGATGATTCTTTCTCTCTTTCCCTCTCCCTCTGCCCCACCCCCTGCTCTCTCTCTCTCTTCTCTCGCTCTCTCTCAAATAAATAAATAAATCTTTAAATAAAAAAAAAGGAAGACAGTCTATCATCATCTCCACCTTACGGATGAGACTGTCACAGAGAAATGCAGCTACTCACCAAAATCAGTCACTAGTAAGTGATACAGCTCAAACTGGAACCCAGGCGATCTAAGACTATCAAGGCATGAAGGTAACTGAGCCATCAACATCTCAACTCTCTCCTTTACCATAAGAGTGGCAGAACCAGCACTAGAACCCAGATCCTTCCACCTTAAGCTGTAGAGAGGGTAGCATCTAGCCCAGAAGCTAAGTTAACTGAATATAACATACATTTACATCTACCAGGGTTTAAGGATGTATATGCTAAACCAAATCTACCATAACTACTTCCCATATGGCCTCAAATTCCAATATGAGAAATGAATGCCTTTAGTCTAAGGCAATATTCTCAACCAGTAGAATCTGGGAGCTGACCCAGGTTGGTTCATGGTTAAAATGGGTAACAATAGATTACCCCAAATTTGCAGACAGAAAAAAATAAGTCAATGGATAGAATCCTTTCATCTCTAAGCTTTTTCTCCCATCAGTTTTTCTTAAACATTTGGATACTGCTTTCTCATCTCATATGATAAAAGTGAGTCAATGTTCAATTGTCAAATATCACACCTGATACCAAGCATCTCTATACAGACTGTCAGGCTCATTAAATTCGATAAGTTATGCTATTTGTCTTTATCCTGCTAAAATATTTGATATTTTGGGGGCTTACAGACATGCTTACACATAAGAAACTCATTTTCCTGGTATTAAAATTGTTTTAGAAATACAAATAGAGGGACACCTGGATGGCTCAGTCAGTTGAGCCTGACCTTGATTTCAGCTCAGGTCATGATCTTGAGGTCCTGGGATCGAGCCCTGCCTCAGACTCCATGCTGGGTGTGGAGCCTGCTTAAGATTCTGTTTCTCAGATGAACCACGAGAGATGATGGACTCTAAAAAACAAACTGAAGAGTTCTAGAGGTGAGAGGGGTGGGAGGATGGGTCAGCCTGGTGATGGGTATTAAAGAGGGCACATACTGCATGGAGCACTGGGTGTTATACACAAACAATGAATCATGGAACACTACATCAAAAACTAATGATGTAATGTATGGTGATTAATATAACATAATAAAAAATACTAAAAAAATAAAACCTTAAAAAAAAAAGATTCTCTCTCTCCCTCTCCCTCTGCCCCTCCCTCTGCTCACTCCCTCTCTCCCTCTCTCTAAAATAAAGAAATCTTAAAAAAAAAAAAGAATACAAATAGCATTTGGGGCCACTCTGCAAAGGCCACCATGACTTCCAGATTCCTAACACTTGAGCAAATCTGCACTCTCTTCGAGCATCTCTTTTTAAACTGAAAACACTACTACCACCTCTACATTGGGTAGCTGAATTAAAAAAAAAAAATTAGGATCCTTTGCATAAGAGATAGTAATTGAGATGAGAACTCTGTAGGAAGACAGGGGGAGAGAAGAATGAAGGAATAAGGAAGGGAAATAGGAATGAAGGAGGGAGGTAAAGTTCCCTGTGATGATGTGGGTTATGTACTGCAGCAGTTAACTCTCCAAATCCTATGTTGTGCCACCATTCTACTCTGCTTCAAAGTCCCCTCCATGGCAGCGAGAAGTCATGGAACCAAAATTAGTGGCAGTATGGGAAACGGAATCCCCTGAAATCCTATCTACCTACCTACCTATCCCTCCATACCACCTCTTACACCCATCTCTCCCAACTCCCTGACTCTGGGAATGGAGGAGAAAGAGAACATGATTCCCCCCACCCCGTGACCATTGCCCCCCCCACCAAGGGCTCTGGCGCTCACCACTGCCACCACCCCAACCCTAAACGGAGGATTCGAAAGTCAGGTTTCATTTTTTATTCATAGTACTCAGTCCCAGACACTTATGAAGGGAGAAAAAAAAAATCTCAAACTCCGTCTGCAAACCACAAATAAATGTTCTCGAAATTAAACAGGAGGTTTTTGTTTCTCCGTCCTGGGTAATAGGCATGAGCCTGACCTAGATCAACAGTAAAGTCTCCACTGAGAAAACCACCAAGACCAGAGCCCAAAAGTGGATAGCCCTGCTGACCACCATAAAAACATCTGCCAGGTGGGTGTAACCGACATGGTGCTGGTGCCCCGTTTAGGTAGATTCCATTACCAAGTCATACAAAGCTGAGCCCCTAACGGACTCCATCTCCATCTGCTTCATCTTGTAAGTGCCCTTTAGAACAGAATCCGAGTACAGCAGAAGATTCTCCCTTTAATTTACCTTTATGCATCGGCCAAGGAAGCTATCCAAACTGAAACTTTCTAATTGGCTATCAGTAAAATGGCTTTATTCTGTTTCATTAAACTCTTCTAATTCTCTATGGACTAAAAGTAAAAAGGATCCACTATCTCAATAGCCTTTCTCTTGCCAACAGAGGGCCCCTAGTTCTGTGCCTATAGTAGATACCCTTTGTGCTATATCTCAGTTGTGGTAGAAGTGTTCCAATTTCCTGCAAAGTGCACAATGTCTTTTTTGAATGCACCTGATTTATGATGTTAATATAGAGGCTGTTGTGGACTGAATTGTGTCCCCTGCAAAATTCATATGTTGAAACCTTAACTGCCAACAGGACTGTATTGAAGATAGAGCCCTAAGGGGGTAATTAAGGTTAAATGAGGTTATGAGGGTGGGGCTCTAATTCAATAGCACTGGTAACCCTCATAAGAAGGGGAAGCCACCAGAGTGTTCTCTCTCCACTGCGAGGGCACAGCAAGAAGGTGGCCATCTGCAACCCAAGGGAAGGGCTCTCCTCAGACATCGACCCTGCTGGCACCTTGATCTTGGACTTCCAGTGTCCACAATTGTGAGAAAATAAATTTCCATTGTATAAGCCGCCCAGTCTATGGTATTTTGTTACGATAGCCTGAGCAGACTATTACAGAGCCAAAACATACGTTTTGGAAACGGGGTGAAATAGCAAAATCAACCTGCCCCATCTTAATTCTACCCAGCAATCGCGGGCATTGGCAAGAGGATGATGAACCTCCCTCAGACCCTGCCGGAAAACAACCCTGAACCAAATCTTGGCCCAGACAATCTTTGGAACCGTCTTTCCTTTTTACTTTCTAGGATAATTGTGGTGATTTTGGTACATTATTAATCCCATTTGGAATTCCGATCTCCTGAAAGTTGGATATTAAATCAAAAATAGACGATTTTCTTTCCAGAAAATCTAAGCTATACAAATTGGTGTTTGGAAACAATCATTAATAAAGAGAGCGCTCAAGCAACCTTGCAAGTTGAGCGTGGCTCACCTTCACAAGATGCTGAAATCTCTTTTTAGCCAGGAGAGCAGAAGTGAAATCCAAGGGTCTTCAACTGAACTCATGAGATAAAGTGCCAGCCAGTGCATGACCTACCAAAAACAGCCATGGACTTGGGACTCACCCATCAACCGAGAGCCTTTTTCCTCTAAATCTCTCAGAGAAACTTCTGAATACACCTTGTATGATAAGAGGCAATGAAAGCGTGTGAGATAAACAAAGACCCTGGAAGGGTGGAAAGCTTGAGGGAAATGATCCTGGACATGAGCGTCAAAAGGACTGGGTTGGCCCCACCTCTGCCTGTTTGTAGTCTTGGGCCCCCAAATAACTCATTTCTTCTTTCTATTCCCATCAGTAAGTCTGAGGCTCCAATATCAACCAAAATAGGGTTGTTTAAAGAACAAATGAGATAATTTGTAAAAAGTGTTCTGTAAACTGAAAGGTGCTATACACATACAATATAGGTCTCTCTGGAATTTTGCATTAAAGTATGCACTGAAAAGGCAGCCTTAAAAAAAAAAATACAAAAACAAAAACAAAAAACAGCTCCAGCTCTGAAGCTTTGCTTCTTCCTTAAGTAGATTTAAATACCTAAAAAGAGCTACGGGTCAATGGCCAACATGAGCCAAATTACTAATTGGACACCAACCATATCTTTGTCAGGCTACATGGCCTCCCTGCCCCAGCCCCTACCTCCACACTCCACCCCCCCCCAGCGCCCCGCCTTCTCACTCCTGGTGAAAGGGAGAACAGAAGGAAAAGTCTGTTGGAGACTTCAGAGAAATGGGAGCTTGCAAGAAGAGGGAATATCTGTATCCTTTCCGATACCCCATTGTTTAGGGATATGCTTTCATTTTTCCTTAGTTTTACTTTGCCCTTTGTAGCTTGGAGGAGTCCTGGAATTTCCTTCATACGTGAAGACTTAGAGATCCTCTCCATTCCAATCCCCCACTCATCATCCATCCATTCAGCAAAAGTTACTAAATGCCTACTACATTCCAGGCTCTTCCTGGGGGCACTAAGGACGTTAACAGTCAATGAGACAGGAAATTCCATTCATAAAGCTCACATGCTAGCAAGGGAGGCTGGCATCATCTGAGACACATGAGTAAGATGCTTTCAGATGATGACAAGTACCAGGAAGACAACTGAGCAGGTGACATAATAGAAAGTGACCGGGCTGGGGAACAAGAAGAGAGGTCTTCAGGTGGGACAGGGAAGCGCTTGTTAAAAAGGTGACATCTGAGCTGAGATTCAAAGGTGGAAAGGAGCCAGCCATGTGAACACACATTATAAGTAGGGGAAAGCACAAGTGTAAGTCCCTGAGACAGGAACAAGTTTGATACACCTGAGGAACAAAATGAAGACAAGCAGCCCAGAGGTCAAATCAAGAGAGAGGTTGCAGAGATAGGGTCAGAGAGGCCATGTCAATGGCCCTTTTGCACAAAGGAGGAGGGCGAAACCCAGAGGTTAAATGGGCTGCCCAAACTCACATGGCTAATAATCGCTATGGCTCATTCTAGAAACTAATTCTTTTGCCCCCAAATCCAGAGTTTTCTGTACCATATTGATCTGCTTGACTTGAAGTGTGGCAATATCGTTTGCTGATCTTACTGATTTTTAAAAGCCCTTAAGAGGGGCGCCTGGGTGGCTCAGTTGGTTGAGCACCCAACTCTTGATTTTGGCTCAGGTCATGATCTCAGGATCATGGGATCTAACCCCGAGTTGGGCTCCATGCTCAGCGCAGAGTCCACTTGTCCCTCTCCCTCTCCTCCTCGTCCTTCTCTCTCTCTTTCAAATAAATAAATAAAATCTTTAAAAGCCCTTAAGATACCCCAAAACAGCAAACCAATCCCAGTTTTCAGCAAAAAAATCAACCACAAGTGACCCCAGCGATGTAAAATGCACATGAAAGCCAAGACTCAGTGCCAGTCTACTTTTCTGTTGGTCCCACAAAAGCAGTTACTCTATTTGTTGTAGGCTCAGCTTTACAAATACGGAGGAAGGCCATAGCTCACCAGAGAATAATCATTTTATATTTAGGTCTTATTTTTGCACCTAAACCTCTTGAAAGTGCTTCGCTTAATTCACGCAAGTGCAATCAAAACCAATCTGCTCTCAATCCACCTTCATTCTGTGCTATTAAATTGTCAGGTAATGGGACTGTGAGCAAAACATCCTAATTACAACTTCCTTCCACAATCTGTGAGCATCTCCACCTGAAGGTTCAAGTCTGTTAAAACTCAAATCCTACAGTCCACAGAGCTGTCTCTCCCCTGTTCTATTCTAATGTTAGGTTCCCCGTCATCCCTGCCCTGCTAAATATACTTGGTCTGTCTGTGTAAACCTGAACCTCCAAAGAACAGACCCAAAGTCTGTCCAGTGGCCAGTGACAGGCCCACCAGAGGTAGAGGAAGAGATGCTGTTTGGCCAGATGGGTTAATGGAGAAAGGAATGAGTAGAAAAGGCATTCTTCTTCCTCTTCCTCCTTCAATCTTCCCTCCCCTGCCCCTCCCAACTCCTTTTTATTGTTTTCCTTTCTCCTTGCAATGAGCTTCCCCAGTCCTTGAGCTCTGCAAGCCTCACCAGGCAAGAGCCAGAGGTCCCAATAATTTAAGAGATAGACTTAAGAGATAGACTCAAAGAATGTATAAGGACCCCTGTTCTAGTCCAACCCCACCATCTACTAGCTGTGTGACCCTGGGTAAGTTACTCAACCTCTCTGTGTTTTAGTTCCCTCACCTATAAAATTGGGACAGCAACTTCCTCCTAAGATTAAACAAAGAAGACTAAATAATTTATTCTTCTAGTTAAATTGTAATTAGTTAATAATAAATTGTTTATTTTTTAATATATGTAAAGCACTTCACAGCACCTGACACATAGTTCTATAAGGTGTGAGATGTGCCACCCTCACTCCTGACCTCTCTCCTGCCTCCACCCCCTTGGCTAAAAAAGACTACTGTCACCCTCACCCATGAACAATTGTACATGAAGTCAGAGCATCTTACTGGAAGATAGCTCAGTGGTATCCTGATGCCGATCAAGTGGGGACAAAGCACTGATATCATTGGGTAAGTATTATGAGAATAACTATATGAAATAATGTGCATAAAACACCTGGCATGCAAAGATTTCTCATTAAATGTTGGTATTTTTATCAGAGTCTTTTCATTTTTGGCACCATCAGTTGTGACTGGAGATGCTACTTGCGTACTGCTTCCCTGTGTCAAGCTGTAAAATGTTGGATTCATCTGTGTTTAGCAGTGTGATATAAATATATACAATGATGATCATATAGAAACATATTCTCAAAGCCAAGGCAAGCTTCACTGCCCTCCATCCTGACCAGAGTTCCTTGAAGATCCCAATATGACTTTTTAGACAACTCCCCACTTGACACACCTCTTGGATGGCTCAGGACATCCCCCCCTCCCCCTCAACAAGCCCCGGACTGAACTCACGAGCTTTCCCACAAGACTGGTCCTGCCCCAGCTGCCTTCCCAGTCATTCCAATGACTCTATGTCCACACTCTATTTACACAAAACCTGTTGATTTTCTGCCCTCCATAGCTCCCTACCCCACCCACTTCTCCATCCCACAGCCACCACCCTGGTCCATGTCACCATGGCATCTGGTCCCTCACATCCACAAGAGCCACACAGCACTTGTTTTGAAACTCAGTTCAGATCATGTCTCTCCTCAGCTTGAAACCTTTCAGTGGCTTAGGATAAAGGCAACACTTCTGCCCCCACCCCACAGCCCCACCCTACCTGCAACAACATGAGGCTCTGGGGTCTGACCCTATGGATCCACCAGCCACTCTCCCTTGCTGTTCACTCTAGCCATGAAAACTGCCTTTCAGTTCCTCAAATACACATGTCCCCTCTACCTCAGGGCCTTTGCACTTGCTGTTTCATCTTCTAGGTCAGTTCACCTCCTCAG
Organism: Callorhinus ursinus; assembly: GCF_003265705.2. Classification (NCBI taxonomy): domain Eukaryota; kingdom Metazoa; phylum Chordata; class Mammalia; order Carnivora; family Otariidae; genus Callorhinus; species Callorhinus ursinus. The sequence goes on from NW_027397070.1 coordinate 58,533,962, forward strand.
TAGCCAGTTAATTGCTACATATCTTCCAGGTCTCAGTACAAGTGTCTGACTACCTTCCCTGACTACCCACCCTCCCTGATCCTTGTCAATCTATCACTTTCTTAAAATCCTGATGCTTTCCTTCATGGAACATACATAAACATGTAATTATCCACTCTTCTGTGCATTGATTGATTTAGGTCTGCCTCCCTCACTATAAACTCCAAGAAGGCTTTGTCTATACTATTCTGACTATACCTCCAGGGACAGCGTTTGGTAAGTAGTAGGTATTCAATAAATACATTTTACAGGGATCAAAAAATAAAATAAATAAAATAAAATAAACCAAGGCACACTTTCCAGAGATCAACAGACAAAAGTGGATTGGGTTTGGGTTGTATTAAGGTGTAACAGTTTCAGGGTTGAAACAGGCAACACATCTTCCCTCATTCTATAATAGCCAGTCAGTTTATAAGACATTCACTCAACAAACAAGTGGGTTTCCTCTTTTCTGGTCTGGAGAAAAGAATAAATGCACTCGTAAAAAAGCATTAAACATACCTGCACACATCAAATAAACCAATTTCAACCCAATACACACAGAGGTGTTGCCTAGCCCGACCCAGCTTCAGAGGAGCTGAGAGAAATGATAAAGCACATTCTTGTCAAAACTGGACACTTGGTTTCAACTTGTTCTGCTCCCACACCAATCACTCAGGAGGGGCCTTAACATCTGTATGCTAATTACAGAACGGTGGTCAACGCCAGGCACACACAAATCTGTCTTAGTCGCTCTCTTTTGCGCCGAGGGAACACTGTCCAACATGCATCAGAGCGTGTAAACCACACTACTGCTCAGGCGGACACATTCCGTTCCCCCTCCCCAGCCCTTGGCAGCCCCACCCTTCTTGCAAACCCTTCCCCCCTCCCACCCCTACTCCGATCTGAGCCAAACTAGCTGCCTGGTTTGGTAATAAGATTGAGGGAAGACTCCAAAGGCCCCCCGGGCTCCATTATTCCATATGCCCTCCGAGAAGGGCCACCTCCAGGGACCGTTGCTGCAGATCCAAGCCCCACTTGCTGCCAGGAAACCTTTCCCACTGAGGACACCCTGGGCAGGCGGCGCAGCTCCAGGTCCAGGGGGAGGCACCCCACCCATCTGCCAGAGAGACAAAGATCATCAGAAACAAAGGAAGGACACACACACACACACGCACACACACACACACACACGCACACATAAAGTCAAAAGCAAATACCGACACTTGGTGTGATTTCAAGCCAAACAGCCGGCTTGGTGTATCTCTAAATAGGTTTTTGGAACAATCCAGGAGGGACAATGATTATGTGGTAATGACAGGCACTATCTGGGTTTGGAACCCCCGCTGCCTCCGCCCTCCTCCCACCCGCGCTGCGGCTCCCAGGCGCATTTTCCAGCCTCAGGACACACGCTGCCAGGAGCAAGAGTGCTTCCACTCACGGAAGCGCGCGCACGCCGGAGATGGAGGCAGGGCGCGGGCCGCCAAAAGTAGGAAATACCAACCTTTAGGATCCCAGTTCACCTGTTTTCTTGGAGTCTCGATTGGAAATTTCATTGCTCCGTTGCCCAGAGGGGAGGAAATGAAAAGAATCAAAATAATAATAAAGTCCTCAAGCTTTACACGCCTCGGTACAGCAGTCCAACAAAACAATTTCCAAGGATGGGGGAGCCTTGGACTGGCTCGTGGAGGAACCCCAGAGAAGGATAAGTGGAAAAGACTGGCTAAGGAGAGACTGCAAACGGCTTAGGTGTTGGCACCGGTTGAGGGGTGGCCAGCTGCAGCCCCCTGGGTGAAAGGAAAAGTAAGACTGGTGAGGGGTGGATGGAGAGGGAGGCTCAGGAAGATAAAAGAGCCAAGCTGCTTCCCAAACGCGGTGGCGGCAGGTGGGGGGCTGAGCAGCCGGAGGGCCGGCGCGAGGGAGAAACCCACTGCAGTGTCACTCCAGCCCCCGGAGGCGTGTGCGCACACACTCCCGCACACACACACTCGCCCGGGCGCGCGCTCCGGCGGGCACGTCAGCCTCGCTCGGCCGCGCACAGCGCACACGCCCCACCCCGGCCGCGGCTCCTCGCCCCCGGGCGACGCCCCCCACTCCCCACCTCCCGAAAGCCATTGGACGTGGGAGTGGCGCTGCACCCAGGGAGCGCGCGGCGAGGGCGACCCTCCCCGCAGCGCGCCGCAGACGCCGAGCCGCGGCGGGAGAGCGCGCGGCGGGTGAAGGCGCGGGGCCACGGAGGCGCGCGGGGCTCCGGGCGCCCGGCCGGGAGCAGCGGCCGGGAGCTGACTCGCCCTCGAGGCGGCGGGGCGGCGGGGGACGGCGCGCGGCGGTGGGCGCGGCGGCCGGAAGCCGCGGCGGGGCGGGGAGCGGGCGCCAGGCGCCCCGCTACTTACTGGCTCGGCCGGCCGGCGGGCGGGCAGGCGTGGAGGCGGCCGCGGTGCGCTCGGTGGAGTTGCAGCCGGAGACACGCTTGGCTGCCTGGAAGGCGCTGCAGGAGGCGGAGGAAGGGCCTCGGCGGCCCCGCCGCGGACCTCGGCCTCGGGGGTGACCTCTTGTCGCCGCTCCCACCCCGGGCATACACACACACAGCCTTCTTTTCTCACTTCATTTTTCCACTCCAGCCCCCTCCCGCGCCCGGTTCTCCCGCCTGCGCCCCGAACCCGCGTCCCCAGCGCACTCGGAGGAGGCCGGTGCCAGCCATGAGCCTTTTGTTCTGGGACCGCTCCGCGTTGGCCGCGCTCTCCCCACCCGGGGAAGCTCGCTCCCCAGGCGCAGCCCGGTCCCTTCCCCAGCTACCTGCCGCCCGGCTGGGGCAGCTACTCGGAGGCCCTGGAGGCGGCTGGAGAGAGACGCCACGGCCCCAGAGGAAAGTGGAGTTGCCAAGACCTAGCGGCCCCGGGATCCAGGGGGCCCAGCAGGAGCAAGTGCGAAGGGACCCCACACATGTTCCCGGAAAGAGGCTGAACCTGGCGCATTTCCCCTACCCCCACTGAGGCCTCGATCTCCAGAAGAGCCAGGTGGTGCTGAGATGCTCTTGAATGGGCCACTCGAAGTACCGATATGAAGGATGCTTACAAATTACTTCGGCTCCTAGCAACAGAGACTTGCACATAGTAGATATTCAAGAAATACTGGCTAAATGAAGGCATAAGCTGCATGAAGCAGTGTTGGACAGAAAGCAGTTTAAATTACTCTCCGTTCACTGTCCACTCGACATATATCTTTAACCCCTTCTACGTGCCATCACTGTGCCAGGTGCTGGTGGTATGGGAAAAACGACATAGGTATGGACCTTGCTTTCAGGGGTCTTACTGTCTAGTGCCCACGAGGTCCAGCTAGGTTTGTTGCTGCCCTTACTTATGAAAGAGTGAGTGACTACCTGGCTTATTGCCAAGCCTGCCCACTGTGGCCCTAAAGCCGCACACTGGCAGTTGTGCTCTAGATGTATGCCACTCTAGCACCTTGAGGCTTCTGGGAGCCCTGTTACAGCAGCATTCTTTCTCATCATCCTTCCCGCACTGTCACATCCAGGCTTCTGAGTTCCAGAGCAAGATCCACAGAGGTCCACTGTCCTCTGTGGGAAGGGTTGGTAAGTGCTTTGTCACTGACCCTGCAGGCTGCTGGGACCAGAACCCTGAGTTCTCTGCAGACCTCATTCAGGCACACCTGGTACCAATCTGATGGTGCTACCCTGACTCCTCAGCCCTGCAGACGCAGATTCCCAAGCCACTTGACCGCCACTTTCTCTGGGAGTCCATTTCCACACTTTGTTTCCCTCTACTAGAAGGCTGAGAGGATGGAGGAGACATGGAAATGAGACAAACAAGGAATTTCTGCTTCTCCAGCCATGCCCCCAGAGACACTAGTATGTGTGTGAATTCTGCCCCAAAACCCCAAGGGAGTTGCTTTTAAGCTCCTGAGACAGCCTTCAGAGCTTCACTCCGCCCTCTCAACTGCTCACAGGCAGGAGGGCTCCAGCCCAGTCACTGCAATGCAATGTTTTTACTTGCATCTGAGTCAGAGAGAAGTGCCCCCTGGGAAAGACACCTTCTCTCCCGAAGCCTCTGAGGATAGGGGAGCAAGACTGACATGTATCAAATGGCCCCTCACAGCCTCATACTTCTCTCCATTTATCTTCTATATGTCATGTTGAAGAAGCTCTAACTGGCCTCATTTTACAGATGAGAAGATCAAGGCTCAGAGACTTAAAGGAACATGCCCAAGGTCACAACACAGAGAGTCAAACCCAAGGGAGAGCATCTGGTCCCTGGATCCATGAATCTTGACCCTGACGCTGTCAGATGGGTTCTTTGGGGTCGAGGATCTAAATACTATATTATCTAGGACTGCAGCCCTTCCTCCTTTGCAAAATGAATTGGGCTACCCTGCTGCCCTAAGGCCTCCATCAGGGAATTAGTTCACTATCTGAGGCAAATTCCCATGGCACAAAATGTAGCCTTACGGTGCATCATTCAGTCAATCAATCAACAATGTATTGAGTAGGTCTTGTGGATGAGATGATTGGAGGTTTTCCTCAGAAGTTATACTGGGCCCTTGGAGAACCTTACCCCAGAAAAGCATCAGCAGGATGGTTTTAGGAAGGCTTAGGATGGACCTACTGGGGTGAGGGAGCAGGATCAGGGGTCCGGAATGCCTGATGTGGGATAAGGACTTGCCCTAGTCATAGGCCCTTAGGATCTCTCTGCTAAATCACTCGCCCCACCCCCCACCCCCAACCTCTGGGGCTTTCTTTCCTCCATTTCCATTCTCCCTTCTCAGTATGTGGACGACACGAGTGGGGAGGGATTCACCAAAAATTAAGTAAGTAATTCCTGCACCCCTCCGCTAACGTGCCTGAAATCAACTCCCAACTCCTAAACTGCGTATGTGGAATGGACTGCGGGGGATGGAGGGTATAAAGGGAGAGTCCCCCCCCCCCAACGCCCCAAGGAAAACAACTTATCACATTAACCCTTTGTGTTACTGCAATCCCCTTCCATCACCGTCAATTCTTCCCCTTCGTTATTACGCACTAGATTCCACTTACCCCAAGAAGGAGGAAAGAAGTGGACTGTGTAGAGAAAAAACATCCAAAATAGATGCCGCGCCGAGCGGTTCCCTCTCCCTCCGTGCCGCCGCAACTTCCATGGCTATTGCTGCGGGCGGGTTAAGTCTGGTGGAAAGAGACCGCCTCGGGTTCCTGCGGCAGGACAACAAAGCATCGTGGCGCAAAGTCGGCGCGCACCGGCCGTCCCCCGCCAGCAGCCCCGGGCCGGCTGCGGCCGCGTCCTGGGCGCATTCGGTGGCAGAGGGCGCGGGTCCTTGCCGGGGAAGGGTTGCAGCGGGGCGCCCCGGGTCTCTGCAGCCCAGAACCTGCAATAGTTGCGACACTACTTTAACGATCGCCGTGCGGCCCCCGCGCGGGAGGGCTGCGGGAAGCCGGAAAACCCCAGTCACCTCCCAGGAGGAAGTTTTCCGCGAGTTGGTGGCTCCCCTACCCCCTCCCCACGCCTCAGTCCGGGATGAGTGTGAGAGCCGAGGGGTGCTGCCTGCCGCGCGGGGAGTCGGTCTCTCCGAGTGGCTGGCGAAAAACAGCTCAGCCAGAGAAGAGGGGAACGTGGAGTCCGGCGTGAGTCCGGCGTGAGGCGGGAGAATGTCTTGGACCCAGAATAGCAGGGAGTGATGGAGCAGCCTAGGGAATCCTGCCTAGTGCTGGTTCGGCAAACAGAAGCTGGAGGACAGAGCTGATGAGACTCTGCTTTGAATTCACGAATACCAGAATGAATTCATTAACCTGCTTTGAATTTCTCCCTTTGGTTCCATCATTTCTCCCTGAAGTCCAGAAGAAATCCCCAGCTTCCAAGATCTTCCCCACCCCCAAGACACCTCCAGGTCCTCTCCTCCAGAGAACTACAGAGAGGTTTCCCTGTCCTTTTGTCAAGACATCCTCACCCACCCCCCCACCCCCGTGTACCCACTCTGCGGTAAAACTGACGAGTTTATGCGTTCAAGTTAACTTAAATTTCTCCTCCCAGAAACGTTTTCCCCAGTAAAGTTTCCCCTTTGTTCTCAGCATTTAATCCCTCCTCCATTTGGCTTCATGTCCCAACCAGCATCTGCAAAACACACCCTTAAATATATGTTGTTCTAATCTCGGGTTCTGCTTTTGGCTTGGAAAAGCTGGAGACACATCAGTAGCTAAAGGGCAGAGGGTGTCATATGTCACACTGCTCAATAGCAAACTCTGTGTACTGAACCCTGAAGATTTATTTTGGTGACTCAAACCTCTGATTGCCAATGAATGAAAACAACATAATATGAACTCCAAAGAAGTTGTACTTAAAGCATCAGACTGATGAAGGTGTTTCATAAGGAGGAACTACATTCCTCTTCCCTTGTAAGTTTCTCTGTTAAATTTCAGTCCTTAAGAAAATATTATTTAAGCTCCCATAAGGCACTGTGCCCAACATTTTACCAAATATATACAAAGCTGTAATCCTGCTTCTTATAAAACATGTTTTAAGGGATTCCCTCTCTCTGAGTTACCACCAATACATAATCCCTGGTAATTTTTTTTTTTAAAGATGGAGCTGAGGGGCGCCTGGGTGGCTCAGTCGTTGAGCATCTGCCTTCTGCTCAGGTCATGATCCCAGGGTCCTGGGATGGAGCCCCGCAAGGGGCTCCCTGGTCCACGGGAAGCCTGCTTTTCCCCCTCCCACTCCCCCTGCTTGTGTTCCCTCTCTCGCTGTGTCTTTCTCTGTCAAATAAATAAAATCTTTTTTAAAAAAAAAGATGGAGCTGAATTTGTTGTTGTTGTTGTTTTCCCCTCAACTTTTTTTATTTTTGAAATTTTCAAACACACAGAAAAGTTATAGTTGTTTGGTAATAACCAGGATGCAGTCAAAGATTGCATTTCTTTGTTATTTCTATCTAGTGTATTTTATCCTAGAAAAGTGTCTTCATTTTTTTTTTTATGACAGTGACTTTTTTAAGAATCCAAATTCAGGGGCGCCTGGGTGGCTCAGTCGGTTAAACGTCTGCCTTCAGCTCAGGTCATGATCCCAGCATCCTGGAATCGAGCCCTGCATCGAGCCCCATATCGAGCCCCCCATCAGGCTCCCTGCTCAGCAGGGAACCTGCTTCTCCCTCTCTCTCTGCCTTCCTGTCTGCCTACTTGTGATCTCTCTCTCTCTGTGTCAAATAAATAAATAAAATCTTAAAAAAAAAATCCAAATTCATTTGCTTTCTCGTAATGTTTAATGTCATGATGTAGCTAAAGATAAATTGAGCCAAAGACGGAAGAAAATGATTTCCTGACTACAGCAGGTCATTAAAAGAATTCAACACCTTCTATAAATTCAGTGTCCATGACAATATCCATGGAATAGAAATCGGTTGTATCCCTGCTCACTCAGGTTTCTCCCCAGACTGAGTCCTAGCCTTAGTCAAATAATTTATCTTTGTTTCTTATCCCTCAAAAGGCCATCTTTCAGGGAAGAATGAGCGTTTTCACATATGTACACCAATTGGACAAGTGCATATGGTATTTTACTAAATTTTAAAATAAGAATTCAGCAAGGTTACACACCATTATAAATGAGCTCAGATTTTCATGTCATTCTAGGAAGGTTTTAACTTGAACCAAAATTTTAAGGCATGTAGAAGTCTTGCATGGTTTCAATAACCTATTTATTTATGCGTGAGTCTTATTCCCAAAGTCTTTCAGCTTGCAGAGTTGAAAATCCTTTAGAGGGACCTACTGTCCCAGCATATTGACAGATGCTTCTCTCAAGCAGCCAATGAAAGGCTTGGGAAAGTCTGGTCAATAGAAAAGGTTTTGCTCCATATGGGGTGGGACAGAGTCTCAGCATCTAATGGGGATGTTTGAAATATATTCATTTCATTTTTGCTGCTTTAAAGCAAATATTTGTTTGGTTGAAAATGGTTATAACAAATGTAGTGTTAGAACTTTTCTCTCCTACTACTAAGTCATCTAAATGTTTGCTGAGGGGTGCCTGGGTGGCTCAGTTGCTAAGCATCTGCCTTCGGCTCAGGTCATGATCCCAGGGTCCTGGGATTGAGCCCCACATCTGGCTCCCTGCTCAGCAGGAAGCCTGCTTCCCCCTCTCCCAATCCCCCTGCTTGTGTTCCTGCTCTTGCTATCTCTCTGTAAAATAAATAAATAAAATCTTTTTAAAATTTAAAAAAAAAGTTTGCTGAATCATAGAATAAGATTTGGAAGAGGTCATCTCAAGATACTTCCTGGTTCAGTTTTCCACCTCTGAATAGCATTCCAATTTATATGACCATTCAAGATACTAAATACAACAGACTCTTAACTCTAGGAAACAAGATGAGAGTTGCTAGAGGGGAGTTGGGTGGGGGGTGGAATTGGGTGATGTGCATTAAGGAAGGCACATGATGTGATGAGCGCTGGGTGTTATAAGCAACTGAGGAATCACTAAATTCTACCCCTGGAACTAATAATACAGTATATGTTAACTAAACTGAATTTAAGTAAAGAATTTTTTTAAAAAAGAAAAAATACTAAATACAAAAAAATACTAAATATATATAATGAAAGAAACTGTAAACCCTGTATTGATAGGCTTTTTCAAAATTTAAGAAACTTTGCTAAGGTCAAAGTTTTTCTTACTTCCAGGCTAAATCTTTTCCTTCCTTAAAATGTTCAATACTTATATGAAGATGAAGAGCAGCAAGACCCTTACCAATTAGAAATTAAATTATCCAACACCTTCTTCTTCATGTCAGGTAATTTTTCTACCCTTTTACCAATACGTACAAGAATTTTGCTAACCCATACTTTTCTTAAAAGCATCTCTTTTGGGTGCCTGGGTGGCTCGGTTGGTTAAGCTTCTGCCTTCGGCTCAGGTCATGATCCCAGGTTCCTGGGTTCGGGCTCCTTGCTCAGCAGGAAGCCTGCTTCTCCCTCTGCCTCTGCTGCCCCTGCCTGTGCTCTCTCTCTTTCTTTCTCTGACAAATAAATCAATAAAATCTTTTTTAAAAATAAGGATAAGCAATAAGCACAAAATATGTGACCAACTTACGAGTATTTTAGCCAGCCATCCTCTTCAGGAAGAAGTGCAACCAAGCAGGTGAATTGTGCCAAGCTTCACTCAGTTTCTTCATCTACAAAATGGGGTACTAAATATCTGGCTAGTTGTACCTCCAGCGTTGCTTAAGAAGACAATAGTGCTTTGTGAAAGTGCTTTGTAAACCGTGCTTAATGAGACAATAGTGCTTTGTGAAAGTGCTTTGTAAACTGTGCAGGCATTTGCAGATTTAAGGGATCATTCTTATTACTTAATCCATCAGATTTTTCTTACTCTGCCAGGCACATAGCAAGCACTTTTTAAAGAATACCCCATTTATTGCTCATAATGATCCTAGAAGATGGGTACTATTATTAACACAATTTCATTTAAAACAATGTCAGGCATATATTAGACACCTAAATATTTGTTAAGGGGGAAATTGGAGCTTGGAGAGGCTAATGGTTTGTCTAAGTAAACACGGCTAGTTAGGGATGGAAGTAGAAATCAAACCAGGTCCCCACTCATCTATAGATCAAAATACCATTCCTTATTCAGAGCTAATTACATAAAGTTATCTTGATCTCTGCAGTAGTCAGTTTCACTGGAAATGGCAGCCTAAACCATCTGTACCCTTTTCCCATTACATTGGCATCTCCCCACCTTCTGGGGTTCCTTATATTCTTCCCTCTGTCAAAGTGAATATGAACCTTAGACCATCAGGCATAATCAAACAAATAAAAGAAATATTGGGGAAGAGGTGATCAGGAAAAGTGGTGGGAAAGCCTTTGTTATGATCCCGAAAGTCACACCAAACCATACTACATGTGGGCCATCTTAAAGTAGTTAGATAAGCAGTCTTGTTGACTTTTTCAGGTCTTACTCACTTCTGCACAACCACATTATGTTGCTAGGTCTGCTCTACTCTTCCAGTGGTCGATTAATAATGCTGATTATAGAAAGAGGATCTCCTTCCAGTTTATGTAATACTTCTATATTTAGATTCTGATACTGTGTTTTAAAAATAGTTATATAATGTTACTGATACATATTGAAATATGGATCCACTCAGACCTGCAAAATAATTGCTGATATGCATAACTCTTTTCATCAGGAAACAAAGTTAAGCTGACAACTGTAATTTCTAGGAGTCTTACTCTATCTTTTATGGACGATAATTCTTTTTCATATCTTTTCAAACATGGGGCATTATTTTTCAAGAGGAGTCTCCAAAGAGCCATATCCTTGGGTTCCAAAAGTTGTAAGTGACCATAACCTTCAGTTAGAAAGAACCCAACATTTTTAGAAAACCACCATCAATTATTACCCTGTCATCCACTGCACCATACTAAAATCTTGGCTCATCAGAACCCACCAAATTAAATCTGCCCTCAGCAACATCTTGGAAGGGTCAAATACTGTATTTGCTAGGATATAAACAAGATCACTGCAAGTTTAGATGGCCACTGCTATCCTATATGATAATATAAAAGAAGTTCCTGCTAGCCTATATGGCAATTGGAGAATGGCACTCCGTCCAGTGGAAAAAGCACCATGGCCCTGGCTTGATTTGTAGACAGTGCCTTTGTTCAAGCCAGATGACCCTCCTTGGGGATGGAGAGTGGGGTGGGGGAAGACATACTGAGACCAGGAAACACAGCAGTGTGTCCAAAACTTGGAAGGGACTTTAGTCCCCATTCATCCCCTCAGCTTGGTGCAAGGCAGAAACTTCATAACTATATGCTCTGGCCCCTTGTATAAGATATATAGATGGATGTATTGAGCAGGAGTACATGATAGGTCCCAATTATTCAAGGTCAATTTTTGGAAAACAAATATTTAGTACTTTATACAATACATGAATTCAAAATAATGTTAAAGAATTTATTTATTTATTTATTTATTTATTTATTTATTTATTTATTTGAGACAGAGAAAGTGTGCACATGCGAGCGAGTGAGCACGGGCAGGGGGAGAGGCAGAGCGTGGAGCCTGACTCAGGACTTGATCTCACAACCTGAGATCATGACTTGAGCCAAAATCAAGAGTTGGATGTTTAACCAACTGAGTCACCCATGTGCCCCCAAATTAATTTTAAAGTAGTCTATCATTATTATTTATTATCTTATTATTATGTTTGTCATTTCTGGACATGTTCAGGTTCTCTTGTTTCCATTATTTTTCTCAGTTAGTAGAAGATCAAACTATCATAGCTCTGTAACATCCTAGCCATGTTCTTTCATGAAATCCATACGTTATGGGGCACCTGGGTGGCTCAGTCGGTTAAGCATCTGCCTTCCGCTCGGATCATGATCCCAGGGTCCTGGATCGAGCCCCATGTCGGGCTCCCTGCTGAACAGGGAGTCTGCTTCTCTCTCTCCTCCCTGCTCTTCTTCTCTGTCATTTCTGTCTCTCTCTCTCAAATAAATAAATAAAATCTTAAAAAAAAAGAAATCCATACATTAAGCTTGAACTTAATATGATAGTGATGCCTCCATTGCTTCTGAGCCATGAATGATGGCAACAATAAATTTAATTCTAAAATGTTAACATTAAATATTATTTAATTCTAAAGTATCGCCTTCTGCCTCTGACCAGCTGGGTAACTTGTTATTGTGTTAGAAAAATTATTGAGAAAATGTGAAACTTACAGAGATGTTTTGCTTTCTTCTACTTTATCCCTAAGAGATAGCGTCACCTACTATATTCTGTCTTTGATGCTGAGACTTTTATTGGTAATGCAGGCACATTGGATATAGAGTATTTTTTCTGGCAAATAGAATTTTAAAAGCTGACATCAGAGAGCTCACTTATTAAATGTTATACTCAAAAGGGGTAGCTGGGGCTAAGAGTATTTATCCATTTTTTTCTGCCCTCTCTCCATGCAAAGCTACAGATCCTTACAATGTTTATATTGTCAGTGATCCCCAGTCCATCAAACAGAGATGCCGTTGCTTTTGAAATTCTGAGCTTGGGGCCCCTGGGTGGCTCAGTCGGTTAAGTGTCTGCCTTCGGCTCAGGTCATGATCCGAGTCCTGGGATCGAGCTCCACGTCGGGCTTCCTGCTCAGTGGGGAGCCTGCTTCTCCCTCTCCCTCTGTCTGCAACTATCTCTCTGTCAAATAAATAAAATCTAAAAAAAAAAAAAAAGAAAAGAAAAGAAAAAAATTCTGAGCTTACTCCAGTGAGAAAGTTGAATCATAGAATGTAACTATTAGTAGAAGCAACTTCAGAGATCATGTAGTGAGAGCTTTCCAAACTTTCCTGGTAACAAAAAGCAGATTCCATGGTCCAGGTGCTTCTGGAAATCCTGTTTCAGTGGATCTAAGATGGCTGTCCGGGGATTTATTTCTTTAACAAGAGCCCCAGGTGATTCTTTCAGGCAAAGTCTGGGAACCTCCCTGCCCTAGAGCCAGTGAAGTCCTGAAAGGTAAGGTGACTTTCCCAAGGCCAAACAGCTGGTCCGTGACAGAGCCAGAACTGGAATAGAAATATCCTGACAGGCCTCAAGTCTTCATAAAATAGAATAATGTGTTTGAGAGACATTTTCAACCATCGTAGGGGTTGTGGCTTGGGGGGGGGAGGGGGAAGCAAAGGTACATAATCAGAAATTTCAGTTATCTGAAACTCTTTGCTTCAGATGCGTTCTGGTTAATTGAGCATTTGTCACACTCTGGTCCTTTATTTCCTGAAAACACATTCCTCCAACCTTTTCTCTGATTGGTCCCATACGCCTGCACATGGTTTATGGGCCTTTCCTCAGTACCTTTGGACCTATCATCACATCTGTCTTCTTCATTGCCCTCCTTAAAACTTTTATCAAACTAGATGTGTCTCCCCCGACTCCCACTGCCAAATTCCTTCCCATATCATTCACTCTATTATCCTTCCATTTTATTGTCTATTTCTGCCCCTAACTTTAGTGCATGCTTGTTCATATGATGTTACACTTTTTGCAAAGAGAAGACTGTCAGAGTGGGAAGACCACCATGATAGAGATTGGAACTACTAATTTTTAGTCCCAGCCCTGCCATTAATAAGCTGTGTGACCTTGAGCAATCACTTAGCCTTTCTGAGCTCTTGTTAATGAATGGGTTAAACTCTGAGATTCTGAGTCCTCTCTTTCTGTGTCCACCCCGTGTCTTTCAGGGAGAAAGGAACTATCTTTTCTAATTTATTTTTCTCTTTGCACTGGACCTATTTTTATAAAGCTACATAGAGTGCTCGCTCATTCAATAAATGCTGACACTTCCTTCCTTGGGCTAGTTTGGCTTTCCTCCTCCCATCACAGATGGTGTATGAGCCACATATCTGATCACAGTTGACCTTTGTATTTGGTAAGGACTGGATTTTTTAAAAATAGTACAAACTGTGTGTCTTTCCAGTGCCACCATTCCTTTTCATGAAATGGCACATCCTGTTCCTTGGCTCTCCATATTTTCCATTTAAACAAAACATTATTTCCACCTGTCCCTCTTATCTTGCAGGGTTTTTTTTTTAATTTTAAGCATAGCAGTCCTGATTTTTGAGTTTATCATACTATTTATTTATATTCCTGATGACCTGGTCTGCTCACCTCTTTCTTTAAAATTTCCATTTGTAATTAGGTCTCTATTCAGCTGCGGCTTGGGTCATGTTCATTTATGTTTGAAGATACTTGGTCTCACAATCAGAACCATAAGCACGTTTATTTGTTTTGGTTATTTTTTTTTAAGTAGCTCTTAAAACATATGGCACTCTATCACATGTAAAATTGCTCTGTTCAGTCAGCTGATCCACATTCAAATATACTAACCTTAGAAAAACATACATGAAAGAGGTCATAAAGAAGTATGAAATGATAGAAAGTCACTCAGAGTTCAAAATAATACACAAGATTGTAGAATAAAAATATGCGAGACTTCAGGACCTTGGACAGTTAAATGTATTCAGGCTGTAATCCGGGGCATCACAGCATAAGCAAGCTTGCAGTACACTTGAAAATCTACCGCATCATATCAGACATGGTGCTTTGAAATACCATGAATGATTTTCTATAACTCATATCTTACAAGAAGAAAATAAAGACTTCCCTAATGAAAACAGTAAGGCCCAGACTATATGCTCAGATACACAAGCATGAACAGTTTCAAAGCATTGGTGGAATGCTAACACCAGGGCATGGTGGTCGGGTCTCTACAAAGCAGTGCAGAGTGGCTTACATGACTCTTTCTTACATAGTTTGCTATTTCTTTTTAAAATGTAAGCAAACACTTTTAATTACACAATTATGAAGAACTACAGGTAAGCAGTATCAGAAACAAAAAAGTTCAACCTCACTACCATCCAAGAAATGCAAATTGAAACAACAATAGGGTGCTGTGTTTCATCTCTCGGATTGGCAGAGATTACAGAAATTTCCAGGTATGTAGGGAAATGAGCACGTTCATGCACTGCTGGTGGGAATGCAAATTGGTACAAGTCTTTGTTTGGGGTGATGTGGAAATATGGATTGAAAGCCTAAATAATGATAAAGCTATATATGTAATAAGATGAAAACAGATTCTCAATTCATTGTTAAGTAGAAAGAGCAGGCTACCTAGTTATACAATAACATACTCATGATATTTAAACACACATTCTGAAAGGATATAACCCAAAATGTCATTTTCTTAGAGAGTAAGGTGGGGCAGGGGTGAGAGCATTTACATTTTGTTTGCATGTTTTCTAATGTATCGGTTTTCAATATAAATTACTGTTTCTGTTTATAAAACAACAATTTGGGGTACCTCAGTGGCGCAGTCGGTTGAGCGTCTGACTCAATTTTGGCTCTGCTCACGATCTCAGTCAGGGTTGTGAGATCAAGCCCCATGTCAGCTCTGCACTCAGCATGGAGTCTGCTTGGGATTCTCTCCCTCTCCCTCTGTCCCTTCTGCTCATGAGCCCGCTCTCTCTAAAATAATAAATCAATCAATCTTTTTTAAAAAGTGAATTTATAAACAACAATTTACCCAATTATCAACAGAATTCTAGTGGTCAAGACTGTTTCATTTCTCCTTTTTAGGAATTACATTTGGTGGAATTGGCTTTGGCATGTTTAAGGGAAGTCAGGGGGGTAGATAGTCGTGAGCAAGAAAGCAAATGTCCCCAAATAAGTGTAGACAAAGAGTTGTGGTCTGAATTACTCCCAGCTTTGAAGCTATGGTACAGAGTTTGGATTTTATTCTGGAAGCAATGGACCACCATTTCAGGTACTGAGCAAGGAAGGAACAATGATTAGATCTATGAAGTTTTTGTTTTCTTTTGTTTTTAATTACTCTGGCCTCTTCATGGAGAATGGAATGAAGTGAGGCAAGATTAAAAGCCAGGAAGATCACTAAGAAGACCACAGTAAAGGCTATACTTTCAGGGATCATTTTTATAGTAAGAAGACCACTGTAGACTATGGCAGATGTAAGTATAGAAATCATTGAAAAAATGAAATAGATTTTATTTAAATTTTGGAAGTAAAAATCGTAAGACTTGCCTATGTGGTAAGGTAGAAAGGAAGAAACCAGGAATACCTCACATATTTGGAATTAGGGATAACTCTGACAGTTATGTTTTAAGTAACCTCTACACCAAACATGGGGCTCAAACTTACGGCCCCAAGGCACATGCTCCTACCGATTGGGCCAGCCAGGTGCCATCTGACCGTTATTCTTTAATATCAGATTTAGAAAGACTAAACCATTCCTTTTGGTTATTAGTTTTCAGATCCTCTTATTGAAGTCTGTCATTGTAAGGGGTTGAATGGTGACCACCAAAAAGATACGTCCCCGTCCGAATCTTAGTAATTTGTGAATATTACCTTATTTGGGAAAAGAGTGTTTGCAGATGTAATTAAATACCATATGATTTTTTTGTATGTAGAATTTTTTTTTAAAGATTTTATTTATTTATTTGAGAGAGAATGAGAGATAGAGAGCACGAGAGGGAAGAGGGTCAGAGGGAGAAGCAGACTCCCTGCCGAGCAGGGAGCCCGACGTGGGACTCGATCCCGGGACTCCAGGATCATGACCTGAGCCGAAGGCAGTCGCTTAACCAACTGAGCCACCCAGGTGCCCACCCCTATGTAGAATTTAAGAAACAAAACAAATGAACAAAGGTGGGGGGGGCAGAAAGAGAGAGAGAGAGGCAAACCAAGAAACAGACTCTTAACTATAAGGAACAAACTAATGGTTCGGGGGATGGGTTGAATAGGTGACGGGGATGAAGGAGGGCACTTCTTGTGATAAGCACCAGGTATTGTATGGAGCTGATGGATCACTATATTGTATACATGAAACTAACATTACACGGGTATGTTAACTAACTGAAATTTAAATTAAAACTTTGATAATTAATTAATTAATTAAGGAGTAACCAGGATTATTTGAGTGGGCCCTAAATCTAATGACCAGTGTCCTTATAAGAGTGAGACAGAGGGGGATCACTGAAGAGAAGACAGTGTGACCATGGAGGCAGGAGATGGAGTGAGGCAGCTCCAAGTTAAGCATTGCAAGCCCCGCCAGAAGCTGGAAGAGGTGAAAATTGGATTCTCCCCTAGAGCCCCTGGAGCTAGCACAGCCCTGCAGGATTTCAGACTTTTAACCTCCAGCACTGTGAGAGCAGACTTTCCTATCATTTTAATCCACCCAGCTTGTGCTAATTTGTTACTGCAGCCACAAAGAACTAATAAAAACATAGATCCAAAACCTGTACAAATCATAAGTGTACAGTTTAATCAGTGTTCATTACTCTCTCCTATTTAAAAAAAAAAACAAAAACATTTAATTTAGGGAAATCTTCAAACACACACGAAAGATAATGAATCTTCATGTTTCCCAAACCCAGTTTCAATAATCGTCCACACACAGCCAAAAGGGGGGAGCCTGGGTGGCTCAGTCAGAGAACCTGCTTCTCCCTCTCCCTCTGCCTGCCACTCTGCCTACTTGAGCTCTCTCTCTATCTCTATGTCAAATAAATAAATAAAATCTTTAAAACACACACACACACAGCCAATTGGGTTTCATCTCTATTTTCACCCATCACAGTGGCACTCCATTACTTTGAAGCAGATCCTAATCATCATATTTTCCATCAAAAATACTTCAAAAGATGAGTTTTTATTTAACATAACAAAAGGCCATTTTTCACTTAAAAGTTAACATGTCCTTCATAATATCAGATATCTAGTCAGTATTCAAATTTCCCCCTAATTGTCTCATACAGTTTCTTCTTTCACTTGATTGTTTGAAAGAGGATCCAAACAAAATGTGCATTCTGTATTTGGTTCAGACCTATTTTAACTCTCATAATCTATGAGTTCCCTCTCCTTTTCTTTTTCCTTCCAGTTTGCTTATTGAAGAAACCACTTCAGATCGTTGCATGGTAGAATTTCTGGGATTTTAATCCATCCCTGGGTGTCTTCAATATGCTCCTATCTCCTGTGTTTCCTGTAAACTAGAAATTAGATCTCGAGCAGATTCAGCTTCAAGAGTTGGGGCAAAAATGCTTCCTAGGTGGGGTTTGGGACTGCACTGCATCTCATTAATGCCTGGATGCCTTTTTGTGTGACACTAAGATCGACCAATGGTTTCAGGAGTTATCAACTTGATCTACCCATTAAAAACATCCCTGTTAGCTTGTCCCCTAACCATTTTATGCTCATTCATGATCATTGCCCAAAGTCATTGTTTGGGGTTACAAAATGATGATATTCTAATTCTACCACTCTTTGTGGATTTATTAGCTGGAACTTTTGTGGGGTTTTTTTTTAAGATTTTATTTATTTATTTGAGAGAGAGAGAGAGAGAAAGCATGAGCAGGGGAGAGGGGCAGAGGGAGAGGGAGAAGCAGACTCCTCACTGAGCAGGGAGCCTGATGCTGGACTTGATCCCAGGACCATGGGATCTCGACTTGAGCCAAAGGCAGACGTTCAGCCAACTGAGCCTCCCAAGTGCCCCTAGCTGGAACTATTGTATAAAGAACTTTCCCTCACAAACTATGTGATCACCTTGATGTAGAGACCATACAGGAAAGATAGGATAGATGCTGAATTCTTTCTCTTTATGTAACAATTTTCACACTAAGAAGTTGTTTCCCTAACATCCTCCAAGGATGACCAATGGGGTTTATTTTGTCTTGTGTCATTAGGAAATAATAAATTTTCCTTTAGTTGTTTTATTTCTTATTTTGGGGGTTCTAGTGCCAGATTTATAAAGTAAGTGATTTTAATAATCATTTATTGAGCACCTGTCCTATCATTTAAGAACCAAGCCTAGAGTCTTTTCGCATATAAAACTGTATTTGAAATCAACACGTGTCCTTGAAGTAACCCTTTATATCTATATTATATTTAGTATATATGGTGTGTATGGTAATAGACTTGAAGGAACTAGAAAATTCCTAAAGAAGACTAAAAATTGATGTTTTCTCATCTATTGTATCAACAGGTAAATAGAAAGCGGAGTTGATGTCTTCTTTGCGGCTCCATACAAATACCTATGTGTGCAAAATACAATGACATATTTTGACTCAGCAATGTCACAGGGAAGACAACTAGAACAACCTTCTCTTCATTCTCTTCCCTATAAGTGAAGCATCCAGGGAAGGAAGAAGAATACACATATACCTCCACATTTCCAAATCAGTTTGTTTTTATTTCTAGAAAACTGTGATTTAAAAAAAAAAACAATATTAGTATAAGTTCTCACTTTCCTCTGCCAACTCCACCACAGCAATCTTCAATCCTTTAGCAGTTATGTTTCTCTAACAGCATCTCTGCATCTCTCCCAACTCTTCCTCTCCTGCCCCATGTCTTCCCTTGCTTGGTTCAGAATTCTTGGAAGAAGATTGGGCATCAGTGCCCCAGAATTAGTGAGGGAAATCCTGTAATATAGCACTGGTTCCCCAATCTTGGAGTTTGTTTAAAAATACAGATTCTAGGCACCAACCCACATTTAGTGATCCCGATCTCCAGGGGTAGAGGACCAAAATGTGTACTTGCAACAAGCTCCTCAAGGAATTCTGACAGACCAGGTCTAAGGACAGGTGTCTGGGAACCACTCTCATGAAGCACAGTGATTTTTCATGACTATAGACAGGACACACATTTGTCTTTTCCCATCTCCCTCTACCCAATGAACCCTAACCAAACATTACCACTATAATAAACTTTTAATTCCATACACAAGTGCTATAAAAAACTTAAAATCCTGGTCCCTAAATTTTAAAACCATTACTTGAAATAATTTCCTTTCAGAGAGAAGGTTTTGCTTAAGACCATATCATCACCTTACTTTGTATAGTACACATAAGATTGAAAACCCCATCTGGGCCAGATATTTGCTTCAGCAAAGGCTCTTCCAGTCTCAAGTGTCAGGAAAAAAACAATCCAATGCATCTTAAGCAGACAAGGAATTTACTGGCTCATACTACTGAAAAGTCCAGATATTACTGGCTTCCATCATGGCTTGATCCAGGGGCTCAAAATATTTTTTCAATTCCATTTCTCTTTATCTCTTAGCTTTCCTTCTTCTGGTCTGGCTCTGATTTCAACAGAATATCTCCTCAAGTTTGCAAGATGGTCACAGCACCTCCACTTCACATCCTCCTAAAGTCAAGTCCAGCAGGGAAGAGGCTTCCTTTCCCTCTGTAGTCCCAGAACTGATCTCGGTATATGTCATTGGCTCTATTGAGCCACATAGCCATCCTGGAACCAATGACTGTGCCATGAGGAATGTGGTACTCATTTGGCCAGGTCTGAGTCAGTGGCACCTGCTCTCTGCTGAAGCTGGTGGTAGAGTCAACACATACAGACCAACTGTGATCAGGGTAGCTCTCCAAAAAGATACTGGGTGCTGTTACCAAAAGGATACTGGACAGCCAAAAATGGCAAATGTCCCTCCAAATATATGATTATTTCAAGACTACTTCGACTAATGTAAGAAACACTGGTAGGTTGCAAAACTGAAACCCAAACCAGAATTTTTAATCTTTCTATGAGCTTCATCATAGATACTTCCCAAAATGAGACATCATGGTCTATTTTAACAAAGCCAAAGCAAGATCATTATCCCCTCACATTTAAGAGGGGAAGGTTGTCTTTCTTATCTCCATATTCAATTTTTTTAAAGATTTTATTTATTTTTTTGACAGATAGAGACACAGAGAGAGAGGGAACACAAGCAGGGGGAGTGGGAGAGGGAGAAGCAGGCTCCCCGCTGAGCTGGGAGCCAATGCCGGGCTCGATCCCAGGACCCTGGGATCATGACCTGAGCCGAAGGCAGACGCTTAACGACTGAGCCACCCAGGCGCCCCTCCATATTCAATTTTAAACAATGAATCAAACAATATGAAAAGCTAAAAATAAAATATAGATCATGAATGTAAAATGTCATTAAATAATGATGATGCATTTCGTGGTAGCTGATTGCACGCAGTACTTTCAATTCTGGAATAAGGTTACTTTTTCCACCTAAGTGTCATTAGAAGCTTTTCAGTCCTGAATATACAGTCATCTGAGATGCATATAGAGGCATAGTCTGCATAAACAGAATACCTGAAAACATGAAAAACATACCTAGCATAAACCAAAACACTTAAAATCATATCATACATAAGAAAATTAAGAAAATATCCAGTCTATATAAAGAACACCTACAAATCAATAAGAAAAAGATTACCAAGAGAAAATTGGGCAAAGACCCTGAACAGACACGCTTCACAAAAGGAGCTACCCAAATAACCAATACACATATGAAAAGGTGCTCAACTTTCTTTGTCATCAAGGGAATGCAAATTAAAAGCATAATGTGATAGGACTACAAGCCCACTAGAAAATAACAAATGTTGGAAAATATATACGGCAACCAGGATTCTCATCCATCACTGTTGAGAGTGTAAGTTGATAGAACCATTTGGAAAACTGGCAGAACCTATTCACGTGGACATGTGCTTATTCTATGCCAGTAATTTCACTCCTAAAAATATACCCAAAAGACATGACCAAGGATGTTCATTAGAAGCACAACAATAAAAAATTAAAAAAAAAAGAAGCACAATTCGTAGCAGTAAAATGCCAAAAACTACCAAAAGGCCCATCAACAGTGGAATGGATCAATAAATTGTGTTACAGTTGCACAATTGGATATTGTGTAGTAGAATGAACAGACAGCATGGATGAGTCTCACAAACAAAATTAAATCTAAGAAACCAGCCATAAAAGAGTACATACTGTAGCCCTCCACTTATATAAAAATTAAGAACAGACTAAACTAATCTGTGCAATTAGAAGACAAGACACCAGGTAACCTTGGCAGGGCAGTGACCAAAAGACTTAGGGGTTTTGTAATACTCTGTTTCTTGATATGGCTGCTAGCTACATGAGTGTATTAAGTTTGTGAAAATTCAGCTGACACTTACCTACATTTCTCTGAATATATGTTACACTTTAAAGGTTAAAAACAGAAAAGGAAGAAATCAGTTAAGTCATTTCCAACCTATCCTTTCTTTCCATTACCAATTCCCTTGCTGTTCTGTAAAGTTGCCTTTGTGTTAAAATACTTGCTCTGTTTTAACATGTGGTGGGTGGTTGATGTGATTTTTCTATAAATAGTTTGTAGAGAAATTATTTATAACCACTATAATGGTTTGGGAAGTACAATATTAATGTTAGTTCTAAGCATCTGGGGATGTACACAATATTTTGTTCGCATAAAGATAGCATTATTAAGTTATAATACTTTTACTCAGCTTTATTTTATCTGTGCAGCAAAGCACCCAGAAGCACTCACGATTTCCAGCTGCAGAAGACACCACACTTGATTCCTACACAGATCACAGCTATTAGAGACATGAAATCAAGGCAAGAGTCAGAGAAAGCCTTCATTGTTGATCCTGTTGAATCTTGTTTGAGATAATGAAGAAAATCTGAGATTTGCTGCCTTCCTCATTCTATTGCTACTTCCCATCAGTAGCCCTGTATCTAGTACACACAGAATAATTAATGGTCAGGTTTTCAACAAAATCTTCATTTCTCCAGGCATCTGGATGGCTCAGTCAGTTAAGTTTCCAACTCTTGATTTTGGCTCAGGTCATGATCTCAGGGTCATAAGATTAAGCCCCACGTTGGCTCCGAGCTTAGCGTGGAGCCTGCTTGAGATTCTCTCTCTCTACTGCTCCCTCTGGCCCTCCCCCCCCCAACTCAGGCTCTCTATCTCTCTAAAATAAATAAATAAAATCTTTTTTAAAAAAAATCTTCATTTCCCTAGCTTTCTCCACGTGAACCCACATGTCACTGATCCCACCAGAGCTCTTCTCACTGTTGCAACTTCCTCTGTAAATAAAAACAGAAGAGTTCTACATAAATAAAACTAGAGACTGGCTTAACATTGACAATAAACCAGTGATCCTTATAAGCAACATTCTGTTATTCAGGATAATGGAGTTTGTGGACTACCTAGCACCATAAAAAAAAATAAAAAAGAATATGAAAATGTTTTAATTGTGAAACAATGAGTTAATGGGTAGACATTTGGAAACAGACAAAATAACAAAAGGAATGCATCAAGCAGTGAATCATTTTACTGTGAGGTCTCATAACAAATAGGCAGCAGAAGAGGATTCACATCTGTATCCCTTGAGGTCACATATTAGGAAAATCAAGGCAACGGTTTTTTTTTTTTCCTTAAGCTCCACACCCAAAGTGGGGCTTGAACTTGCGACCCTGAGATCGAGAGTCTCATGCTCTACAGACTGAGCCAGCCAGGCACCCCAAGGCAACAGCTTTTCTAACCCATAATGTTGAAAATAAGAACTACTATTTTTTGGAAGTTGCTATACTTTATTTTTGTTGGTATAATATGCGGACTCAAACCCTCCCAAAGATTCTTAGGATATTATCTTTTGAGATTTCTTGGAACTATAGACTGACTTCTAAAGCTGAATGAGACATGAAATTTTACCTAACCCAATGGTCCTCAAATTGTGCCCCTGAAGAGCCCTGGGGCATCCTACCTGATATGTCAAGGGTGCCCAGGCGTTGGTTAGATAAGGACCAAGAGAGAAATACTCAGAGCTCTCCCAACCCTGGACCAAATTTAACAAGTTGAACTCCACATTTTCCGTTTCCGTAATGGGCTTCCACATGTTTTGTTTTGGTTTTTAAGATTTACTTATTTGTTAAAGAGAGTGAGGGAGCAAGCAGGGGGAGGGACAGAATGGAGAGAGAGAATCCTGAAGCAGACTCCCAGCTGAGCACCGAGGCTGACAAGGGGTTCCGATCCCAGGATCCTGAGATCATGACCTGAGCTGAAATCAAGAATCAGACACCCAACTCACTGAGCCACCCAGGTGCCCCTGGGTTTTATTTGAAGAAAGCATTCAACTATTTAAAAATAAGAAATAGGGGCGCCTGGGTGGCTCAGTCAGTTAAGCGTCTGCCTTCAGTTCAGGTCAGGATCCCAGACACCTGGGATCAAGCCCCGCACTGGTCTCCCTGCTGGGGGGTGGGGAGGGAGTGTGCTTCTCCCTCTGCCCCTCACCCTGCTTGTGCTCTCTCTCTCTTTCTCAAATAAATAAGTTTTTTAAAAAAGAAATATTTTAAAAAAATATCTTTTAAATAATTTAAAAAATAAAAATAAGAAATAATAAAATTTTTTTAAAGTAGACAACTTATCTGGTCCAGTATCCTCAAAACTGAAGATTTTACAAAACGGAAAGTGAGGCCCAAATGTATTAAGTGATTTGCCCCAGATCCCAGAGCCAGTCAGGGGCAAGACTGGAGCTGGACCTTTTGTTTTCTGATTCTGGTTTGAAAGGACTTTCCAAACCACCAAGGGCCCATCAAAGAGCTTCCACAGTTTCCCAAAAAGAGGGGTTTTAGAAATCTTAAGGGGAAACTGGCATCTGCTTATTTATCCATCCTTTATAAATTCTTCTATTTTCAGTGTCAAAGCCCTTGATACAGGGGCCATCTGCATTTTTTAAATAATGCATAGCATGCCACATGAAATAATACGGACAACAGAAACAGGGATGAGAGTCCACTGTTTACTCCAAAGTGCGATTTGCAAATGGAAAAAGAAATTAGCTGCTAAACATGTTACTCTGGTTATAATCTGGAATCCTTCAACAGAGTAAAGCTGCCATGGGAACTGACTAGCTGATTTTAAAGCTTAAAACAGGCATTTTACATTTACATATACATATAAATCAGGGTTTTTTTTTAAATATCAGGATGTTTGTTCAAAAATGCTATATAATTAGATGCCGGCCTTCTCTGTATCATGCCAGCTGTATTTTCTAAAGAAAATACACTGCAATTAATTTTTTTATCCAATTTGGTAGCTAACAGGTTAATTAAAGAGAAGGCCCCTCTATTTTTAGCTGTTACTATAGCCAGACTCCCATTCAATCTAAAAACAGCCATGCCTTCTGCACCATTTTTAACCCTGCAAAGCTGAGACTCATGCTTATCCAAATTAAGGATAAGCCTAAATAGTCCATCCTCAGCCAAAACCATGGCAACCAGTGCACAGTACACATCCTCCATTTTGCCCATCTTGCCTGGTAGTCCTTAACATTCTTTCATCACAAGACAGGAAATCTGTTTTGTTTGGTTGTCATTTAAGGACACACTTACACTATAAGATGGCTAACCCTTTGCTTTATTTAGGAAAGAAATGGATTGATGATGCCGTAAGCTTTACAATTAGGGAAAGACAGGAATAATTTTCATCATTTATTTATGTGTCTCTATAACCGCCCCCTTATTTCAAAAAGAGACCTATGGTAACTCCCAAAACCTCCAAAATGGAAGATGGCAAAAGTGAGAAAAATAACTTGAACATGGCTTTCTATACTTATGACCGTGTGCACAACTGGTTCTTACGTGAGGTTAAATAATAAAAATAAAATTGGATTCTGTGCAGTGACACTACCCAAGTATTATGCAGGTACCCAAGGATCAAATATGGAGGGAGCCTTATTTTTCTAACTTGTTTCAAACTGAAAATAGCTTTCTGATTTTCTTCTGATAATAAGGTCGGTACATGTTCAAGTAGACAATCCACGCATTTGAGAAGGGTATTAAGAAGGAAGTAAAAATCAGCCCAGATCACTCAGAAGCAACAGTTACAATCGTGGTGACCATCCTCCCAACATCTCTCTGTACAGAGACACATGCTTTAATAAATGTATATAAATGCAGCCGTATTCCCACATAAGTACAGTGACCTGCTTTTCCCCTGCTTTTTCAACTCATTGTGAAAATCTTTCCATACCAATTAATATAGAATTGTTATACACTCTACTATGTAGAGGTACCATAATTTATTTAATTAACCGGCTATTTAGGAATAGTAAGAGTGTTTCCAGCATCTCGCTATTATAAACAACACTACAATGAAGATCCTTTTACAAACATATCTTTGTTTAATTGGTCAATTACTTCCACAGGATAAATTCTTAGATGTAAGATTGCTAAGTCAAAGGTGATATATTTTAAAATTTTGGGTCCATATCATCTGTACAGCACCCTGGAAAAGTTGAGTTAATCTAGATACATGCTTGTAGGAGATGTGAATGAAGTTTCTCCACACCTTCACCAATATTTGGCATCTCATTCTTTTTTAACTTTTTCTGTCAAGTAGACAAGTTATCTATGTTTTAATGGTAGTAGGTCTTCTCCCATCTATTCATAACTCCAAGAAAAGGAACAATATAATTATATAAATGAAATAGTTGAACTACATAATTTTGAAAGGCTCTTCCAGTTTTAACATTCTATAATTCTAGTAGTGCAATTGCTGGATCGTAGGGCATTTCTATTTTTAGCTTTTTGAGGAACCTCTATACTGTTTTCCACAGTGGCTGCACCAGTTTGCAGTCCCACCAGCAGTGTAAGAGGGTTCCCCTTCCTCTGCACCCTCACCAGCATCTGTTGTTTCTGTTGTTTCCTGTGCTATTAATTTTAACCATTCTGACTGGTGTGAGGTGATATCTTATTGTAGTTTTTATTTGTATTTCCTTGATGATGAGTGATGTTGAGCATCTTTTCATGTGTCTGTTGGCCATTTGTATGTCTTCTTTGGATTTTGAAGGGATACATGCACCCCGATGTTTATAGTAGCATTATCAAATTATGGAACTAGCCCAAGTGTCCATCAACTGATGAATGGATAAAGAAGATGTGGTATATATATACATAATGGAATATTATTTCACCACAAAAAAGAATGAGATCTTGCCATTTGCAATGATGTCGATGGAACTAGAGAGTATTATGCTAAGCAAAATAATTCAATCAGGGAAAGACAAATACTGTATGATCTCACTCATACCTGGAATTTAAGAAACAAAATGATCATAGATGGAAAAAAAGAGAGAAGAAAACCAAGAAACACTGCATGTTAACTAACTGGAATTAAATTTAAAAACTTAAAATAATACATACATACATATTACAATTAAAATTTTTAAAAAGATTATTATCATCATTAAGATTATTGCTATCAATCACTAAACATAGGTAACTCATATTTTCTATGGTTCAATGTTGGTTTAAAATGGCACTTCTCAACTACTACTATTCTAGCTTGGTTACTGAGTCCTAAGAGCTGGCATATGGTATAAGCAAAAGCCTAGGACTCAAAAGTTACTGACTTCTGATTGTTTCTGGTCAACAGGTCCAAATGTTGGTGCCAAGGTGCATTCACAATATCTAGGATCTAGACTCGACATAACCACTCTTGCAAAGAAATCATATAAGGTGCATAATTTTATATTTCACATAGCTTTTTAATTTGACTTGTGTAAATAGATGACAAGCTGCAATTCAACACTTTCTGTAGATGAAATACCTTCAAAAAAACAGCTGGAAAGACATGTACATTTACATTGTAAAATTCCTGTAAACCTCACCTTGTACATGAAGCTGGGCTACATGTCCGTAATGACTAAGTATTTCAGGTGCTTTGGTTAAGCTAAGAAAATGTTTATTTTTTTCTTGTATTCAAACAATACATCTTTATTATCTTATGTCACAACTACAACTTTACATTTATTTTTTGAACTTTTTAAAAAAGATTTTATTTATTTATTTGACACAGAGAGAGTACAAGCAGGGGGGAGCAGCAGGGAGAAGGAAAAGCAGACTCCCTGCTGAGCAGAGAGCTCAACATGGGGCTCAATCCCAGAACCCTGGGATCATGACCTGAGCTGAAGGCAGACACTTAACCGACTGAGCCACCCAGGTGCCCCAACTTTTTTTTTTTTTTTTAAGTAGGCTCCACACCCAGCATGGAGTCAAATGTGGGACTTGAATTCCCAATCCAGAGATCAAGACCTGAGCTGAGATCAGAAGTCGGACATCTAACCCACTGAGCCACCCAGGCGTCCCTACATTTAGTTTTATGACTTCATTATTAGACTACGAAGTAGTGTTCTAACTACTCTTTTTGCCTCTGTGTTTTTAAAATACCTCCAATGCCATTACAAACAAAAATGACAGCAGTAATAATAAAAATTATTAATAATTACTGAGTGTTCATAATGTGCCAGATACTTTTCTAAGTGTTTTATAGAGATTATCCAAGTTGCTCTATACAGAGGCCTTATATGGTAGGTAATATTCATATACCACTTTATAATAAAAGAGATTGAGGCAAAGAGAGATAAAAGAACTTGTCCAAATCATCTATTTGGTAGATGGATGAACATCCAGTTCCCTGCAATAAAGAATTGTCTTCCTAAAATACAGCAAGAAAATGTTTATTTTTATCAGTGTCTATGGTTTTTCCAGGCTCTTGGATATGACAAGCCCTCCACTGTGGCCTCCCTCACTCTAAGACTAGCTTCTCTGTAGGAGAAACAATGGCCATGGGCAAAGACG
This sequence comes from Callorhinus ursinus, assembly GCF_003265705.2. NCBI lineage: Eukaryota > Metazoa > Chordata > Mammalia > Carnivora > Otariidae > Callorhinus > Callorhinus ursinus. The sequence goes on from NW_027397070.1 coordinate 58,561,927, forward strand.
TTTGGGCCTACAATGACAGCCCATTCTCAGGAAGAAGAGAATCATGCTCTTCCTTCTGATGCGCCATCTTTTTTTTGTTGTTTTCAAACAAATGTGTTATTGCCCAACAACAAAGGGCCTGACAAGATGCCACAGACCTCATACTACCTAGCTACATAAAAGCAGAAGATGATGAATGTTAAGTGCGTTCTGGCTTGATCTGATTTAAAGAGATCACTTCCAAGAAACACTTGGAAACAGTACTTGAGGAATCAGAGATGTGCCCTGACAGCTGGGGTTTATTGGAACAAGGGCGGCTTTGTTCTCTTTTATGTCCATTTGTTCACATGCATTTGTGGTCGGTAGCTGCTCATGCATAGGGGCAGAGCAGAAAATGATGCAAAAGAGCAGAGCAAAGAAGGGGGAGATTTTCTCCCACTAATGCTAAGGAGGAGGGATTGGCTGTCACGAGTCTATTTTTAGTAGTTGCTGCCATGTTGCTGAGTACTGAGTCCAGCCTGTCCCTACAAATGACTTCATGTTTGGGTATCAACAGGCATGTGTACAACCAAACCCATAACTTCTTTCTCTTGTGCACATAACTAGACTATACTTCTCAACCTCCCTGGAGAATAGAGCTAATGGAGTGCACGCAGAAGCGATGTGGGCCACTTCTGCCTCTGACCCATTAAGATTTCCATGGGTAGTTCTCCTCTTTCTTCCCTCATCTGCCAACTGGATGTCCATGCCCAGGTCACCATGAAATCATGTTTGAAGAATGGAGGAGCCTCCATAGCCAGATCCTTGAATGATTGTGTGAAGCTAAGCTTGCCAATACTAATACTCCTGTTGATTGGAATTTATGAAAAGAAAATATAAACATCTAAATATCAGGCTCTTAAAATGTGGGTGGGGAGTTGGGGGAGATTTGTTACAGCAGTTAGCCTACCCTAACCAATAGAGCATGCTAAGAGCCCAGGGAAAGAATGGATGACAGTCATTCTGCATGTGCTATAGTTCTGGCTGCCTTTTCTCATCACCTCTCCTTCGACCTCCCCCTCTGCTTGCTCCCTGACAACTGACCCTGAACTGGGGAATGATGAAGGAAAACACACTGGGTCATTACACACAAGCATGTGGTATGACTTTGGAAAAGACTCTGTAAAGATAGCGAAGAACTCACCTTCTTGAGGAAAGAAATGTTATCCCAACCAACGACTGTTTGTTGGACATTTCCCCTAAAGAAATCATTTTTCTAGGTGCTGGGAATACACAGGTGTCAAACTTCACCTCTATCTTGGAATTGAAACAAAACAAAAAAGATACAGCCCTATCCTTCGCCTGTCTGGCGAAACATGATTTAAAAGATAGCTGCGGGGGAGGGCTCTTGGGTGGCATAGTCGGTTAAGCCTCCAACTCTTGGTTTCAGCTCAGGTTGTGATCTCAGGGTGCTGGCCTGGAGTTCTGCATTGGGCTTCACACTCAGTGAGGAGTGTGCTTGAGATTCTCTCCCTCTACTTCTGCCCCAAACCCCTTCACACTCTCTTTCTCTCCTCTCTCTAAAATAAATACATAAATCTTTAAAAAAACAATAAATAAATAAAATCTATCTTCTTACTAGCTGTTTTCTATTTGTTTCATCGTTTGTCTCTTTTTTCATTTTCTCTGTCTACTGTCAGGTTCATTGAGTATTTCTTAGAATTCCATTTGATCACTTTTATAGACATTACTTATATCATTTTTTTAAAAATGTTTAGTGGAGGGTGCCTGGGTGGCTCAGTTAGTTGGACCGCCTTCAGCTCAGGTCACGATCCTGGAGTCCTGGGATCGAGTCCCGCATCGGGCTCCCTGCTCAGCGGGGAGACTGCTTCTCCTTCTGACCTTCTTCCCTCTCGTGCTCTCTACCATTCTCTCTCTCTCAATAAATAAATGAAAATCTTAAAAAAAAAAGAACTCTGAAAACCTCATTTAAAAAAAAAATGTTTAGTGGAGGGGTGCCTGGCTGGCTCAGTTAGTAGAGCATCTGACTCTTGATCTCAGGATTGTGAGTTCATGCCCCACATTGGGCATGGAACCTACTTAAAAAATAAATGAAATTAAATGTTTAGTGGATGCCCTAGTTTTACAATATGCATCTTTAGTTAGTGAGAGTCTACCTGCAAATATATTATACCACTTTACTTGTAGTATAAGGAACTTCTAACAGCTTATCCCCTGCTGTACCTGAGAATCACCAGAGGAGATGTGGAAAAATATACCAATGCCCAAGCTTAACCAAAAATAATTTTTTAAGTGGGCTCCATGCCCAGCGTGGAGCCCAGCAGAGGGCCTGAACCCATGACCCTGAGATCAAGACCTGAGCCGAGAACAAGAGCTGGACACTCAACCAACTGGGCCACCCAGGTGTTCCCCCCAACTGAAAATGAATTTAATCAGAATCTGTGGTGGGAGGTTGAAGGGGGAGTACAAGGCATCCGTATTTTTCCAAAAATTCCCAAGAGATTCTTAATAAGCAGCCAGGTTGGACCACCAATCCCTAATGATCATGTGTTACCACCTACTGCTTATATGCAATGTATAGCCTGGGGATGAGTTTGATTATATCCGTCGTTGGAAAGGCAAAGTACATGAGCAGTGCTTATTCTTGGTAGCAGTACCAATGACTGAGCACCTATAGTCCTCATACATTTATGTCAGCTGCCCACCCCCTGCAGGCTTTTGTGATTTCTAGTTTAGACTGTAACCATTAGAAGACACTGAATTATGGTGTAAGGAACGTGTAGAAGCATGTTTAATGGAAATGGGTAAAAGAAATCAATTTCTTATAAGTTTGGTATAACATGCCTCACTCCAATCCATCAAGGAAGGACCAGGCAGAATAATTTACTTCCTCACCCTCACTGAAACTCTTCAATTTTTATAGACGTTAGTGTCAACAATCCGAGAGTCTGAACGTGATTTAAGACCATGAATAATTTTCTAAGAACAAAATATCAGTGAAATCACTAACACTAAATCTGCCATTTCCCATAAGCAGCTTGATAGCATAAGTCCTAAAATAAGTCCAAAGTTTAGAGGTTTGGCTTTTCTCAGATCACTAAGAAAAGGCTATCTTTAAAAACACCCAGGTTTTCATAGAAGAAGGACTAGAAACAACATTTATCGTATTTTGACCCTTTTATTTTAACGGTTAGGAAACTGAGGGGCGCCCAGGTGGCTCACTCGGTTAAGCATCGACTCTTGATTTCAGCTCAGGTCATGATCTCATGGGTGGTGAGATCAAGCCCCTGGTCGGGCTCCCACTCAGCAGGAAATCTACTTAAGATTCTCTCCCTCTGCGCCCCCCCTTCCTTGTACACATGCTCTCTCTCTCTCTCTCACTCTCAAATAAATAAATAAATAATCTTTCAAAACGTATCTTTCAAAAAATAAAGGTTAAGAAACAAGCTTGGAAAAGTGCTTTGTTAAAGTTCACACAACTAGTCAAGACCACGCAGCCCAAAGATTCTGATCTCATAAGTCTTCATTCTGTAATATTTCCATGCTCTCATAAGTTAAGCCTTCAGAATTGTTAGAACAGTTATTCTGGATAACCCCAGGAGTAGAGAACACAGTGGGGAAACAGTAACCTTTACATAAAATTTGAATATAGGTTTGATTTATTTCAAGTCAGTTCCCAAATTTCTCTGATTAGAAATTAGAAAATACTCATTTATAACAGTAGAAGTACTATTATATTTTTGTTCTGGCCATTCTGGTAGGCATTTCTGAATTGACTGACTATTCCAAGTGGTCAATAAAGTTACTTTTAGGAGGACCCATTTCTGTAGTGTAGTTTGAGGACTATAAAAATCCTAACTATGATTGGTTAATACCATGTATAACACCGAATAGTAGAAAACCCAAAGTTTAATTTTCTCTTTTATGAAAGTCTGACAAAAGATTGGTGTCTACCAGGTCTATTCCAGGATCCGTATGAAACCCAATAGTGTCAGAGACTCATGCTCCTTCTACCTTGTTACTATACTGAGCATTGCCTTCATTCCCAGGACCAGTTCATGGGCTGAGATAGCTGCTCCAGGTCCTGCCATCATATCCACATTCCAGCCAATAGGAAGAAGGAAAGGGGAAAAAGAAGGGCACACTCCCTCCTTTACGGACACATCCCTAATGTTGCATACATCTCTTCTATTTTACACGTTAACAAGAATGTTGTCACCCGTGAATGCTTCTTGCAAAGGAGGATGAGAAACGTTTTGATTCCCAACGGCCAAAAATTGGGAGTACAATTATCTTTTAAGGGAAAATAGACATTGAGAGCAAGTAGTAGTCTCTATCATAACTTGTGAGAGAATCTCTTGTTTTCTATATGTAAGTGAAAACCAACATTCTCAGTTGTTGAGAAAGCAAGATTTTTATTTTTTAATGACCATGCTAGTGGTTAATGGTGATGTTCCTTTTTGGAACAGGATGATGGTAAGTGTTTAGTGGGATTTTTTTGCAGGACTCCCTAAATTGTAATCAAGACCCAAAATCAAAACAAAAAGAGATGGGCACTTGCACTGTTATTTCTGAGAAATACTTGTCTTGAACACAGTCATTGAGAGACATCATTTCAGCAAAAAGGATCCTATGCCACTGTATTAGTTTCCCAGGGCTGCTGTAACAAATTCTGGTAGTTGAAAACAACAAAAGTTTCTTCTCTGACAGCTCAGGAGGCCTGAAGTCTGAAATCAATATCACTGGGCCAAAATCAAAATGTCATCAGGTCTCACTCCCTCTGGTAATTCCAGTGGACAATCCATTCCTTGCCCCTTCTGGTTTCTGGTGGCTGCTGACGATCACCTGGCTTGTGACCACATACTCCAATCTCTGTTTCTATATTCACACCATCTTCTCTTCCATCTGTGTGACCTCCCTCTGCTTCCCTCTTATAAGGATACTTGTGATTGTATTTAAGGCCCATCCGGATAATCCAGGATCACTGTCCCATCTCAAGGCCCTTCATTTAACCACCTCTACAGAGACCCCTTTTCCTTATAAAATAATATTTATAGGATCCAAGGATTAGGGCCTGATATCTTTGAGTGGCCATCATTCAGCGTACTACAACTGCCAATAAGAAAATGTGAAGATGACTGGGAAAAATGAAGTCATCACCTTTCGGTGGAAGGCATTTCTTCTAAGGAGAAGTCATTTCCTGCCTCTCCTCTTTGTCATGGGGAAGAGGAGAGCTGCTTCCCCTCCTGGAAACTAAGGAAGGAAGATGCCAAGAGAATCATTCACTGGTGGATTCATAGGTGCCTAGGAAAAGGGGAATTCTGATTCCACTCCCTGGTTACATACATACCTATGTTAGCCAGTGGTTCTGCTCACCTGCCCCAGTGATCCAGGCAGAGGGGAATGAATTAAGGAGACAATGCAAAGTAGAGGGTAGTCGGACAGAGAGGGGCCACTCCCCTTCCCTGCACCACTCCCATGGTTCTAGTTCCCAAAAAGCACAGAAAAGGATTCCCCACACACCTGCAAGTCAGTAAGTCTGGGGTCTACAGTCTGGTTGGGGATTTCTAATGCAGGGACCAGACAGGCAGGTACATTAAAGCTGTGGGGAGCAATGCAGCAGTGGGGTTCATCTGGAGTCAAATATTGCAACATATTACCCACAACATCTGGGGAAGCCACTTTTGGCCCTGAGACGCCACCAGAAGGGCACTCCTCCACACTGAGTTCATAGACAAAGAGCTAGAAGAACAACGTGGACCGCCCATGGAGAGATATGTAAAGGCATCAAATCAAATAAGGAGCTTGGTCTATCTTATTCCTTCTTCCTCTCCACCTTAGCAACAGAGTAGCCAGGACAAGGAGGTAAGGAGAGGGGGGGGTGTGAAACCTGATCCCAGGCACCTCCGATACCAGCTAGCAGAACCCGCTAGTCTGACCAGTGCTACAGGAGGAGGGGAAGAGAAGAGCTTTAGATCTGACAAAAGGTTACATTTTAAGATAAACAGAACTGAGCCTTAAAAACAATCAAAGGTGCGGGGCGCCTGGGTGGCTCAGTCGGTTGGGCGGCTGCCTTCGGCTCGGGTCATAGTCCTGGGGTCCCGGGATTGAGCCCCTCATCGTCGCTCCCTGCTCAGCTCAGCGGAGAGCCTGCTTCTCCCTCTCCCTTTGCCTGCCACTCTGCCTATTTGTGCTCTCTATCTCTCTGTCAAATAAGTAAATTAAAAAAAAAACAAAAAACCAAAGGTGCTTTTAATTGTGGAAAATGACCAAAAAACTAAAGAATCAGGCTGAAGTGTCCTTAAGAGCCCCTGTGACCCAGTGGGAGGGGGACTTCATTAGAGCACAGGTGAAAGCAGGGATCTGGAAAAATAAGTGTTCTATGTTTTTACCCCCCACTTGAAACTGAAACTTTCTAATAAACCCATTTTGTCTTTTAATCAAAATCACAATGGAGCATCAGCCTCTGCAAATCTGAGTGCGGCCTTCTCTACCAAGTCCCTCTTTTACCGTCCCCTGCCACCCCGTGGAAGCAATGATACTGTTATGCAAAGCAGGTGATTTCCAAACTTCAGTCTTTTAAGTGTCATCTGCATGACGTTTGCCATATTGTGACATCTGTAAACATAATTGTTCCCTTTATAGCTTCCCTTTGAATTTACTCACTTTTTAAATTAAACATTTTTAAAAGAAAAACTATGCCTCAATTATAATCGGAAGAATGGTAGTAATTGCCATAAATAAGCACCACAAAGATAAAAAAGGATGTCCTCAAATACTATGGCCTGAGACTGAGCTTCAGCCTTCGTTTAAAAAGGAAGATTAGCAAAGGTGACGGGTGCTTACAGCTATCATAGGATCATAATGAGACTTCCTGTAATTAGGAGTGAAAGAATTGCAAAGGGAATAACTTTCTCATGGGGTAATTGGAAGTTATTCAACACTGTGACTGAGCAATAAGGTATGAAATGCCAAAACTTCAAATGAGAGGAACGTTATTCCAGAATATAAAGATACCATTGGGTATCTTTAAGGCGCACTTAAGGGGCGCCTGGGTGGTTCAGTTGGTTTGGCATCCGCCTTCGGCTCAGGTCATGATCCGGGGGTCCTGGGATGGAGCCCCACATCGGGTTCTCCCCTGCTTCTCCCTCTCCCTCTCCCCCCACCCCAGCTCGTGTTCTCTCTCTCTCCCTCTCTGAAATAAATAAATAAAATCTTTAAAAAAAAAAATACCATCAGTACATAGCTGCCTCCACCATCTTGCTAGCAGCTTTTACAACTACTTGGGAATTTACACTGGAAGGTGAGGTGTTAAAAGATGTCCTAGAATTTTAGAGCATGAAACGCTACAAATGTGCCCATTAGTACTCTTTCCTTGCAAGTGAGAGCAAAGAATTTATTGGTTCCTATAGCTGGTAGGTCTGGTTCAAATACTTCCACCAGAGCTGTATTGGGGGACTCTCCTCTCTCTCCTTCCCTCTGTTTCCCTCTCCCTCCCATCCTCCCTTTCTCTCTCTCTCTCTCCCTCTGTTTCTGTTTCCCCTTACCTGTTGTACATGTGCTTTCACAGAGAGCAAGATAGCTGTCAGCAGCACAGACCTCTATCTCCCAGCTGAGCAAACCCAGCAGAAAGAGTCAGTGCTAATAGCTCTAGCAGCTAGGTCCCAACGAGGATGCTGATAGGGTGGGATGCTGACTAGGTTTGAATCGAGCCCCACAGCCAGCTGGCTGGACACATTCTGGCCAGGCCAGAGTCACAGTCCCCCTTCCAGTGATAAAGGAGGGGCAGGAGAAGAGAGGGGACTGGGAAGATGGAGACTATCACCTGAAGGACAAGGGATGTGTTTCCCACAGGAAGACAATGGAGAGGATGCTGGGCAGACAAAAATAACAGGTGTTCACAACAAACGCCTTCTCTGTGCCAGGTGTATGCAATTTGGGAAAAGAACCTAAAAGGTCACTTAATAATAAAAACATTTACAAATACAATGGGTAAGAGAAACCTCATATCTGAGCCAAGTCAAGTCAGAAATTGAGCATATCTGAGGGGGTCAGGAAACCCCCCACCCTTATTAGCTAAGCCTACTTGCTCGAATATCCTAAAGAAATAATTAATGAAGTGGAAATCTGCATCTAAGTTTCCAATGGTGCTCTCCAAACATTTTAAGTTATTAAGTCAAACCAAATGGCTCTCTCTCTCTTTGGTGCTGCCTGCAGGGGTGACAGCCATCTCGTACTTGGCATCAGACCTCTAGTGAAGCCCAAGATTGTTAAAAAGAGGACCAAGAAGTTCATCCCAGACCAGTCAGACTGATACGTCAAAATTAAGTGCAACTGGCGGAAACCCAGAAGCATTGACAATAGGGTGCTCAGAAGATTCATGGGCTAGATCTTGATGCCCAGGATTAGTTACCGGAGCAACAAGGAAACAAAGCACATGCTGCCCAGTGGCTTCTAGAAGTTCCTAGTGCACAATGTCAAGGAGCTTGAGGTGTTGCCAATGTGCAACAAATCTCAGTGCGCAGAGATTGCTCACAGTGTCTCCTGAAAGAACCACAGAGCCACTGTGGAAAGAGCAGCCCAGTTGGCTGTCAGAGTCCCCGATCCCAATGCCAGGTTGTGCAGCGAAGAAAATGAATAGATAGCTTATGTGCATGTCATATTTGTGTTCATAAAACCATAAAACTAAAAAAAAAGTGGTGTTGTCTGTATTTGACCACTTTTGATTTATAAAAGAGCAATTTTGTGTCATTCAGCCTAATATTTCAAGTGTTTGAGGAGTATATTGAAGGCAGATATCCTAAAAGACAAAGCACTAAAGGATGCCTGGAGGGAAGATTGAATTCCTAAGGAAAACTAGATAGGGCATCAATAAAGGATGGTTTTCATTGATGGCTTACAAAACCCAGTTGTTGTTGTTGTTGTTGTTTTAATTGATCTGTGCGGGGCAGTTTGTGAATCATAGATGTACTTATAAGAGCTTTACTGCAACATCCCAGAAATCCATTAATTCTTAAAACTCCAAACTCTGCTTTTTTTAAGTGAAACAAATATTACCAGGATAGACTAACAACTTGGTTATGTCTTTTTGGTTTTGTTCTGTTTTTAATGGTGAAGCCACTTGTAAACAAAGAACACATTAGGTGGAGATTATCAAACCTTTAGGCTGAGCATTGCCCCTGATGTATTGAGGCAACTGATTGGCAGGGGAAGAGCAGATAAAATGCTCTTCCTAAGCTATGGGGACAGGTTACCTAGTAACCACAGAATGATTAAATTCTGTTCACAGAGACTTGTTCTCTTAATTGGACAAAAAGATTTAAAGAACATAGCTGGAGAGCAACTGGAGCCATGGAGGACTGTGACAGGTGTCAGTGGGTCTCATATCAGCAGTTCTAGCAGCCTTCACTTAAGGGGCACAGCATGTGATTGAATCCTTTGTTAGTAATAAGCAGGTAAGCTGCCTATAGAGCCAGAATTCTGCGCTCTTCTCACCTATAGGAAAAATGAAGACAAGGTATGGAATGGAACACATTAAATGCAGTGCAAACTCCACGTGGCATTATAGTTCTGACAGTGATCACTCTCCGTGTACAAGATTGTGTTTGTGCTCAGATATCAAAGTTCTATTCCTTACTAGAACGCAGAGTGGTCATTTGGGGTCAGTATATCCTGTTATCCCTCTCTTTTGTCTGTTAGGCACATATTGCTTTATAGAGAATTATGGTCATTCCGTTCTCCCCTGCTTTAACAGTAAAATTAAGAAAAACAAAGTTCTAGGTTGACAATGATTAAAATTTTTTTTTATCCGTTAAGGACCTTTAGGTAACACAATCATTTTTTCCTGTGCTCAAAAAAGAACTCAACATGCATGTCACTAACTGTAACTTGAAAAGCTCTATCTGAGAGTCACTTTTAAAAATGTTTTCCATGGGGCACCTAGCTGGCTCAGTCGGTTGAGCGCCCGACTCTTGATTTCGGCTCAGGTCATGATCTTAGGGTTATGAGATTGAGCCCCACATTGGGCTCTGCGCTAGGTGTGGAGCCTGCTTAAGATTCTCTCTCGCTCCCTCTGCCCCTCCCCTCCCCACTTGTGCTCTCTCTCTAGGAAAAAAAATATGTTTTTCGGTTATACCTTATACTCCTTGAGTAAGATTTATAAGTTAATATTGCCTCGGTTTGGCAGCTTTCCTAACAGGGATGCAGCTTAAAATTTTCTTAAAGCCCCCCCCAAGTGACAAACAACAAATTAATCCATTACTTCATAACATGCTAATACCTCCAAGCGGCAAGTTCTGTTTTCTCTTTTAGTATTAGATGAATCAATAGCTACAGTACTTTGATTGGAGAATGACTAAGAGATAGTCAATAGCTCACAGTCTCAAGTGCTCTTCAGTCACCAAAACCTAAGGGATTTTGTTTTGAAACTGAAGTCAACACAAAGTGCACACCCATCCTGTAATTCTTCTTCTCTTACTCTGCCCTGTTATCTATTTCTTTTAAAAAATTTTTTCCTAAATATTTGTTTTTGTCCTCCAGGGACTTTAGGGATTAAAATATGTTCATAAGAACCCAGTGAATGGAAAAAGATTATCTTCAGCTTTTACAACTTGTTGCTTTTATTGCATTTATTGGGTAATTTTCACTGTGGTGTTTAGCATGTCCCAACAGACAAACATGAGTTCCAGGAATCCTCTGAATTATGAAACTAAGGGTTATCTATAAAGATATAGATTAAATGTATAAATAATAATATGTTTTTAAAAATGTAAAATAAAATGCAATAAACAAACTATGTATTATATGTATTAGACTATATATTACAGTATGTGTGAGATATAGTTTATTTTATTCATATCTCTAGTTCCAAAGAGTTTAGAGCTCCTCCAATAAAATATAGGTTTAATTGAGCCATTAAAAAAAGCCACCTGCTTAAGAAAGGGAATTAGAGATAAACAGAAAAATAGGCTATGAATAATTATTGCAACTGAGCATAAATCTTAGTTTCAAGCTTCCTGTCACCTAAGAAAAAAAGGGAAACCCAATAATAAAAGTAAGCATGCCAATTCTTTAGGGAAGAAAAAGATTTTCCATCTAAAATATATAAATTTCTAAATATCAATAAAAAATACATCATTGGAATAATTTCATAACATGAAATTCATATTTAAATATACAATAAAAGGTCTTTAGGCATGCCAATTCTCCAAGTCTATTGCACCTGGTAGTGATCCCTCACCAATGGAAGGGTGTTTCTGGGAACTAACTCTGCCATAAGCCCATATTGGCTGCATGCATCTGCCTATGATCACAATTGCCTCTTGGGAATAGCAACCAGAAAGGATCCTCTCTTGTTTATACACACCGAGTGAAAGCCAAAGACAAATTAAATTAAACTTATTATAATGTGTTCGCTGCTAAAATTGGAGAGAAAAAGTAAATTCTTGAAAGAATTGGAACAAAATACTTAAATAATGAAAGTAGGTGGCTTCAATTGAAGTTGGATACCAAGCAATGTTGTCTCCAGAACACTCTGCGGGTCTTGGAGATTCTTTCCTATTCCAAAGCAGTATCTACTTTTCATCCTAAATTTTACTTTCGTAAGAGTAGCTGGCATCACCTTTATGTGAATCAAGTCACTGTGTTACCTCTCCCAGGGGTGTTTGCCCTTTAAGCTTTCGCTCTAATTCGATTTAACAAATGCTTACTGGAGGCGTATTATATGCAAGCAAGGTACTTTCCAGATGCTAGCAGTGGAATAAAAGGCTTCATGTTCTTAGGTAGGGATTTCAAGCATCAGTGAATAGGTAGGCAAGAGAGTTTTCCTTCTCTGTGTAACATCTTACTCTCCGTCCCTGTATCCTTCTAAATGACCTTTGTTGTTGGGGCCACAGAGCCATCACACATACTTACACATTCCTCAAATTTTTAGTCTAATTTTCTCCTTTTCCTAGTCTTAGAGAACCAGGAGTTTAGACGTTATTGTAGCTGAATTTCTGGCTTATTCCCCTTTCCTTGTCATAGGATTCCTGACTTACTCCCTTATGTCTGAATTTTTCTGATACCCCAGTTTTTCCTTAGAAGAGAGAAAAATATTATGTGTTGAAAACCTCATTTTAGGGGTGCCTGGGTGGCTCAGTTAGTGAAGCATCTGCCTTCGGCTCAGGTCATGATCCCAGGGTCCTGGGATCGAGCCCGCATCGGGCTCCCTGCTCAGCGGGAAGCCTGTTTTTCCCTCTCCCACTCCTCCTGCTTGTGCTCTCTCTCTTGCTGTGTCTCTCTCTCTCTCTCTCTCTCTGTCAATTAAATAAATAAATAAAATCTTAAAAAAAAAGAGAAAGAAAACCTCGTTTTATTTTCCAGGCAGTAAACATAGTAATCCTTGCCACTACAATATTAGTAGCATCATTTACATTTAAAAAAGGAGGGCCTGAGGCTCAGAGAGGTTTCCAAACAAGGACCGAAGCTGGGAGGTGGCAGAAAAGTCCCACATATCTGACTCCAAAGCCAGTTCTTTTTCCATCACAGCAGCCGTTCTCAAAGGGGGTGAAATTTTGCCCCTCCCCCGAGGAAATTTGGCAATATCTGGAGACATTTTTGTGACAACCAGAGGTGGAGTGAGTGGGTTACTACTGTCATCTAGTGGGTGGAGGCCATGGATGCTGCTAAACATCCTACTATGTACAGGGCACCTCCCACAACAAAGAATTATGCACCCAGCCCCAAATGAAGAGAAGCCGGTGCTACATTACAGAATGCTCCCTGCCCTATTCTGATCTTATTTCCAAGGATCCAAAGGTAGGTAACTGCCTCAAAATTAAACAAATTGTAGAAAGCGACAGACCAATCAACGCCTTGTTCATATTACAACTCTCTTCCAGCATAAAGAAAACCAGATTGGAGCCTTAAAACGAAAATGCTGGGTGTGGGGAGAGAAGAGGGGTAGAGCGCTGTAAGCAGAAAGGAAAGGCAAACTGGTTATTGAGTTTAACAATCGGGATGTGAATGTATAGATTTTTTTCATCCCCAGGATTTTCACTAATAATCCAAATGTCCACGCACTGCTTTGAAATTTAACTATTTGGACCTGGTTAATTTTACCCTGACCTCAGCCAACATTTGCGTTTGATTTTTTTTCCGGGACCCAGGGAACGTGGACGCCAGATGAGGCCACCTTGTCTCCTGCTGTTCCCGCGGGGACAAGACCTGCCAGGGGCTGGTGACTTGGCTCCTGACAAGAGGCCGCTCTGTGGACGACTGGCAGGATCCCAGAGCCACAGACAGGCGTTTGGGACACTTTCCCAGCCCAGGGGCCCCCACCCTCAACCGCTCCCGTCCTCCCTCCGGGTATCCCCGGGGGCGGGGCTGCGGGAGAGCACGTCCCTGCGCCGTGACGTCACAATCCCGGCGCCTTGGCCCCTGCCCTTAGCAACCGGCCTGGCGACGGTCTCCAGTAGCTGCGGCCTAGCGCCGGCTCCTGCGCGCCAATCGTGTGCGGCGGGGCCCGGCCCGACCCGGGGAAGGACCGAAGGGGACCTACCGTGTCCCCACGGTGGCTGCAAGAGAATCTAAGCATGGATGGCAGCCGGAGAGGTAAAGGGAGCTCTCGTGGTGACGGCAGCCTCGCGCCGGCCCTCACCCCGGGCCTGGGGTCCGGGATGCGGGTCGCGGGTGCGCGGGTCCAGGCTTCGCCCAGGGGGCTTCCGGGTCCCTGTTCAGTCGCCACTGTTGATCCAGGTGTTACCCCGCTCACAGGACGAGGCCCTCCTTGCCCATAATCTGAGGCCCTGCCTGCTGGAACCCCGGTCGCCTGAACTCGGGAGCATGCAGCCTTTTTTACCTCGGTGGCTCCGAGGCAGAGGAACTAAATTTGGTCTTTGGAGTCAGACCTCCCAGAGCCCCAGATCAAGCCCCGCTGCTCTCCGCAAGGGTGACACCCAATTTCCTCATCTCTCGAATGTGGCAGTGAAACATTCATGTCAGAGTTCTTGAAAATTAAATGCAGATAATATATAACTCCTGGCATATTTTAAGTAGTCAGTAAATAATGAAATCGTCCTTCTGTAATCATCTCCCTCCCCCACGAAACAAGTAACCCAGGGTTTCTTTAACTTTAACGTGAATAGGAATCCCCTGGGAATCGTGTTAAAATGTAGATTATGGTTCAGTATGTCTGGTGGGGGCTGAGATTTTGCATTTCTAATAAGCTGTCAAATGATACAGTGTTGCTGGCTACAGTTTTAGTGGCAAAGGACTAATCCATAATCACTGTGTACACCTGCACTTTACTGAATACTCTCTGGGTCAAGTGGACATCACGGTGGAACTCTTGGGGCCATATAACTTTAAATCTCTATGAATTGGCTCAATGCAAATAATTTGCATTTTCACATTCTGTCAGCAAGTAGAGTTCTTGCCTCAAGCCAGATAAAGTAATCTCCAGATCCTTCCCCTCCCAATTATCACTTTTAAAAGTATCCTTAAACCAAGCTGCTAGATGGTTCCTTGCAGTAAGTCTTGCTTTGAACATGAGTGTGCCTTTATTATGTAATCATTGGTCAAAATAAGTGCTGTTCTGAATATAGTAGATCACTATTCATTGATAGCAAACTGTATATTATGACACTCTGTCAACCTAAATTCCAGAAAAAGCAAACCAACATGCCTTTATGGTTTTTAGAAATTTTGCAACATAAGCTACCCTTGCTGTGTACCAGAAATAATTCTCAAGCTATGTCTTGGTAGGTATTATCCTCATTTCACAGCAAATAAACTAAGAGATCATAAATAACTTGCGAAGGTCACAGTAAGTGGCAGAACAAGCTTTATATCCAGATGAGGAATGTGAACCCCTAGAGCCATTGTTTTTTACTTACTATCCCATGGCAGAAGTGGGAGTATGAGAAAGGATGTTTGTAAAATTTCAAGTATACAGGCATACCTTGGAGATACTGCAGAATCCGTTCTATTGCAATAAAGCAGATATCTCAATAAAGTGAGTCAAATTAATATTTTGGTTTCCCAGTGTTTATAAAAGTTGTGTTTACCCTACACTGTAGTCTGTTAAGTATGCAATAACATTATGTCTAAAAAAATGTACATGCCCTCATTTAAAAATACTTCGTTCCTAAAAAATGCTAACCATTATCTGAGTTTTCAGCAAGTAGTAATCTTTTTGCTGGTGAGGGACCTTGCATTAATGTTGAAGGCTGCTGACTGGTCAGGGTGGTGGTTGCTGACCATTGGGGTGACTGTGGCAGTTTCTTAAAATGAAACAACATTGGGGGTGCCTGGCATGCTCAGTGGAGCATGTGACTCTTGATCTCTAGGTCATGAGTTTGAGCCCCACGCTGGGTGTTGAGATTACTTTTAAAAAATGAAATCTTTAAAAAAAAAAAGGAAGGAAAAAGAAAAGAAGACAACATTGAAGTTTGCCACATTGATTGACCCTTTCTTTCATGAATGATTTCTCTGTAGCATGTGATATTGTTTGATAGCATTTTACCCACAGTAGAGCTTCTTTCAAAACTGGAGTTAATTCTGTCAGCTAAGTTTATGTAGTATTCTAAATCCTTTCTTGTCATTTCAACGATCTTCACAGCATCTTTACCAGGAATAGATCCCATCTCAAGAAACCACTTTCTTTGCTTGTCTTTAAGAAGCAACTCCTCATCTGTTAAAGTTTTATTGTGAGATTGCAGCAATTCAGTCACATTTTCAAGTTCTACTTCTAATTCTAGTTCTCTTGTTATTTCTGTCACATCTGCAGGTACTTCCTCTACTGAAGTCTTGAACCCCTCAGTCATCCATGAGGGTTGAAATCAATTTCTTCCAAATTCATATTAATGTTGATATTATTACTTCTTCCTACAAATCACAAATATTCTTAATGGCATCTACGATGGTGAATGCGTCCCAGAAGGTTTTCAATTTACTTTGCCCCAATCCATCAGTGGAATGGCAGCTAAAGCCTTATGAAATGTATTTCTTAAATAATAAGACTTGAAAGTTGAAATTACTCCTTGATGCATGGGCTACAGAATGGATATTGTCTTAGCAGACATGAAAACATTAAGCTCATTATATATCTCCATCAGAGCTTTTGGG
Source organism: Callorhinus ursinus (assembly GCF_003265705.2). Taxonomy (NCBI): domain Eukaryota; kingdom Metazoa; phylum Chordata; class Mammalia; order Carnivora; family Otariidae; genus Callorhinus; species Callorhinus ursinus. Next base: position 58,578,013 of record NW_027397070.1, read on the forward strand.
TGACCAGGTACGTTGTCGATGAGCTTAGTAATATTTTGAAAGGAATCTTTTTCTGAGCAGTAGGTCTCAACAGTAAGCCTAAAATATCCACTGAGGGGCACCTGGGTGACTCAGTTGGTTAAGCGACTGCCTTTGGCTCAGGTCATCATCCCGGGGTCCTGGGATTGAGCCCCGCATCGGACTCCCTGCTCAGCGGGAGCCTGCTTGTCCCTCTCCCTCTCCCTCTGCTTGTGCTCGCTGTCTCTCTTTCTCTCTGTCAAATAAGTAAAAATTAAAATCTTAAAAAAAAAATCCATTGAGCCCACCCAGAGACACCAAAAATAACAACAACAACAGCAAAACACCCTAACAACAAATGTGCTGTTATAAACAAATGTGCTGTTACATGGGCATTGTTGTTCTATTTATAGGGCACTGACACAGCAGATGTAGCATAATTCTTAAGGGCCCTAGGATTTTCCAAAATGGTAAATGAGCATTGGCTCCAACTTAAAGTCACCAGCTGCATTAACCCCTAACAAGAGAGTCACCTGTCCTTTGAAGCATTAAAGCCAGGCATTGACTTCTCCTCGGAGGCGATGAAAGTCCCGGATGGCATCTTCTTCCAATATAAATGTTTCATCTACATTGAAAATCTGTTTAGTGTAGCCACCTTTATTAATTATCTTAGCTAGATCTTCTGGATAATTTGCTGCTTCACCTTATACTTTTATGTTATAGAGATGGCTTCTTTTCCTTAAACCTCATGAACTAATCCCTGCTAGCTTCAGACTTTTCTTCTGCAGCTTCCTTACCTCTCTCAGCCTTCATAGAAATGAAGAGAATTGGGGGCTTGCTCTGGATTGGGCTTTGCGTTTTTTTGTTTTTGTTTTTTTTTGGATTAGGCTTTGGTTTAAGGGAATGTTGTAGCTGATTTAATCTTTTATCCAGACCACTAGAACTTTCTACATGTCAGCAATTAGGCTGTTTTCACTTTCTTATCATTTATGTGTTTCCTGGAGCAGCACTTTTAATATCCTTCAAGAACTTTTCTTTTGTATATATAACTTGGCTAAGTGTTTGACACAAGGGGCCTAGATTTGGCGTAACTCAGCTTTGAACATGCCTCTCTCACTAAGCTTAATCATTTCTAACTTGATTTAAAGTGAGATGCATGCAACTGTTCCTTTCACTTGAACACTTAGAGGTCATTGTAGGATTATTAATTGGCCTAATTTCAATATTGTTGTTTCTCAGGGAATGGGGAGGTCCGAGAAAGGAAGAGATGTGGAGGAATGGCTGTTCGATAGAACAGTCAGAACATACAACATTTATCAAGTTCCCCTGGATTCAGATCCAAAATCTGAGTCTATTACACACAATTGTCGTGTAATCTTGGGCAAATTACATGCTTTACCTCTTTGTGCTTCGCTGTAAAGAGTGGGGATAATGATAATACCTATCTTATAGGATTGTTGTAAGGATTAAATGAATTTATAGCTACCAAGTGCTTAGAACAGTACCTGCCTGGCACAGTTAGTATTCAATATATTAGCTTTTGACTACAAGTGGAGAAACCCAATTCAAACTGATTTAGAGATTTTTAGCTCCTGTAAAGAAACGTCTAGTAATGTCAAACATGGTTAGATCCAGGGAATCAAATGAAATTACCATCTTCCATTTCTCTCTGTTAGGCTTCATTCTCAGACAGGTTCCCTGTATGGTACAAGACAGCCACCAGGAGTACCAGGCTTCTTTGTCTTACACTGGGCTCCAGCCCAGTAGAGAGAGTACCTCTTTCCTAATAGTTCTAGTGAAAGTCCCAGGATTGTGTGTCATTGGCTGGACTTGGATCACATACTTATTCCTGATTCACTAAACATAACTGGTCAGATGTGGGTTATATGCCAACCCCTGAGCTGTGGGATAAGCTCTACTTGAATTACTTGGGCTAAAAGTAAGGCAAGAGTGGTTCCCCAAGTGCAAGTTGAAGGTCCTATTTCCAGATAAAGGGACATAGGGTTTTGGGCAGGCAAAATGTGAGACACTTTGTTTTCCCCCAGAGAAACAAGGTTTGCTGGAGAGGTTTTGTTGGTCATTTTGCTTTCTTTGTGTGTTTAGGTCTCAGATCTCCTTCTTTCCTGGTAGAAACAAACTATGCTAATTTCATGACTGTCATTACCAACTCACATGGTATCACCTTGACCTCTCTTGTTCTAAGTAATGTTAATTTTTTTCCTTCCTGCCCTCTAGCCTGTGATAGAGAAGGATCTTCTCAGATAATCAGATCTCAAGTATTTTTTATTTTAGTCTGTTCTAGCAGGCTTTGTTCTCTGGTCCTGGATTTTAATTCATCTCGATACCTCTCTTTCCATTTTCAATCATCCATATTTCCAGACTTTGTGTCCCTTCCACACCTTTTAGCTTATAGCAGCCCACCTGATAGCCGACTGACCATTTTACCATCTTAAAAACATGTCTTAAGGGGGCGCCTGGGTGGCTCAGTCGTTAAGCGTCTGCCTTTGGCTCAGGTCATGATCCCAGGGTCCTGGGATCAAGCCCTGCGTCGGGCTCCCTGCTCAGCGGGAAGCCTGCTTCTCCCCTTCCCACTCCCCCTGCTTGTGTTCCCTCTCTCACTGTGTCTCTCTCTGTCAAATAAATAAATAAATACTCTTAAAAAAAAAAAAAAACATGTCTTAGGGATACACTATTCTTATTTTGCGTGTTAAATTCCATTAAAATCTATAACTCAACCTTCTTATCTTGAAGGTTACTCCTCAAAACACAATTCACTTTTAGGGGAGAGAAATTAATTTTGTGATGAGGTATATATCTAATTTTCTGACGTTCCATCTGGTCTGAAAGATGAGACACTGGCTTTAGGGGAGATAGCAAGGATCCAAACAAGAGCGTAAGGGGGTTGGATGAGATGAACCTTACATCTTTTAATAATTAAGTTCTGATTCTGATATTTTTATACATATATTTTACATACAGTAACATTGTATAATTTCTAATTTACTAAACTACTTTGTGAGAGGATTACTTTCTTAAAATTATTTTTAAGAACAGACTTACTTATGATTAACTGAAATAGTTAATGTATATGTATTAACTCAGAATCTCACTTCTATATCTCCAAATCATTAAAAAATCTGGTAGGTCAGTGGTGTACAGAATAAAATTAATATATATCAAATAACATAAGTGAGGTATTTATCATTTTATCCAGTGAAACTAAAGTCTCAGGGTATAGCTGTTTTGAAAACAACTTATTTTCTTAAAAGAGAAAGCCTTTTATCTTCTACAGCAATAGAATTTTTGTCTGTCTGATGTATCATTGCTGATTAGTATCATGATTGAATAAAATTTTAAACAGTTCTGATAGTTAAAACCAAAGATACAGTTATTATTTTTAAATATTCAATATTGTTGTTTTTGTACAAGTTGCCTTTGATTTATCGTAATTTATATTTTTTTGTTAAAAGTCAGAGCAACCTCTGTCCTTCCCAGATACGGTCCAACATGCGTATTTAAAGGACACTTGAGCACCAAAAGTAATGGTAAGTGAGGTATTTAAGTGGTAAAAGATTATGTGTTAAAAGGTTGACTGTTTGTTTCCTTTATTTGTAAAGTGTAGGACATGATGAAAAATTACTTCATTTAATCAGTATTGAACTTCATATTGTTAATTACAATTAAATATTATAGGAATTATTGAGATGAGGGAATTTAGGAAGCCATCCTTTCAAACTGGTGTTGTGCCCAGGATGTGGCCCTGGCCGCTGCCTGCTCCCTCCTGCAGCTCCAGCCCCGCTCTCCTCTGTGCTGACAAACCTCCCTGGCTTCCGGCACGCCTTCCTGGGTGAAGTGGTGAAGGGGTTAGTAAAGACACTGGCACTGAAAAGGGAAAGCTGTGCAGAGAAAAAGAGCACTTGAAAAATATATTTTGTATCAGGAGTAAACACCTGTGATTTTACTTTTCCAACTGGATTTCTAGATTCTATGAGAAAGAAATCTGTATTTTCTGTATTTTCACATTTTTAAAGCCTTTACATTTTTAATGTGAACTTAAAATATATTTTTATAATGATAGCTTCAAAATTTAAACTCTGGGTTTTTTAAGGCAAAATAATTGAAAGTCTTTTTTTCTTTATTTACATGAAAAATCTTTGATACTGGTTTCTCTAAAAGTGAAAGAAGGATCACATTTTCAGTTAACTTATCTCTTGTAATAAAATATATGTACACATAGATCAGAGTCATCAATGTTGAAAAATTATTTTTAACTAAAAATTTAAAACTAGATGTAAAGAATACATACATTAGAAAAGCAGAAGGAACAACAATAAATAGTTGGCTAACTTTTTTTTTAAGAATATATGTGCAACTACAAAAAAAAAAAAGAATATATGTGCGGAACTGGTATAGGTTTAGTGGATCTAAGTAGGAGGCTGCCTGTGTTCGCGTCAGCTATGGGACCTTGAAGACCTTATTCATATCTCTACCTTAGTTTCCATTTCTATTAAATGGTGATAATGACTAAATGAGTGTTCACATGTTAAGAGCTTAGAACAATGCATGAATGGTACCTATTCAATAAATTTTAATAGTAGTAATAGTATCAAGCTTATCAATATTGTATATCCTTGTATTGTGCATAGAATTTCCCTAGAAGGATGCATAAAAATAGTAGCAGAGTATACTTCTGGGAGGGGAGGAGAGGGGTCATGGCAGGAAGTTCACTTATTTTTCAGTCTTTTTATATACCGTTTTAGCTGTTGACTTTTTAAAACTCTATGTATGTATTCTCAAAATCGGCTTTTAATGTTTAAAAGTTATGCCTACATTTATTTACATTTTATACATTTATACTTATATAAATTTCTAAGATTTCTTTTACACAGTTTAGATGAGATTGAGAAGTTTAATGTCATAGAATTTCTATGTGACTGTATTTGTCTTAAGATAGCCCTAAATTTCAAGAAGAGTGCAGTAAACTGATGGTGTTTTCAGGTGTAAACTTAGAAGTTGCCTCTCAGAAAAGAATCTTTGCATAGTATTTGAGTTTCAAATTTGATTTATTCAACTATTAACAATGCTAACATTTTATAATCAGGCAAGTGGCTGAACATTTTTACGAGATTGAGGCCTGTCAGTAAGAAACAGTTTTGTAAATACAATGATAGATTATATTCTAGAATCTCTTCCCAAACTCTCAGTCTTAGAAAGGTTTGAACCCAAGTAGTCAATAGCTTGTCAGTTATCAGTGCAAGATTAAGGCTAGGACATATTCAGCATCACAGATACGTCAGTATGTTCATTGGTTAATTTTCAGAACATTTTATAAAAATGAGCTTAATAATCAGTATCTTGTTTATCTCATGATGATTTTTATATTCTAAATATATAATGATTAAATATGTTTTAATTTTTAGCTTTTTGCACTGACTCCTCCTCTCTCAGACTAAGTACTCTCCACCTGGTCAAGAATCACATGGCTGTTCACTATAATAAAATCCTTTCAGCCAAAGGTAAAAATGTGCAAATGTGAACTATACCCAGTTTAAACCCTCAGCTTCCTTTCTAATTAGGGTAAATCTGTAGCAAAAATGAATATATATATAAATGGATTTGTGTTTGGTGTGGTAAGATATCAACCGTTAACTCTAACTTTTATATGTAGAAAATTCAGAATGCCATTTTTATTAACTATATTTGATATCTATATAATAATTACATTATTTCATTTTACCTGTGTTATCCGTAATACATTTTTGTGGTTAGATATTGATCTTAATATAATAAGTTTGTAATCTGCTTTTTTGTTTTCAAATCTATTACAGAAATTGTACAAAGAGGATGCCAGCTATTACTTTTTTCTTTTTTGTTGCTTTACTGAGATAATAATATACAATAAAATGCGTTAATTTTAAGTGTACAGTTAAGGGTTTTGAAACATATATACATTTGTATAATCACAACAGTCATCCTATAACAGGGATCGGCTAACTACAGCTCGTAGGCCAAATCCTCCTGCCACCTATTTTTGTACAGCTCTTGAACTAAAAATGATATTTGTATTTATGTTTTTAAATGGTCAGAAAAAATCAAAAGAACAATATTTCAGGGCACCTGGGTGGCTCAGTTGGTTAAGCGACTGCCTTTGGCTCAGATCATGATCCTGGAGTCCCTGGATCTTGCTCCCTGCTCAGCGGGGAGCCTGCTTCTCCCCCTGACCCTCCCCCATCATGTGCTCGCTCTCATTCTCTCTCTCTCAAATAAATAAATAAAATCTTAAAAATATATATATATTTTGTAACATGTGAAAGTCACATGAAATTCAAATTTCATTGTCCGTAAATAAACACAGTCATGTTCATTCTCAGATATATTGTCTGTGGTGGCTTTTGCTCTAACGAGCAGAGCGGACTAGTTGTGACAGAGGCCATAATCCCTCTGTAAAGCCTGAAGAATTTACCATCTGTCCCTTTGCAGAAAACATTCACTGACCCCTGATACAGAACATTCCCATCACCCTAAAAAGTTCTCCCTAGTCCTTTGCAATCAGTCTCTTCCCCCAATCCTTGGCAACCCCTTATCTGCTTTCTATCACTATAGTTTTGCCTTTTCTAGAATTTCATATAAATGGAATCATACACTGTGTATCATTTTGTGTCTGGCTCCTTTCAATTAGCTAATGTTCTGGAGACTAATCCATGTTGGTATGTACGTCTGTAGTTCTTCCTTTTTATTGTTAAGTCATTTTCCATTCAGTGAATATACCACAGTTTGCTTATGAATTCATCAGTTCGTGAGTATTTGGATTGTTTTGACTCAATTTTGGCCATTAGGAATAAAGCTGCTATAAGCATTCTCGTACAGTCTTTGAACATGTGCTTCCTTTTCACGCTGATAAATGTTATCACTACGAGTGGAATTGTGGGGTAAAATGGTAAGTATGTTTAACTTTATAAGAAACTGCCTGTTTTTCAGAGTGAGTGCCATTGTGTGTTTCTATCACTTCTGCATTCTCACCAGCACTTCCTTTGGCAGTCCTCCTGCAGCCATTCTAGTGGAGATTTAGGTCGCTCATCAGGGCTTTAGCTTTATTTCCCTGATGCCTAATGATGTTGACTAACTTTTGTGCTTATTTGCTATCTGTAAATCTTTGGTGAAATATCTGTTCAGATCTTTTGCCCATTTTTTAAAATAAGTTGTTTCTTATTTTAAAAGAGAGCATAAGTAGGGGGAGTAGCACGCAGAGGGAGAGAGAGAAGCAGGCTCCCACAGAGCAGGGAGCCCGACCCGGGGCTCGATCCCAGGTCCCCCAGGTCCCCGTGATCATGACCTTGAGCTGAAGGCAGACGCTTTACTGACTGAGCCACCCAGGCATCCCAAGTTGTTTTTTTCTTAATATTAAATTGTGAGAGTTCTTTGTATATTAAATACAGAGTCTGTATCAAATACATTTTCTCCCAGTCTGAGACTTACCTTTTCATTTTCATTTTAAAATGTTTATTATGAAATAATTTTAGACTTATAGAAAAGTTGTGAAAATAATATGGTGTCACAGAAACCCTTCACCCAGCTTTCCCTAATGTTAAAATCTTACATAACCGCAGTACAATTATTAAAACTAGCAAATGAATATTGATAGAAAACTATTAAGTACAGATCTTATTTGAATTTCATCAGTTTTTCACTAAGGTCTTCTAAAAATTTTTGTTTTCTCATTTGAAGAGCTAAGTTTATAAATCTTAGTTTGCATTTTATGAAGTTTATATTTTTAAATGAGAAATCTAAAGACAAATTGTATTTTGTGACATGTGAAATCAAGTTCAGCTTTTCAATTGTTTTAATAGTTTATACTTTCCATATCCTGTTTAAGAAATCTTTTCCTAATCTTAGGTCACTAAGATTTTCTTATGTGTTTTCTTCTAGAAGTGTAAGTTTTAGCTCCTACATTTAAGTTTGTGATCCATTTTGAGTGAGTTTTTATATAAAGTATCAGTTTTTTGCCTATGAATATCCAGATATTCCTAGTACCACTTGTTGAAGAGATTGTCCTTTCTGTGTTGAATTGCCTTTGCAGTTTTTGAAAGACAGCTGACCCATATTGGAGGGTAAATTTCTGGACTTCTCGGTTCTGTTCTAGATCTTATATGGGCGCCTGGGTGGCTCAGTCGATTAAGCACCTGCCTTCAGCTCTGGTCGTGATCTCTGGGTCCTGGGATCAAGCCCCACATTGGGCTCCTTGATCAGTGGGGAGCCTGCTTCTCCCTCTGCCTGCTGTTCCCCCTGCTTGTGCTTGCTCTCCCCCCAACCATATCAAATAAATAAATAAAATCTTTAAAAAGAAAAATACCATACTGCCTTAATTACTGTAGCATTACAGTAAGTCTTGAAATCAAGTAGTGTAGAGCCTCTTATTTTGCCTTTTTGGGGGGGTTTGTTTTGGGACTCCCAATTACAGGTATGCTAAGTGCATGATAGAGGTAGGTTAGGTCAGTGATGCTCTGTGCATTTATTTTCCAATCTTTATTTACTGTGTTTCATTTTGAGGATTTTATATTGCTGTGTTTTCAAGTTCACTAATACCTCCTTCTACAGTACCCAATGAGCTATTAATCCCAACCAGTGTATTTTTTATCACGGGTATTATATTTCTTATCTCTAGAAGTACCATAAAGATCAAAACAAGGAACTGGAAATTCTGGAACTTTTTGTGCTTTTCATGTCTGATATTTATTCATTTATATCTATTAAGAATATTACTAAACAACTGATTTTTTTTTTCTTTCAGCTGCAGTAGACTGCTCAGTTCCATTAAGCATGAGTGCCAGCATCAAATGTAAGTTACTTTTCACGTACTGACTTTTAAAAAACACTTATGGTTAGATGGGTGTTGGAGATAAAGGAGGGTACTTGTTGTGATGAGCGCTGCGTGTTATCTGTAAGTGATGAATCACTGAATTCTGCTTCTGAAAGCAGTATTTCACTGTATGTTAAATAAACATTTCAATAAAACATTTTTAAAAACCTTGTGGTAAACTATACATACCATAGAATTTACCATCGTAACCATTTGTAAGTCTAACCATTTTAACCATTTCAGTGGCATTGGCTATGTTCATACTGTGGTACAACTGTCACCACTACCCATTTCTAGAACCCTTCTTATCTTGAAGAACTGAAACTCGTACCCATTAAACAATAACTACCTTGCAACTATCATTCTGTTTTCTGTCTCTGACTCTGACTACTCTGGTACTTCATGTAAGTGGACTCATCAGGTAGTTTTCCTTTTGTGACTGGCTTATTTTACCTAGCATAATGTGCTTGAATTTCATCCATGTTGTAACATATGTCAGAATCTCCTTCCTTTTTAAGGCTTTTTTGTTTATACAGTCATTAAGTCAGTAGACACTTGGGTTGTTTCCACCTTTTGTTTATTTTTAATAATTCTACTGTGGACATGGATGTACAGATATCTCTTTGAGACCCAGCTTTCCATTCTTTTGGGTATATGCCCAAAAGTGGAATTGCTAGATCATACGATAATTCTACTTTTAATTTTTTGAGAAACCACCATAGTATTTTGTACAGCAGCTACATCATTTTGCATTTCTACCAATAGTGTGCAAGGCCTCCAGTTTCTCCACATCCTCCCCAACACTTGTTATTTTCTATGTTTTTGATTGTAGCCATCCTAGTAATGGATGTTGATATATTGCCTTTTGAGGAAGCATTTTCTAACTTTTAAAAATTATCCATAAATAAAAGAAGTTTGTATTTCTAAGTTTAAGAACTTAGAATTGAGCCCAGGCTTTGCCACTAAATTGCTGCATAACTTTGGATAAATTATTTAACTTCTCTGGATTTCATTATTCCTACATATAAAAATTTGGATAGTACTAAAAGGCTTGACAAGGTAAAGTTCTAGGATTCTGTGATTCTAACTTCCCTTGGTTTATTAAGGTTACTGAATGATTCATTAAAACTACCATAACTGGCACTTTTCTTCAGAAAAATACTGTCTACTATTTATATCCTAATAACTGATAAACTTGATAGTATCTGAAAATCCATATTGACCGAAGTTTTCTAAATAACCTCTACTAAGGAAATAATCAGACTCCAGAATTTGAAATTCCTATTTTAAAATGTTCTAAAAGGTACTATATGAGGCTTTTGTTTGAGTTCAAGTCAGGAAATATATACTTATATACCTAAAAATAGCAAAAGGACATAGATATCATAGCCTGAGAGAGGATTTCTATATTAGACAATAAGTATCAGCCCAACGTGTAGTGCATGCTAAGTGGTGAATGAAAGAAAGAATAGGTAGAGAAATGCCCCTTAGGTGCAGTCTGGGAAAGATCAAAGACAGCAGGATCAGTTGAACCTGATCTCTTCTTATAGACCTTCTTAGTGGAAGAGCTAGGACTTTTAAGCTGAGCCAGTTGCCCCCAGCTGCCATTCAGTGAGCACGGTGTCCTCGCAGGCCCCATGCTTGGCACTTTGTAGGCTCCCTCTTTTGTTCCTTTATTTGTAACAGGCCCTAGTGTGGGCTCTCATACCTGTGAAGGAATCTTGGAGGTCAAATAATTTTAGAAGAGGGTCAGAGGCATTTTAGACAAGAGTCCAGACTTAAATATATATCTTGAAAGACCAGATTGACCACAGCATAAAAGTTATGTGGGCAAGTCATTTTACCTCTTACCCTCCTCTCTTGTAAAATGAAAGGTAATTAGATAATCTCTGAGGATTCTTCCAGATTTTTAATTTCTGTGGTGTATTCTTTTTCTTCTGTATCATATTAATGATATTTTTATAGCACAAAAAACTGGTTCAGTGTTTATCAACTTAAAAAATCTGAATCATTTGGGGCGCCTGGCTGGTCCATCGGTAGAGCATGTGACTTTTGATCTCAAGGGTCTTGAGTTCGAGCCCTACGTTGAGTGTAGAGATTACTATAAACAAACAAACAGTACATAAATAACAATACATAAATTTAATCTTCAAAAAAAATCTGAATCATTTCAATTAAGATGTTTTTACCCTTTGCTGTTAGATTGTTTTGATAAGGAATAAAGGAATTCCTAACTAAAAAAAAAAATGTTTTTACCCAGTTGTCATTATCAGATAATCTTCTTTAACTAGGATCACCTCTAAATGGGAAAGTTTTGCTAAATTTTCACACTGATATTAATTTCCTGAACAATAAATATGTAAAATAAGGTTATCTCTCTTTTTATTTAGATTGAGTAATAAAAAGCCTGCCTGAATGTATGTATTAATCCTCTTACTGAACCAAACCCTGGGATCTAAGATCCATGTTCACCAGTTTAAAGTAATCAGGCATTTTGCATAATATTTTGTTTAGTTCATTAGAGTTTATTCATTGACTAATTCAGCAAATATTAGGCACCTACTATGTGGTAGATACTGTTCCAAGGGCCCTTAGAACAAAAGGAGGTGGAGGTGAATAAAATACCTGCTTTTATAGAGCTTACATTCTAGTTGAAGGAGACAAATGATGAGAAAATACAAAAAAAAAAACTAAGTAGGTACAGAATATGTCAGAGAGTGACAAGTGCAATGGAAAAAAACCAGGCAGGATAAGGGAGATTGAAAGTCTGCTTGGAAGAGAAGGCCTCACTGAGAAAGTAAGCAGAAACCTGAAAGAATTAAGGGAGAGACAAGTGGGTAGATGGGGGAAGAAGAACAATAAAGACCAAAGAAACAGCAAGTACAAAAGCTTTGAAATGGCATTGTGATTGGTGTGTTCAGGGAACAGCAAAGAAAGCTGTCTTGCTGATGTGAAGTGGGCCAGCTGAAGAATGTTAGAAGAAGTTATTGAGGTGGGACAGAGAGAACAGACTTGGTGGGCTGTAGCCAGTGCAAGTGCTTTGCCTGTCACTCTGCATGGAATTGGAAGCCATTGGAGCGTCTTGAGTAGAAGAGTAATAGAGCCAGTTTAACTTTTAAAAGCATCTCTCTGGCTACTGAGTTAAGAATAGCCCATAAGGGGCAATGGTAGAAGCAGAATGACTAGTTAGGAGACAGGAATGCAGATAAGAAATAATGGTGAGTTGGGGCACCCAGCTGACTCAGTCAGACCATGTGGCTCTTGATCTTGGAGTTATGAGTTCAAGCCCCACTTTGGGCATATGTTACAGGATTTTTGTCCCCTTAGTGTCCATGGTTCTTGGTCCTGCCACTTTGAAGAATGAAGAGGTAGACCAGACAGAGTGGTGGGCAGCAAAGCAAAGTTTACTGAACAATAGTAGTCAGAGCTCCCGAAGAGGGAGGGGACCCAAGAGGGGTGCCCTTTGAGCTTCTAAGTGTAGGGGTTTTTATAAACTCATGAAATTACCTTAAGCATCCTGAATGTGGGCCCCTGTGGATTGGCTGCTAAGGTGTGCCAGTCAGGGCTTTGATCATGCACCCATCCACCGATCAGGTTATTGTTCATGTGTGGTGATCTTGTGGGCTGACATTTGGAGACGAAGTGATAGTGACCAATGTTTTATGGTTAATTGTTTTGTTTCAGGATGTTTTGCAAAAGCCATTTTTGCAAAAGCTGCTAGACAGTGTGCTCTTGTGGTCTTGTCTAAGCTGCAAAACAGGTGGTCTTGTCTAAGCTGCAAAACTGCAATAGTGCAGTTTTGTTTTAGCTGTCCCGGCTTTTTGCTTTCTTTTTGGGGACCCTGGCTCTGACTACCTAAGTGTCCAACTAACTCCTAACACATAGAGCTTACTTAAATTAAAAGAGGGAGGAAGGGAGGAAGGAAGAGAGAGAGAGAGAGAAAGAAAAGAAAGAGAGAAAGATTTGAGAATTGACAGCATATAGGTTGTATTTAAAGAATTGCTCCTATTTTTTGTTTTTGCAATTTAAATTTAGCTAGTGCTTATTTATCCAGGGTACTTTCTGCTTTCAGTCAGTTGAGACAAGAGGTTTTCTTTTTTTTGCCATGTAAATGAAAATTGTGATGGCTAGAAGAATTACAAAGATTGTTATCACCAAACTAAAGTGTAATTAATAATCATTATTCTTGTGTTATAGAGCTGATGTTCATTATAATTAATATAACTAACTTAGAAACAGATTTTATAGACACTTAAAGAAAGAAATCTCTGGGTTTGAGCCATCTGTTTTTATAAGATACTCTCTTGTAACAGACTACTGACTCGATCATTTCAATCTTCATAGTATCTAAGCTAGAATAGCTCTACATAGTTTATTGAATTGTTTAAATAATCCCATATTCGAGGGGCACCTGTGTGGTTCAGTGGGTTAAGCGTCTGACTCTTGGTTTCGGCTCAGGTCATGATCTCAGGGTCTTGGGATTGAGCTCCACGTCGGGCTCTGCGTTCTGCAAGGAGTCGGCTTGAGGATTCTCTCTTTCCCCCTGCTGCTCCCCCAGCTCGTGTGTGCCTGCTCGCTCACCCTCTCTCTAAAATAATCTTTTTTAAAAATCCCATATTCGAATGCATTAAAAGACTTTACTTTTTATAGCAGTTTTATTGACAAATGATTTGCATACCTCACTATTTTAGGGGCTTCTGGCTGGCTCACGTCAGTAGAGCGTGTGACTCTTGATCTCAGGGTCATGAGTTCAAACCCCATTGGGCATAGAGCTTCCTTACTTAACTAACTGGATAAATAAGATTCACTGATTTTTACTAAGTTTAAAAGTTGTACAGACATCATGACAAACCAATTTTAGAACATTTGTGTCAGCCCAAAAAGATCCCTTATAACCATTTGCAGCTGCTCTCTCTTCCCACCCCTGGCTTCAGGCAACTACTAACTTACTTTTTTTCTCTATAGATTTGCCTTTTCTGGACATTTCATAAAAACTGAATATGTGGTTTTTTGCATTACAGTTTTCACTTAGCATGATGTTTTTGAGATTCATCTGTGTCATAATTTGTCATTACTTCATTCCTTTTAATTGCTGAATAGTATTACATTGTATGGATAATACCACATTTGTCTATTCATCAATTGATGGATATTTGCATTATTTCTGGGTTTTTTGGCTATTATGAATAGTGCTGCTAAGAACATTCAGGTACAAGTCTTTTGTGTAGACGTAAGTTTTCATTTCTTCTGGGTATATACCTGAGAATGGAACTGCTAAGTCTTATGGGAAAATTATATTTAATTTTTTAAGAAACTGCCAAACTTTTTTCCAAAGGGGCTGTACCATTTTACCTTCTCACCTCCAGCATATCCCTGCTAACACTTGTTATTAACTCCCTTTTTTTTTTTTTAGTTTTTTTTTTAGTAATCTCTGCACCCAGTGTGGGATTCAAACTCCTGACCCTGAGATCAAGAGTTGCATGCTCTTCCAGCTAAGCCAGCCAGGTGCCCCACCTATTGACTCCTGTTTTGATATTAGCCATTCTAGTGGGTGTGAAGTGGTATCTTATGGATTCAATTTGCATTTTCCTCATGACTAATGATGTAGAGCATTTTTTCCTACGCTTATTGGCCATTTGTATGTTTTTGATAAATATTCAAATCTTTTGTCCACATTTTTTAGAGGAGGTGGGGGCTGGCAAGAGGGAGAGGGAGAGAGAAAATCTTAAGCAGGCTCCACACCCGGCACGGAGCCCGATGTGGGGCTCAGTCCCACGACCCTGAGATCATGACCTGAGCAGACATCAAGAGTCGGACACTTAACTGACTGAGCCACCAGGCACCCCTGTCCGTTTTTTAATTGGGTTGTCTTATTATTTTATTTTTAAAGATTTTATTTATTTGAGAGAGAGAGAATGAGAGATAGAGAGCACGAGAGGGAAGAGGGTCAGAGGGAGAAGCAGACTCCCTGCTGAGCAGAGAGCCCGATGTGGGACTCGATCCCGGGACTCCAGGATCATGACCTGAGCCAAAGGCAGTCGCTTAACCAACTGAGCCACCCAGGCGCCCTGGGTTGTCTTATTATTGAGTTGTGTATTATTTATATATTTTGCATGGAATCCTTTATTAGCTGTGTGACTTGCAAGTATTTTTTTCCCCATCTATGGCTTGCCTTTTTATTTTTTTAAGGATGTGTCTTTAGAAAAAGTTTAAAAGGCGCCTGGCTGGCTCAGTCTGTAGAGCATGTGACTCTTGATTTCCGGGTTGTGAGTTCAAGCCCCATGTTCAGTGTAGAGATTACTTTAAAATAAAACCTTTTAAAAAAAGTATAAAATTTTTCATTTTAAATCTAATTTTTTTTAATTGCTTGTACCTAAGAAATCTTTGCCTCACCCAAAGTCCTAAAGATTTACTCTTCTGTCTTTTTCTAAGAGTTTTATAGTTTAAGCTTTCACATTTAAGTCTGTGATACATTTAGAGTTGATTTTTGTGTATGGTGTGAGGAGATGTTACTTAAATGAATAGGTTGGACAGATTTGGTAATACGGAAGTATTTAAAAATTGATAGTCTTGAGGACTCTGTTGAGGATTTTTTTACTCACTTGTTTTACCTATAAGTAAGATAATAGATCTTTTTTTTTAAATAATTTTGTATTTTTCTACCATTTTTTTTAAAGATTTTATTTATTTATTTGACAGAGAGAGACACAGCAAAAGAGGGAACACAAAGAGGGGGAGTGGGAGAGGGAGAAGCAGGCTTCCCGCCGAGCAGGGAGCCCAACGCGGAGCTCGATCCCAGGACCCTGGGACCATGACCTGAGCCGAAGGCAGATACTTAACTGACTGAGCTACCCCCAGGCACCCTGAGATAATAGATCTGACAGAGAAAATTCTATTTAATTCACTCCACAGATATTATCTGCAATAATGTAGCTAATACATTAACAATAATTAATAATAATAATTAATATGTAATATTTTGTATTATATATTACATATATAATAGTTAATAACTAATCAGGCATTTGAGGACAGAATAAGTTGAAAGTAACACAGTTGACACCATCCCCCCCATATAGTCAAAAATCCCTAACTTTTTTTTTTTTTTAAAGATTTTATTTATTTATTCATGAGACACAGAGAGAGAGAGACAGAGGCAGAGGGAGAAGCAGGCTCCCCGCCGAGCAGGGAGCCCGATGCGGGACTCGATCCCAGGACCCTGGGATCATGACCTGAGCCAAAGGCAGACGCTTAACTGGCTGAGCCACCCAGGCGTCCCTCCCTGTCTAACTTTTGACTCTCCAAAAACTTAACTATTAAGAGCCTACTGTTGACCTTACTGATAACATAGTCATGTAATACATATCACACACATACTTTGTGTGTGACATGTATTATATATATTGTATTGTTACAATAAATTAAGCTAGAGAAAAAATGTTATTAAGAAAATCACAAGGGCGGCACCTGGCAAGCTCAGTTGGCAGAACATGGGACACTTGATCTCGGGGTTGTAAGTTCGAGTACCATGTTAGCTGTAGAGAATACTTAAAAATAAAAAATCTTTTTAAAAATACGGCCAAGTTACTAATTAGGTTTAGAAAAAAAAAATCACAAGGGAGAGAAAATACATTTACAGTACAGTGTTGTAAAAAATCCACATATAAGTGGACCCATGCAGTTGTTCAAGAGTCATCTCTATTCAGTCCACCTTTTAAAATAATAAATATATTTACTTTATCATGCTTATTTTTTAATAATTATAGTTCAAACTTTGTTTTTTAAGCTTATAGTAATTTATATAAATTCTGATTCAAATCACAGTGATTTGAAACTTAAAATTATCTTGTCCATTAAATTGGGATAAATTCCAATCGAAAAAGTATATAAATTTTTAATTTATATGAAAATACAAGTCATTTTGATTATGGTTAACTTTTCATTTAACTTCGAAATTTTTTTTTAATTTAATTTAATGTTATTATGTTATGTTAGTCACCATACAATACATCACTAGTTTTTGATGTAGTGAGCCACAATTCATTGTTTTTGTATAGCACCCAGTGCTCCATGCAGTACGTGCCCTCCTTAATACCCATCACCGAGCTAACCCATCCCCCTACCCCCCTCCCCTCTAAAACCCTCAGTTTGTTTCTCGGAGTCCACAGTCTCTCATGGTTCGTCTCTCCCTCCGATTTCCCCCCCTTCATTTTTCCCTTCCTTCTCCTAATGTCCTCCATGGTATTCCTTATGTTCCACAAATAAGTGAAACCATAGGATAATTGACGTTCTCTGCTTGACTTATTTCACTTAGCATAATCTCCTCCAGTCCCATCCATGTTGATGTAAAAGTTGGGTATTCATCCTTTCTGATGGCTGAGTAATATTCCATTGTATATATGGACCACATCTTCTTTATCCATTCGTCTGTTGAAGGGCATCTCGGCTCTTTCCAGTTTGGCTATTGCGGACATTGCTGCTATGAACATTGGGGTGCATATGGCCCTTCTTTTCACTACATCTGTGTCTTTGGGGTGAATACCCAGGAGTGCAATTGCTGGGTCATAGAGTAGCTCTTTTTAATTTTTGGAGGCACCTCCACACTGTTTTCCAAAGTGGCTGTACCAACTTGCATTCCCACCAACAGTGTAAGAGGGTTCCCCTTTCTCCACGACCTCTCCAACATTTGTTGTTTCTTGTCTTGTCAGTTTTTGCCATTCTAACTGGTGTAAGGTGGTATTCAATGTGGTTTTGATTTGAGTTTCCCTGATGGCTAATGATGAACATTTTTTCATGTGTGTCTTAGCCATTTATATGTCTTCATTGGAGAAGTGTCCGTTCATGTCTTCTGCCCATTTTTTTGACTTGATTATTTGTTTTTTGGGTGTTGAGTTTGAGTAGTTCTTTATAGATCTTGGATATCAGTGCTCTGTCTGTAGTGTCATTTGCAAGTATTTTCTCCCATTCTGTGGGTTGCCTCTTTGTTTTGTTGACTTTTTACTTTGCTGTGCAGAAGCTTTTTATCTTGATGAAGTCCCAAAAGTTCATTTTTGCTTTTGTTTCACTAGACTTTGGAGATGTATCTTGAAAGAAGTTGCTGTGGCTGATGTTAAAGAGGTTACTGCCTATGTTTTCCTGTAGGATTTGGATGGATTCCTGTCTCACATAGAGGTCTTTCATCCATTTTGAGTTTATCTTTGTGTATGGTGTTAGAGAATGTTCGAGTTTCATTCTTCTGTATATAGCTGTCCAATTTTCCCACCACCGTTTATTGAAGAGACTTTCTTTTTTCCATTGCATATTTTTTCCTGCTTTGTCGAACATTATTTGACCATAGAGTTGAGGGTCCATTATGGGCTCTCTATGCTGTTCCATTGGTCTGTATGTCTGTTTCTGTTCCAGTACCATTCTGTCTTGGTGATCACTGCTTTGTAATATAGCTTGAACTTAGGCAATGTGATGCCCCCAGCTTTGTTTTTCTTTTTCAACATTTCCTTGGTGATTAGGGGTCTTTTCTGATTCCATACAAATTTTAGGACTGTTTGTTCTAGCACTTTGAAAAATGTCATTGGAATTTTGATCGGGATGGCGTTGAAGGTATGGATTGCTCTGGGTAGCATAGACATTTTAACAATGTTTATTCTTCCGATCCATGAATGTTTTTCCATCTTTTTGTGTCTTCTTCAATTTCTTTCATGAGTGTTCTGTAGTTCCTAGAGTATAGATCCTTTACCTCTTTCATTAGGTTTATTCCGAGGTATCTTATGGTTTTTGGTGCCATTGTAAATGGAATCATTTCTCTAATTTCTCTTTATACAGTTAAATTATTAGTGTATAAGAAAAAGACTGATTTCTGTGCATTGATTTTGTATCCTGCCACATTACTGAATTGCTGTATGAGTTCTAGTAATTTGGGGGTGGAGTCTTTTGGATTTTCCACATAAAGTATCATGTCATCTGTGAAGAGAGAGTTTGACTTCTTTGCCAATTTGAATACTTTTTACTTCTTTTTGTTGTCTGATTGCTGTTACTAGGACTTCTAGTACTATGTTGAACAATAGTGGCTAGACTGGGCATCCTTGTCATGTTCCTGATCTTAAGGGAAAGGCTCTCAGCTTTTCCCCATCGAGGATGATATTTGCTGTGGGTTTTTCATAGATGGATTTTATGAACTTGAGGATTGTTCCCTCTATCCCTGTACTCTGAAGAGTTTTAATCAGGAAAGGATGCTGTATTTTGTCAAATGCTTTTTCTGCATCAATTGAGAGGACCATATGGTTCTTCTCTCTCTTATTAATGTGTTCTGTCACATTGATTGATTTGTGAATGTTGAACCACCCTTGCATCCCAGGGATAAATCCCACTTGGTCGTGGTGGATGATCCTTTTAATGTATTGTTGGATCCTATTAGCTAGGATTTTGTTGAGGATTTTGGAATCCATATTCATCAGGGATATCGGTCTGAAATTCTCCTTTTTGATGGGGTCTTTGCCTGGTTTGGGGATTAAGGTAATGCTGGCCTCATAGAATGAGTCTGGTAGCTTTCCTTCTGTTTCTATTTTTTGAAACAGCTTCAGGAGAATAGGTATTATTTCTTCTTTGAATGTTTGGTAGAATTCCCCAGGGAATCCATCAGGCCCTGGACTCTTGTCTTTTGGGAGGTTTTGGATCACTGCTTCAATCTCATTACTGGTTATTGGCCTAGTCAGGTTGTCAGTTTCTTCCTGTTTCAGTCTTGGCAGCTTATAGGTTTCCAGGAAGGTATCCATTTCTTCCAGGTTGCTCAATTTATTGGCATATAGCTGTTGATATTAATTTCTAATAATTGTTTCTATTTCCTTGGTGTTAGTTGTGATCTCTCCCCTTTTATTCATAATTTTATTAATTTGTGTCCTTTCTCTTTTATTTTAGATAAGTGTGGCCAGTGGTTTATCGATCTTATTAATTCTTTCAAAGAACCAGCTTCTAGTTTTGTTGATCTGATCTACTGTGTTTCTGGTTTCTAATTCATTGATTTCTGCTCTAATCTTAATTATTTCTCTGCTAATGCATGGCTTAAGCATTGTTTGTTGCTTTTTTTCTAGTTCTTTAAGGTGTAAAGTTAGTTGGTAAATTCGGGATTTTTCTATTTTTTTGAGTGAGGCTTGGATGGCTATGTATTTCCCCCTTAGGACTGCCTTTGCAGTATCCCATAGGTTTTGGACTGATGTGTTTTCGTTCTCATTGGTTTCCATGAATCGTTTAGGTTCTTCTTTGATTTCTTGGTTGACCCAAACATGATTGAGCAGAGTGGTCTTTAGCTTCCAAGTGTTTGAATTTCTGCCAAATTTTTTCTTGTGATTGGGTTTTAGTTTTAAAGCACTGTGGTCTGAGAATATGCAAGGAATAATCTCAATCTTTTGGTATCAGTTGAGACCTGATTTGTAACCCAGTATGTGGTCTATTCTGGAGAAAGTTCCGTGTGTGCTCGAGAAGAATGAGTATTCTGTTGTTTTAGGGTGGAAGGGTGGAATGTTCTGTATATATCTATGAGGTCCATCTGGTCCAGTGTGTCATTCAAAGCTCTTGTTTCAGTTGATTTTCTGCTTAGATGATCTGTCCATTGCTGAGAGTGGAGTATTGAGGTCTCCTACAACTAAAGTATTGTTATCAATATGACTCTTTATTTTAGCTAACAGCTGGCTTATGTAGATGGCTGCTCCCACATTGGGGGTGTAGATATTTACAATTGTTAGATCTTCTCATTGGATAGACCCTTTAAGAATGATATAGTGTCCTTCTGTGTCTCTAACTACAGTCTTTAGCTTAAAATCTAATTTGTCTGTTATAAGAATTGCTATCCCAGCTTCCTTTTGAGGTCCATTGGCATGGAAGATTGATCTCCATCCCTTCACTTTCGGTCTGGATGTATCTAGGTTCAAAATGAGTCTCTTGTAGACAGCATATGAATGGGTCCTGTCTTTTTATCCAACCTGTAACCCTGTGCTGTTTTATGGGAGCATTTAGGCTGTTCACGTTGAGAGTGATTATTGAAAAATATGAATTTATTGTCATCATGTTGCCTGTGAAGACCTTGTTCTTATAGGTTGTCTCTGTAAATTTCTGTTCTGTATCACTCTTGGGGTCTTTCTCCTTTTATAGAACCCCCCTTAATGTTTCTTGCAGGGCCAGCTTAGTGGTCACATATTCTTTCCATTTCTGCCGGTCATGGAAGCTCTGCATCTCTCCATCCATTCTAAATGAAAGCCTTGCCGGATAAAGTATTCCTGGCTGCTTGTTCTTCTCATTTAGTACCCTAAATATGTCTTGCCAGCTCTTTGTGGCTTGCCAGGTCTCTGTGGATAGGTCTGACGTTATTCTGATGTTCCTACCTCTGTACATAAGGAATCTCTTCCCCCTAACTGCCCTTAAGCTGGTTTCCTTGGTTCTAAGATTTGCATGTTTTACTATTACATGCCGGGGCATTGGTCTGTTTTCCTTGATCTTGGAGGGGTCCTCTCTGCCTCTAGGACATGAGTATTTGTTTCATTCCCCAGATTAGGGAAGTTCTCAGCTACGATTTGCTCAAATATATCTTCTAGTCCTCTCTCTCTTTCCACCCCCTCAGGGATCCCAATAATTCTGACATTGGAACGTTCCATGGTGTCACTTACTTCTCTGATTCTATTTTCATGGATTCTGAGTTTTTTCCCTGGCCTCCTCTTTTCCTTCTTGTCTATTAATTGGTCTTCTAGATCACTAATTCCTTCTTCTGCCTCGCTTAGCCTAGCTGTTAGATTATCTTGATTAGATTGGATCTCACTGATAGCATTTTTAAGTTCTGCCAGTTCAGCTTTCATTTCTGCCCTTAGAGACTATGTTGCCATTAATTGATTTCTCCATTCTAGCTATTGTCTTTACAGTTGCTACCCTGAATTCCATCTCTGACATCTTGGTTATCTCTGTATTCATTTGTAAATCTGTGGCAGAAGTCACAGAAGTCTTTCCTCTATTTTGGGGGTTGCTCCTCCTAGTCATTCTGTTGAGGGGTAGTTGAGGGAATGTAGAGTGTCCAAATTACTGACCAGAACCCAAGCAAGATGCACCTGTTTTCTAGGGACCTTAGGGTTACTGGTCTCTTGTTCTCCCAGCCTGTGTTCTGGGGGGAGGGACCTGCCACGCTGTTACTCAGGCAACCCTGTTTGGACAGAGTTGCCTTGCCCTCTGTGGTGGGGGATGGGCTCAGTGAAAACCATTTTTGGGGGGCTTTTGTTCTCTGGTGGCTTTTCTTGGCGGCTTTCCGGGTCTCTTCTGAGAGTCAGAGCAGAAGAGATCATTTCCAACCCTCTGCCTCAGAGCAGAGAGATCACACTCTGTTCGTCAGTGAGCACTATCTCCGTTTCTGTCTGTGCTGCTATAAACTGCAGCGTCCTGGGTTGTGCACCCCTCCGCAGTGCTCCCAGTCCTCACCTCCAGGTGGGGCATGGGGGCTCATCTCTGCCCTTTGTGCTTCTAAAACTGCCAGCCACTCCAAATTTGCTCCCGCGGCCCCGCAACTCCAGGTTTCAGTCTGGGGGGCTGCCCTAAAGTCCTTTCCCCACTGCTACCAGTCTGCGAGTCTGTGCCCTGTCCATCACTCACTGGCAGTGTAGGATCACCACGGCTCCCTCCCCCTTCCGTTTATCCTCCAATATCTGCCCCCAGGATCACGGCTTCCCACTTCGTACCTTGAAACCAACCGCCTGTGATAGTCTGTAGAGATCCAGATCTGACCTCTTACATCTCAGGCTGATTCCGTGGGTTTTCAGAGTGGTCTGGTAGATATCCAGCTCAATTCTGGGGACCGGCTGGAATAGGGTCCCCTACTCCTTCACCATCTTTTCCTCTCCTCTTAACTTTGAAATTTGACTAGGTTTCATTTCACCATTTTCAGCCTTCATACAATGATAAATCTTTGATAACTCAATACCTGACCTAAAGCATTCTAAAGTGCAAAACCACTTTTTTCATTTACATTTCCAAATGAATAGCAGTTAAGAGAAGTAGAAATCAGTTATCCTAATTGAAAATGTTATCCTTTTAAAGTCTGTAAAACTTAAATTTGAATGACATGTGATGTTATTGACAATAATATGCATTTGGGGGAGAGTGTATGGACTAATTCAGACTCTGCATTTGGTGATGACAGAGTCACAACAAACACATCAAGCATTTCTCACCTTCAGTATCTCTGAATATCTGCTAGAAATTGCTTTCTTGAGCTCTTAGGCTTAGCCAATTTGTCACATCTTGTTTACGCTCTTTAAATAATGCACTTAAAGTTTCTGTAAATTAAATATTTGTTAGCTTCTCTTTATACAGAAAAGTATGTGGATTTTTATTTATATATCAATAGTGTAAACATTTTTAGTAAGAAAAACAATGTGTCCTTTATTAGACTTCCAAGACCAAAACCTTAATTTTTCTGTTTTGTTCTTTATTTTAAAAGATTTGTTTTCCCCATCAGATGCAGACCAACAACGAAGAGAGAAACTCAAAAAGGAATTAGCACGATGTGAAAGGGATTTGAAATTAAATAAAACAGCAATGCAGGCCAATTCTAAAAATAATTCCAAGTCACTATTTAACACTCTACAAAAGGTAAGATAGTATTTTTACCTGTTAAAAGCAGATGTTTCTAAGGTATTTCATTAGTGGCACAACCTGACTTTGTTGTAGTATGTTTACTTTAGGTCAGAATCAGTAAACTTCTCGTTTAAAGAGCCAGGTAGTAAATATTTTAAGCTTTTCAGGCCCCACAGTCTCTCACAGTTCTTGTGCCCTTGGACAGTAGCCACAGACAAGATGTAAATGAATGGGCATAGCTGTGTTCCAGTAAAACTATTAAGAAAGAGAGTAGGCCAAATTGGCCTCCAGGCTATAGTTTACTGACTCCTGCTCTTGGTGTTTTGTGATACCCTTTAACATCTGATTGAGGAAGTTCTCTTATTCCCAGTTCGCTAAGAGGATTTGTTTTTCCTTTCTCATGAATGGATGTTAATTTTATAAAATGCTTTTTCTGCATTTTTTTGAAAAGATGGTATCATTTTTCTTTTTAATCTGTGTATGTTGTGAATTATGGTCAAGTTTCTAATGTTAAAACAACTTTGCATTCCCAGTATAAACACAACCTTGTCATAATGCAATACCTTTTTTATACATTGCTGGATAAGTTACTAATACTTTGTTTAGGATTTTAGCATCTACTGCCATTATTGATATTGACCTGTCATTTTCCTTTTTCTCTACTCTGTGTATGGTTACACTAGCCTCATAAAGGAAATTGGGTGCTGTTTCCTCTTTTTCCATGCTCTGGAATAATTTATATAAGTTTGGAATTATTTATTCCTTGAATTTGATGGCTCAACATTAAAATTATCTGGGCCTAGAGTTTTCTTTGTTAGAAGATTTTTGACTACTAATTCAGTTTTTTGAATCATTATAGGATTATTTTTTAAAGTTATATTTATGTTGGAAGTTGTCCTTTCATCTAAATTTTCAAATTTTTGGCATAGATTTACTTAAATGTAATCTCTCTTAATCTCTTCTGAATATGTATTATTTCCCCCTTTTTATTCCTCATGTTGTTTGTGTCTTTATTCTTCTTTCTTTGATTTTTTCTCACCAGAGATTTGTCAGGTTTTTTTTTTTTTTTAATCTTTTTAAAGAGCATTTTGTTTTACTTCATTAATCTTCCCTATTGTATTTTGTTTTCTGTTTTTTTAATGTCTGCTCTTATCTTTCTTTTCCCCTTTTGGTTTTCTTTGGGTTTATTTTGTCTTACTTTCCTACTTTTGCTTAGCTTATTTTCAGCCTCACTTCTGGACAGTATAAGCATATTTTAAGGTTATAAATTTTCCTCCAAATGCTGCTTTAGCTGTATCCCACAAGTTTTGTTATATGGTATTTTTATTATGATTCAATTCAGAGTATTTTCCATTATAATCTCTTTTTTAACCCAAGAGTCATTTAGAAGTATTTCTTAATCTCTGTGTGTATTTTTTTTCCGTAGGAGTTTTCTCTTGTTCCCGATTTCTAGCCTAATCGTAGAATATCTATATGATGCTAATTTCTTGAAATTTGTTGAGAAATTTGTTTTATGGCCCAGTAGGTAGACAAATTTCTTAAAATGCACTGTGTCATTATGTGTTTGGAAAGAAAATATACTATAGTTGTTGTGTACAGTATTTAATACAATGTATTCATTAGATTAAACTTCATATATATTCAAATCTTACTGATTTTTTTGTCTGATCAGGCTGTCATTTATTAAGAGAAATCTTCCACATGATTATGTATTTAGCTATTTCTCTAAAAATTAGTACTGCCAATTTTTGTTTTGTAGATTTTGAGTCTATATTATTATTTTATAAATACAGATTTAGAGATAATATATTTTTTTGGTGACTCAAACCTATTGTCACTGCTTTGAGATTCTTTATCTTAATGTTTTTTTGTATTAAAGTGTTTTCTGATAGTGATATAGTTAAACCAGTTTTCTTTTGATTAGTACTCCCTTAGTATATCTTTTTCCATTTTTTAATCCTAATGTTTTAGGTGGGTCCTAAAGTTTGGGTTTTTTTTTTTTAAGATATTTTTTAAAGATTTTATTTATTTGTCAGAGAGAGAGAGAGAAAGAGAGCACACAAGCAGGGGGAGCAGCAGGCAGAGGGAAAAGCAGGCTCCCCGCTGAGCAAGGAGCCCGATGTGGGACTCGGTCCCAGGACCTAAAGCTGAAGGTAGACGCTTAACTGACTGAGCCACCCAAGTGTCCCTAAAGATTTTATTTTTAATGAATCTCTATACCCAATGTGGGGCTCAAACTCACAACCCCAAGATCAAGAATCACATGCTCTACCGACTAAGCCAGCCAGGTGCCCCATAGTGATTATACTTTTTAACTGAAAGTTTAAAATATTTTTCTATCATAATATAAATTAATAATTATATTTGGGGATAAGAATGGAGTTTGTTAAAAATATATAATTAAATCTGTAAATGTAAGATGTTTTCTTTCATTTTTCCTTTAGCCACTGTAACCTTCTATTCTGCCTCCATAAAGTAGTTCATTTATGTTTTATATGTGTGTGTATTATATATTTTTTTAAACTTGCCTACATTTTTTATAAGCCTTGATGATAAATATTTACACAAAGTCAGATTCAAATTATTTTTTTAGGTATATTTCAATAATTGGGCTTTATGGTTAATAGCTATCTTAATTATAATCTGCATTTACTGAAAACTTTGCTACAATTAAAAAGAAAATGCTAACTTTAGGGGCACCTGGGTGGCTCAGTTGGTTAAGCGTCTGCCTTTAGCTCGGGTCATGATCCCAGGGTCCTGGGATCAAGCCCCACGTCAGGCTCTCTGCTTGGCAGGGAGTCTGCTTCTCTCTCCCTCTGCCTGCCGCTCAGCCTGCTTATGCTCTCTCCCTCTCTCTCTGCCAAATAAATAAATAAGATCTTAAAAATAAAAAAAAGAAATGCTAACTTTAGCCTCTGAACATATTAGCCTTTTATATACGTGAGATCATATAATCAAAAACCCATAACTGCCCATACACTCATGCTGTTCTTTCTCTTACACTTTGACTCATCTCAGAGGCCTCCAGTACCTTTCCAGTCTGCACCCTGTAACCTCCACACAATTATTCACTCACATCACTGGTACAGCACTTACTATATGCTATTAAGATTAATTGAATATGTGGATGTGACCCATATTCCTAATTAAATCTATGAAACATTTTTAAAGCAGTATAAAACCATGAAAAGCAAGAGCTATCAATTTCTTTTATAAAATATAATTTGAAACTTTTTTGCAAAACAAGTGTTAATCGAATTTTTAAATAATTTGTACCCACCCTATTCTGCAATTGAATTGATTCCTCAACTGCTTTAAAATCTGACAATTGAAGGAGGTTCTGGTTGAGTGTCCTTTGGGCTCAGGCCATGGTCTCAGGGTCCTGGGATCAAGCCCTGCATGGGGCCCTGTATGGGGCTCATGCTGTCTCTCAAATAAATAAATAAAATCCTTTAAAAATTAATTAATTAATTTTAAAAATCTGACAGTTGGAAAAATCTTTGTATACTATTTCTTCTAACATTATCCCTAAAAAAGATTTAGTACTCAGTTCTCTGATTATAAACTTTGATATGTGTTCTTGACATGAAAACCTTATGAGTATATAAACTATGCAATCATTATCACTTTACATAAATTCTCAAATCACAGAAACAGTTCACAACAAATTGCATTGAACTGTAAAGCTGACTTAAGAAAGTGAAAGTGGTCAAATTACCACCAGAATTTTTGTTCCATTCACGTGTAATTGATAAACACTTTTCTGATTTTAGAGCCTTACAGTTATCTTTTTTTCACATGTTGGTGAATTTACCAGTATGTTACATATTTTCTGTGAAAATTATATCCAAGATTTCTGTTATTCATAGCTATAGGAAACAGTAATATAATCTCAAAAAAAGCAGATTGGTACAATTGATTTCATACTACGTTCTACTGGTTTCCAAGGAAAGAAGAAATATAGGATACAAGGTAGGAATTAAGAGACATAAAAATACTGGAAAATTTCTTGCTTTTAGTCAGTTCAAAAGCAATTTTCCCAGCCCATTTCAGACAGATAAGAGTATATTTCTGTCTTTAAAGACTTTGGTGTTTCATTTTGTTTATTAAATAACCATTACTGGTAAGAATTTTCTTACAGGCAGTCTAATGCCTTGTGCATTTCTGCCTGCTCTGATCTCAGCTTGTACTATTCCTCTAAGTGTAAATAATTCCTGTGATTATTATTTAATAACCCTGTAGGATTTTTCAGATACTATTTAGAAATTTTTCTCCTGGGAGCCAAACTTTTGTGGTATATAAGCTACGAGTCTTTTTTGGGAGCATTTTTTAAAACTAATATATTGAAATCATTTAAAAAGTGCCCTAGTGATTCAGAATTTAATGCCAAAATATTTCCTTGCCTTGAGTAATTTTGCCTTGTATTCGAGATCAGGTTAGAAAGTACTTGGAAAGGAAATGGTAGGTGACTTGACCTATTTTAGGCTTTAGTTACACTCTGTGGTCTAAGTAAGTCATCTGCATTTTTCTTACTTAGATGAATCAGTACTTAGATTAGCTGACAGGTTCACTTTCAGAAAAAGAGTTAAAATCAGTTTAAAATTCCTCATGGTGTAAAAAATCTAAAATACAGGGACACTTGGCTGGCTCAGTCAGTAGAGCATGCGACTCTTGATCTTGGGGTCGATTTTGAACCCCACTTTGGGGGTAGAGTTTACTTTAAAAAAAATCTAAAATATATAATTTTCAGATGGTCTTCATAATAGACAATATGATATAATGAATAGCATAGGCTCAACCTGGTCTGATTCTGAGACCCTGCACCACCTGAGTTTTTTCATCTATGAAATAAAAGTAGTATTTGTATCACCACCCAAAAGTTGATGTGAGGATTAAATGAATTGTGCATGTAGATTACTTAGAACTACACCTTATACATAGTCAGCATAGTAACTTACTAGTAGCAGTGATAGAAGTTAATTGTCCTCTTTTATCCTACTCAGTGGCAAGAACAGTACCTTGCACACAGGAGGCCCTCAGCCATTCTCTTACTCAGGTTGTTCGTCTTCCTCTTGTTTCTCTCCCCATGAGCTTGGAGGGCAGAGGTAACAGCTAACTCCTAGCCACTGTCACCTCAGAATCTGTAACTTCCATGTAACTTCCCCTCTACCTAATAAAGTGTCTCAAAGTTCTTTAAAGGATACACAGGTGTTGGGGATGCCTGGGTGGCTCCATCAGTTAAGCGTCTGCCTTCAGCTTAGGTCACGATCCCAGGATCCTGGGATTGAGCCCCGCATCGGGCTCCCTTCTCGGCAGGAAGCCTGCTTCTTCCTCTCCCACTCCCCCTACTTGTGTTCCCTCTCTCGCTGTGTCTCTCTCTGTCAAATAAATAAATAAAATCTTTAAAAAAAAAAAAAAAAGGATACACAGGTGTCCATAAAGTCTGGAATCACACTCATTGCATCTTGGGCATCTAATCTGTAAAAGAATAAAATATTATCTATGTTTTAAGACTTTGTGGATACCCTGTAGAAATGGTTCTTCCAAAATTAAACCAGAAAGAAATGGAGCAGTCCAAAACGTCTTCCCTTTCAGCTTTCCCCACTCATGAGGAGAAGTTGAGAAGTTCTTTTCATTTCTTCAAAGCCTTGAAGTCTGAGGAACTGCTGACGCTGGAGATTGCCATAAAGACATGATGGGAGGGGAAGGATGCCACCACCAACAGAGTGATTGAGAAGGGGATTGGTGTTCACGAGTGGTTTGGAAATTTTCAGATAAAACTGAGATCTACCTGATCTCAGTACACAAGTTCAAGACCATAAATGTAGGTAGATGTTAGTAATTATTTTTTTTTTTAGTTTCAGAAAGAAAAATGATTGCTGGGGCACCTAAGTGGCTTCCGCTTAGGTCGTGATCCCAGGGTGCTAGGATTGAGCCCCGCTTCGGGCTCCCTGCTCAGTGGGGAGTCTGCTTCTCTCTTTCCCTCTGCCCCTACCACCCACTCATGTTCACTCCCACTTTCTCTCTGTCTTACTCACTCTCTCAAATAAATAAAATCTTAAAAAAAATTGATTGCTATTATATTTAGAATTATATTTTTATATATTAATAATTCAAAACCTTGAACAGAACTTCATATATAGTGCTAACATCTTCGGGAATATATCATCTCTAAACCCACTAAGGCATCTATTTTTTGGTATATAATGTGGAGAGTCCCAGTTAGGTGAATTTGTAAACATAATTGATGACAATCAAACCAAATATTCTTAGCCCTCAGGAGAACCACAAGATGAAGATGTGTTAATTGGAGAAGTGAATGGATTTTCATCCTTTACAAGGTCACCAAGGTCACCAGTAACTTCTTCAGAGAGACTACACCTAAATCTACCTAAATCTGATAAAGTCCTCACAAATGGTACCGAGAAGAACTCCAGTTGCTCTGTGTTCAACGTGGATTACACTGCCTCTGGGCCCAGGAGAGCATGCTCTGGAACTTCATATGGCAGAGGGCCCAAGAGCACATTCCCAAATACCCACCGGTTTCAGTTAGTTATTTCAAAAGCACCCAGTGGGGACCTTTTGGATAAACATTCTGAACTCTTTTCCAACAGACATTTGCCATTCACTCCACGCACTTTAAAAACAGAAGCAAAGTCTTTCCTGTCACATTACCGATACTACACGCCCGCCAAAAGAAAAAAAGATTTTACAGACCAGCGGATAGAAGCTGAAACCCAGACTGAATTAAGCAGGTATGGCACATTCACAGCCAGTAGTAAGTCCTTCAGGGTCTTGTAGAATTAAATAATATTTCTTATTTTATATCATGTACCTAATGTGTCGGACTTAAGGTCTGGTAGTGCCCTTTTGAATTGGATGAGATTAATGTGACTTTTCCTTTTGTATGTATCACTAGAACTACCTAAGTAATTGTTGAAAAGTAGTTATTAAACTTGTCAAGCTCCTTATAAACAGGAATATTACATATTTTAATTTATTGTTTCCAAACATGGTATATGCTTTTAAATATACTTTCAGAGAATCCTTAAAATATGTCATCAAATAGCATTTGTGTAAATACGTCTATAGATTTGTGTTAAAAACGGCAAAACAATGGGCTATCAAGGAAAAAAACACTGTTTCTCTGGCTCTCTTTGGGTTCCCTTCCTGCAAATATTCAACCCCACTCTTACATAGCAGCAACTCCCCAGGAATAATTTAGCCAAGTGGGATAATTTCTGTAAATTAAGTATAATTTGCCTCAATAATGTTTTCAGATTTGATAGTGCCTGACACATAATGAATATTCAGTAAAAGTTTGCCAAATGATTGAAGAAACAAACAAATCTTATAAAGTATTAAGTGTTAACTGATTTGTGATTGTTGTTCCTGGTGTTATTTAAACAACTATTTACCTGGTCCTAGGTTTTAGTTCTTTTTAAGAAAGCGAAAAAAAAAAAAAATTTAGGACTAGTATTTTCTCTGGGTATAGATAAGAGGTACAGTAATATCAGATGAGTCTGCATTCATTTAATCCCAAGAATTAAGGAATAGAGAGAAGTAAGGAAAGCAAGCATATGGTATCCTTTTCTAATTGTGTATGTATGAAAGCTTTTGAGGATTAATG
This sequence comes from Callorhinus ursinus, assembly GCF_003265705.2. Taxonomy (NCBI): domain Eukaryota; kingdom Metazoa; phylum Chordata; class Mammalia; order Carnivora; family Otariidae; genus Callorhinus; species Callorhinus ursinus. Next base: position 58,609,101 of record NW_027397070.1, read on the forward strand.
GTTCCCATTTCCCTAGTCCCATCCTATCCAGCGGAAATTTAGCTGCTATTCAAAAAAAGGAAAAATAAGCTGTGTAATCCAAACCATGTCTATTTCCTGATTATATAATAAGAAATTACACATTTTATAAGAATAGATGGATTTCATCTCTTATGTGTGAGAGGTTTTTTAAGACCGTAAACTTATCAGGGTGTTTGTATTTTGAAGGTTTGTATTTTGACAATTGCTCCTTTTTAAAATATTCCAGCTTTAAATCTGATTTTGAGACAGTTGACATCAAGAACTCCACAGATTCAGAAGAGAACACAAAGCAGGTAATAAAAATGAGATCTCTCTGTGTGCCACATTGGAATTATAGCTGCTTTAACTTAATAAAATATATATAGCTGTTTGGACTTGAATAATCTTCTGGTGACACTTCTTGCAGATAATGTAGCCAGTATAGAGAAAGACTACCTATTTATACATGGCTATAGGTCTCTTTGAGTGGCCAGATAGATCCTGCCCAGTCTGGGAAATCGTTTGTTGCTAGCACTTTTTCTAGATGGTTGGTTGGCTGGCTAGAGAGATGAATAAATGAATAAAATACCTTAAATGTTGCTTTCAAAGATGTAGACTTGGATCACTGAAGGAGCCAGAAAAGCTATGCCAAAGTTTTTGGTTTCTGTGCCTGTATTTTTTTTTTGAATTGCCACTGATTATTGGAAATTATATAAGAATAGATGGATATCATTCTCTTATATTTGCTTTTACTTTTTTCTAGACCATAAGGCTCTTTTTTTATAGTGTTTATGTTTTGAGTGGTTAGCAGTCATTTCTTCTAAAATATTACAGCTTTAAGTCTCATTTTCATATTTTATTTTTATTTGGGGGTATTAATCATACACTTGTGTCCTATTTTAAATTTATTGCTTATAAAAACAGTTTGTCTATTAAAATGTCAAACACAGGGGCACTGGGTGGCTCATTTGGTTAAGCGTCTGACTTCAGCTCAGGTCATGATCTCAGGGTCCTGGGATCGGGAGTCTGGTTCTCCGTCTCCCTCTGCCTCACCCCCCACTCATGCGTACTCTCTCCCTCCCTCTCTCTCTCTCTCTCTCATGAATAAATAAAATCTTTTAAAAAGAAGTATTTAATAAAATGTCAAACAGATTTCGGGGATAAAAGAATATAATCACACTGAACTTCTGTTCTCTTCTGAATATGGGTAGAGAATTGTCAGTTTCCATCTCGGTCATGAATACCTGTTTGACATGGGGCCCTGCCACTCAAAGCTCAAGGACAAATCGCTTATCCTCTGAAAGCTGAATTTTCAGATCTAGAAAAACTACTTAACATGTAGGATCATTGGAGGCATAGGCCTAAAGTGCCTAGTCTGAGAAGGGCTCAGTATTGATGGCTATGACTAGCTTGAGATTTAGGAAGACAGTTAGCTCTGTAGATAACTAAATAAATTAAAGCAGAAGTCCATTTTCATGGCGTTGTGCTCCAAATGCTTATCCATAACCCTGTCAGACTTTGAAGGTGGTCACTTAACCAACTGAGCCACCCAGGCACCCTGTATCAGTCACTTTTACCTATGGGATATCTCCACTCTTTTTCCTTGACTTTTTTGAAATTTGCTATTTTGCTTTATTTCTGCTTTCATAATGTGTTTTTGAAGCAAAATAAAGATAGATTCTTCTCATTACATCCCTAGGCATCTAATTGTATGACATATGATATCAAAGGAAAAATAGCTCCTTTACCCTTACAAGGGCATGACTTACCATGGGATGAGATTAAAGATGGTACACTTCAGTGTTCCTCACCAAGGTAAGCAGGTGACAGAAGTCATTGCAACTGTCTATTTAACTGCTTTCCTGTGTAACAGACATATAATATTTGCAACATAAGTCCTACTCTAATCACATGCACTTTAATCTATTTTAGTGTTATACAGTTCAGCGGCAGTGTTATTTTTACTAAGGAAATTGTACAAAGTAGGTTCTCAATAAAAGTTTAAATGAATTCATTTTGCTAATTCATTAAGAAAGAAAAAGGCGATACTGGCTTGTATTATTTGCCATTGCTATTCATATGAAAAAGTATTTTCCTGGAGTGCCTGGGTGGCTCAGTTGGTTAAGTGTCCAACTCTTGATTTCAACTTGGGTCATGATCCCAGGGTCATGAGATCAAGCCCCGCATTGGGCTCCATGCTGGGTGTGGAGCATGCTTAAGATTCTCTCTCTCTTCCTCTGCCCCCCCGCCCCTTGTACACGTGCACACTCGGAAGGGAGGGAGGGAGGGAAGAAGGGAGGGGGAAAGGATTTTCCTGAAGACAAAATCTGTGGCAGAAATAATACTGAGGAACCTCACGATTTGAGGATTCATAATTGATGATTTTGAATATTCACCATATGCTAGTGTTTTATCTGTCACTGCCGTGTACTGGCACTGTTTTTAAAAACTATGCATATTTAGTAATTATGGAATACTACACCTAGATAAAAATGATAGGTTAGCAAAGATGCCTTTGGTAGTTTCAGCTGTCAAATGTATGTCCAGTGTCAGAGATTGTATATGAGATGAAGAAGGTATAAATAAAGGACTAGAGATTAAAAAGAGGGTAAGAATGAGGTGTCATGTAGCAGACCAGAAGGCCAGCACACGTGATCCCTCAGAGCCCAGATCCTTCCTCAGGCCCTTCCCAGGGAGACAGCACCTGGCAGGGCTGTGGGCGGTTCACTGCTAACCTCTCTTGTCTTGAAATTCATGATGCTTCAGTACTCATAACAAGATTTATAAGCTAACTCTTGAGCCACTCTGCAAATGAATATAAAGAATGGCCTAAAGAAAGGAATATTTATCTTTTCTAGTAGTTTCTGTCTAAAAGAAGTAAAAATATTTATAATTGAGCATACCCGAAAAAAAAGATTGGAATTAACTAATGATGACATAACTAAATATTGACAAAATTTATCACAATGACCAACTTAAAACAGTTTTTCATGGGGAAATAATCTGTTTCCAGCATTATTTATATGTTAACCTTAGTCAAAGTGAAATTGTGTGTACTAGGTAAGTGCTGTAGTTCAGTTGGGAAAAGGATTGTGGTAGCACTGAGGTGGCCCAGTCAGTTAAGCATCCGACTCCTGATCTCAGCTCAGGTCTTGATCACAGGGTGGTGAGTTCAAGCCCCACACTGGGCATGGAGCCTACTAAATACATACATACATACATATGTACAGTGAATTTGTAGTCAGAAGACTAATTAAAAATATCTTTGCTACTTATTAACACCTGTCCTTGGCAAGTTACCCAACTGTTCTGCCCCCTGGTGAACTCATCAGTCAGTGGAAAAAATAATACCTACCCAATATACCGTCGGGGTTGTTCTGAATATTAGATCAAATCATGGATAGGAAAGTACTTCCAAAATTCTAAAATACATTATTACTAATATATATTATTGAACACTTATTGCATGACAGTCATTATTTTGTTCAAATATTGTAATTTTCTCTTTCCAGGGCAGTATGTCAGTATTCCCTGCAGCTTCCTCCAGAGAGAAAACTCCACTCTGAGTAAGATCTTTTTGACCTCTTCATTTTGCTTAGCGGAAATCAAGAATTAAGAATCACACAAACTATTATTAAATAAGTCAGGACTGAATACTGATTTCTCTTACAACTAGCTTTGGAGTTCAATCATATAATATACCCTAAATTTGAGAATGATCAGAATTTTCTGAAGTAGTCATCAATCAGTTCATCTTTATGTCCAGGGGACCAGGGGAAATTTTCCCTAAGTTAATAATGCCTGCTGGGTTGTTTTTTTTTTTTATAATTAGTACCCATACAGATAAATAAGAATAACAAGAGTTTTAGAGAAATGCAGACTTTGGATAGCTCAGGATACCCTTCCAGGAGTTTCTAACCTCACCAGGTCTTTACAGATAGCATACTTCTACGATTTAATGTCATTTTAGTTAAGCTACACTTTTTCAGGGAATATCATCTATATTAGAGTTTCATTTATTCTCAAACTTGCTGCTTAAATATTAGAGCCTGAGAATCAGTTTGAAAGTGTAACTTTTTATATAACATTTTAATCTTCTATTATCTAATTTTCTTAATTCTTCCCCTTACATTTACTTATTGAATAATTGTGTGGTTACTTGCTACTTAGATTTCTATCAATTCACTGATTTCAGCTAATTAAAATCAAATTTATAATTTCCATTTTCTTGTACTGGTTATTAAAATATGTTATAAAGAAATGTGCCCACGTAATTAAAAATTATCACTATATTTATATACATAAATTTCCCTACTATCATCTTTTTTTTCCTCTCCATACATTTTGAGAAAAAAGAATAATTTTTTCTGCTCAATAAATTTCCCAACCTTCAAACAAGATGCTCTTCTAGGAGCAGAAGAGGATTTCATACTTGAAGTTCTTGCTTCTCTGGATGAGTTTCCTCTTTCCCCTCCTCTAAGTGCCATCCATGCACAGGGCTCACACCTCTGCTGCTTGACATGGTCAGAAGTCAGGACCTGTAAAATGCTTTTCAAGAACACACACCCCCAGTGGTGGTTCACATTTGGTTGCCCTTTTGTACTTGGTTGCTCTGTTTTGTTTTTTGTTTGTTTTGTGTGTGGGTTTTTTTTAGTTTTGTTTTATTGGTTTTTTGTTCGTTTGCTGTTTTAATTCCTGCTTATCTGTTAGTACTAGATGGATGCTATACACATCTATGAAATTTTACTTGATTAGGGAACATTTTCTCATCTTTCTTTGCATAATTTAAGAATGTAGACATAAGTTTTTTTTGTAACATTCCTCTTAAATGTGAGATAGCAGTATATTTGTTATAGTAGTGGTAGATATTTCTAATTAGGTACTCGTGCTTCCTATAGTTTTCAGTGTAAGTAGGAAATAATTTTTATGCTGTATACTGCTTTGTTTTCACAGTGAAGAAGAACTGTTATATCTGAGTTTCATTGAAGATGTAACAGATGAAATTTTGAAACTTGGTTTATTTTCAAACAGGTTAGATTTTTTAAATTATATTATGGTGGTTGAATAGTACATTAAATATTCATCCTTATCATGTTAATTCCTTTAAGTTATTTATACATATTAGGAAATGAAAAATTATGTTGCTTTCTTGGGGAGGACATTTTAAAAAAAAAGATTTATTGGGGTGCCTGGGTGGTTCAGTCGGTTGAGCTTCTGCCTTCAGCTCAGGTCATGATCCCAGGGTCCTGGCATCCAGCCCCACATCGGGCTTCCAGCTCAGTGGAGAGCCTGCTTCTCCCTCTCCCTCTGCCTGCCACTTCCCCTGCTTGTGCACTCTCTGTCAAATAAATAAAATCTTTTTTAAAATTAAAAAATAAAAAAAAAGATTTATTTATTTGAGAGAGAGAGCATGCAAGTCGGGGGAGGGGTAGAGGGAGAGAGAGACAAGCAAACTTCTCACTGAGCATGGAGCCCAATGCGGGGCTCAGTCTCACGACTCTGAGGTCGTGACCTGAGCCAAAATCAAAAGTCGGATGCTTAACTGAATGAGTCACCCAGGCGCCTCTTAGGGGGGACGTATTCTTATAATTGATAGCAAATTATAAAGAATGTTTAATTCTTACCATATAAGGCAAGTTCACAGTTTGGGGAGTTACAGAAAAGAGCAGAGATTTTATTCATTTAAATACTGTTATTTCTCTTAGATGCAGAGAACAGATTGGTGGTTGCCAGTGGTGGGGGGTAGGCGAAATGGGTAAAGGTAGTCAAAAGGTAAAACTCTCAGTTATAAAATAAATAAGTCATGGGGATGTAATGTATAGCATGGCGACTATAGTTAGTAGTACTCTGTTGTGTATTTCAAAGTACTTTGTGAGAGAGTAGATCTTTTTTTTAAAAAAAAAGATTGTATTTATTTATTTGACAGAGACACAGCGAGAGAGGGAGCACAAGCAGGGGGAGAGGGAGAGGGAGAAGCAGGCTTCCTGCGGAGCAGAGAGCCCGATGCGGGGCTTGATCCCAGGACCCTGGGATCATGACCCGAGCCGAATGAGCCACCCAGGCGCCCCGAAAAAAGGAACTCTTCAAGGCCCACTTAACGTTATCTATCATAGAACTCCATTATTTATACTACATACCCCGTTGAAATATGTCAAGTACAACATTTCTAATGAATTATTTCTATTCCTATGTGAAGTTTTTTTTAATTAAAGTAAACATTTGTATTATTACTACAAAAAGATATACTAAAAGACCTAAGTTTTTTTTTATAATAATTGTTTACTACTTTTGTTTTAAAAAGGTGGCTAAAAATGTTTTCATAATGGTTATAGAGTTTCAGATTTGCAAGATGAAAAACTTCTATTGGTCTGTTTCATAACAATGTGAATATATTTAACAATACTGAACTATACATTTAAAAATGGTTAAATGGTAAATTTTATATTACCTGTTTTTTACCATCACAACAAAAGTATTAAGATTCCAACTGTAAATCAAAAAATAAAGCACAAGTTAGAAGCAAAAACAAAATACATTTGCATAGAGCAAGTGTTTATTGTAGAAAAAAAACTTAAATTTTTCCTTTAGATTAAAAAGCTATTTATTGCAGCATTTGTTATAAAAGCACCAAAAATATGGAACCAACCCATACATTGAATAGTAAAGGTTTGGTTGAATAAATTGTTGAATATTTACAAGAGCAAGTTCTGGTTAGGGACTTAAAATGATGTTTTAGAAGTGAATTTATTTATACAGAAAAATGTTCAAAATATACAGTTGATGAGAAAAAACAAAATAGGTACCCAAACAGTATGTATTATTTATAAAAGGTAGAATACAGATTTCTTGGGCTTTTAAAAAATTGCTAAGTTGGGACACCTGGGTGGCCCAGTTGGTTAAGCATCTGACTCTGGGTTTCAGCTCAGGTCATGATCTCGTGGGTCATGATCTCATGGGTCATGAGATCGAGCCCTATGTCAGGCTCCCCACTCAGCAGGAAGTCTGCTTGAGATTCTCTCTCCCTCTGCTTCTGCCTCTACCCCCCACTGTGCACGTGCTCTCTCCTGTCTCTCTCTAAAACAAATATATAAATCTTTTTTAAAAATTGCTGAATAAAGCAGAACCACTAAATCTAAGATTGGCTTATAATAACAAATGGTAACAAAGGAGTTGTTTTTCAACAAAGGTATTGATACATTCATGTGATAACAAGACAAGCATAGTGTAGTTGAAAAATAATTTCTCTGGAGCCAGACACATCTGGGTTAAATTCTCTTAATGGCTTGTGACCTTAGAGGAAGTCATCATCTTAGATCATTTTCTCATCTTTAAAATGATCTTTACAGTACCTTTCTCTCCAAATATTGGTTGTGATTAGAAGTATAATGATTGTGTGTCTGGCACAAATGTCTAGACCTTAGTGGTATGTAATAAGTGATAGCTTTTAGGTTATTATGTGGATTTACCGTCAGTGGAATTTTTTTTTCAAGTATAATTGAGGATGCATTGTAAAATAACTATAAGAGAATTTCCTTTAGGGTTTGGTTTGGGGGGTTTGTGTATGTGAAAGAGAAGGGGAGGGAGAGGCTTTTGGTGTTTATATATGTGTGTGAGAGGGAAAAATGCTTTTTGGTGTGTGGCAGGGGTATTGTTGGACCTCTTTTAAAATATTTTCACAGAAATAGAAGTGGTATATAATCTTTCAGAAACAATGGCATCTGTTACAAAAGTTAAACAAAAACAAAAGCCATACTAGCTCCCAAATTGGAGAACTTGACAGAACAGGGAAGAATTAAGTGTTCAGCTTTGGAAAGAAAAAGAAGAATCTAAAAAATACTTTTCAACCTTTAGTAGTTCTATTATTGCATGGCTATTTTGTATTTAATTGATTTTCTGATTTTGAGACATTAACATTTCTATTTATCATTTTTAGGTTTTTAGAACGCCTATTTGAGCGACACATAAAACAAAATAAACATCATTTGGAGGAGGTTTGTCTTTCTTTAGACATTCATTAGAAAAAATTCTAATATGGAAAGAATTTTAAAGTTTTTCCATAGCCTCAAAAAATGCATTAAAAGCAAGTGCTGTTTTTCCCTTGTACCTTCTGTGTGTATGGCGGGGGGCGGGGAGGAAGGAAAGAAGCGTTAACCCTGCTGAGATGAGCAGCACTGCAGACAAAAGCAGTTCAATTTGACTAGCTTAATTAATGTAATTATTCCCGTCTTGTCTTAATCCTAGGAAAAAATGCGCCATCTGCTGCATGTCCTGAAGGTGGACTTAGGCTGCACATCCAGAGAAAACTCAGTAAAGCTGGATGATACTGATATGCTGAATTTACTTGATTTTGAACAGGCTGAGAATTCAGAAGAAAATGAAGATAAAAGTAAACATGATACCACAATTCAGCAGGAACGTCAAGAATACCAAAAAGCTTTGGATATGTTATTGTCTGTACCAAAGGATGAGAATGAGAGCCTCTCTTCACCAAATGAATTTTTCCTGCCCATCTATAAATCAAAGTACTCAGAAGGGGTTATAATTCAACAAGTGAATGATGAAACAAATCTTGGACCTTCGGTTTGGGATGACAAAAATCCGAGTGTCTCCGACAGCTTAACGGTCCAAGAGACCTCTGTGAATGTCATTGAAGGGGATAGTGACACCGAAAAGGCAGAGAGTTCAAATGAATTATGTTGTCTTAGCACAGAACTCTCCCCGGCTCTTCAGCTTCACAGTGTCCAAGGTGACAACAGTCATGACATGGCAGGACCAACTCTTAAAATCATGGAAATGAGCATTGAGGACTGCCCTTTGGATGTTTGATCTTCATTAATAAATATCCCAAATGGCCAATAATTCAATATTCCTTTTCCTCTGTTTTATTCTTTCATATATTAAGACTTCTGTATTTGCTTTCTGTGCTCTATAACAATACTTTAAATTAGCAGCTTAAAACTACACACATGTATTATTTATCCCACAGTTTCTGTGTATCAGGAGTCTGGGCATAACTTAGATGTGTCTGCTCTGGGTTTCAAGGCTACAAGCCAGGTGTCATTTGGAGCTATGGTCTCATCTGGAGACTTGACTGGGGCAAGAATCTGCTTCCAAACTCTTTGCAGGTTGTTTGCAGAATTCCTTTCCCTGTAACTGTAGCTCTGAGGGCTTTTTTTTTGCAGGCCATTGGCTGCCCTCAGCTTCTAGAGGCTGCCCACCATTCCCTACCACTTGGTAAGCAGCCACAGCATCTATGCTTGCTTTTTTTTTTTAAGATTTTATTTACTTGACAGTTGAGAGATGCAGGAAGAGAGGGAACACAAGCAGGGGGAGTGGGAGAGGGAGAAGCAGGCCTCCCACTGAGCAGGGAGCCCGATGCAGGGCTCAGGATCATGACCTGAGCCGAAGGCAGACGCCCAACAACTGAGCCACCCAGGCACCCCTCGCTGCTTGCTTCTTGAAGGCTAGTGAGATAATACCCAATGTAATCACAGGAACGACTTTCCATCACCTTTGCTACCTTTTAGTTAGAGGCGAGTCACAGGTCCTGCCCACACTTAAGGAGTGGAGATATTATACAAGGGTATGAATGCCAGAAGGTGAGAATCACGGGGTCCCCCTAGGATCTGTCGGCCACGATTTCTAAAGTTGCCTTTCAGGGGATCATATTTTACCCAGACGTAAGTGATTTTGTATGCAATGGGAAATGGTTTATGATCTGGCTTGGATCTTGAAACATTAAGCCTTATCTGTAGTATCTTTAATTTCTTCTTTATCACTTTCCTGCAATATCTAAAGCTTCAAGGCCTTTCTAGTTATCAGTGAGCTAGGGCAGAGTGTCAGCTCTCCGAAAAATTGTCCCTTCTTAATGAGGGCAAACATTCTGTCAACCCGGTTTGATACTCTCTTGGCCTTGTAGTTCATGAGTGGGCTATTTACTATTAAGATATGTCTCAGAAGGGGCTCCTGGGTGGCTCAAGTCGTTAAGCGTCTGCCTTCGGCTCAGGTCATGATCCCAGGGTCCTGGGATCGAGCCCCGCATCTGGCTCCCTGCTCAGCAGGAGGCCTGCTTCTCCCTCAGCCACTCCCCCTGCTTGTGTTCCCTCTCTCGCTGTGTCTCTCTCTGTCGAATAAATAAATAAATAAAATCTTTTTTAAAAAAAAGATATGTCTCAGAAGACTTATCTCTATTCATATTTTTTCAACTGCTTATAATAATGTAATTGAATATTCGAGTCCCAGTTTCATGCCTAGGGACTATGAAGGATAAAAAGATGAAACAAAATAATGATGATAACCCAGATGTTCTAGAAACTTAGCAATGGCCCCCAAGTATTCCAGTCTTCAACTCAGGCTTTTATCATCCCACACTGCTGCCCACCCAGTGTTTCCACAAAGGTAGTGCATACCACTGGAGGTATTAGAGCTGATTTCTGGTGGTAGATAGGTGAAGATCTATCTCTCTCATGGGAAGCTGATTGTCACCACTGTGTTCAGGATTCAGGCTCAGGGACAACCTGCAAAGTACAATATAGTGGGACTGAGCACCCAACCCACTTCCCCAATATCGTAGGCCCCAAGTCACCCTGCTGCAGCCCTTCCTCAGCCCCACCTACCCCTCAGCTCCCACCTGTGGAATTCTCCCCCCTCCAACTTTCTGAGTAAACCCCTTCCTTTCCCATCCTACAGTCCTCTTCAATCTCCTAAAAGATCCTCAACCCTATGCTTGGCTCCCACCCTGGGCCTCCCCATCAGTCACCCCTCTCTTTTTGGGCTCCATCCTTCTCTCAGCCCCCAGGGTTCCTTTCTTCAGTCCCAGCGTCAGTCTTCCACAAACCCCTTACCCCATTACCCTTGCAGCTACCTCAGACTTACTGCCCTGGCTCCGATTTTCCTCCCTTTCCTGGAGCTGCCATCTTGCTTAAGGGGTTCTCGCTAACTGGCTTCTTGCTGGTTCTCCACGCTTGGGGCTCAGCCTCAGGCCTGCCATTTCCTGCTTTGCCATGTCTGGTCTCCAAGCTCTAACTCTGGGTACAGCTTTTTGTCTCTAGGACCATGACCCATCCTCATTTTTGTACCTTTTAGGGTATTTTGTTGTGGTTGTCGTCGTCATCGTCCTCCGGTTTCCCTTTAAAGTTCAAGCTTAGATGTGTTGGTTTAAAGAAATATCAAGGGGCGCCTGGGTGGCTCAGTCGTTAAGCGTCTGCCTTCGGCTCAGGTCATGATCCCAGGGTCCTGGGATCGAGCCCCGCATCGGGCTCCCTGCTCGGCGGGAAGCCTGCTTCTCCCTCTCCCATTCCCCCTGCTTGTGTTCCCTCTCTCGCTGTGTCTCTCTCTGTCAAATAAATAAATAAAATCTTTAAAAAAAAAAAAAAAAGAAATATCAAAAGTGGTGCTTGGTTCTGGCAAAAGTTGTGCAAAGGTGGGAGGTGCCCGTTATGTTTGGGAAACACTGGCTTAGAGGCTTCCAGCAGCGTCTTAGTCTCTCCCCTCCCCCCTCCTGCCGCAGTCCATCCTCCACTCTGCTCCCTGGTGTGAAGAGAGCCTGTGAGACAGACCGCCTGGGTCTGATCCTTGCGAGCTGTGACGGGGAGCTGGGTCACCAGCCTCTGTGGGCGGCCTCGGTTGTTGAATGCTTGTAATTCAGAGCCTTCGCCGCTGGGCTCTAAGAACTAAATAGGTTGTATGTGAACTAAATATTCACAGTGGCTATTCTAACGCAGATCCTGTCACCACTCCCTTCAAAAACAACCACGTTTGAGAGTTTCCTCTTGCTGACAAGATAAAGTCCAGGGCCCTTTCCATTCTTTATTAAGTCATCCTCCTTCCCAGCTCATCTGCCATCCTCCCCCAAACATCCTAATTGTCTAGCACGTCGAATTACTTGTTCCTTAAACTTGGCAGAGGTCCTCTCTCCCTCCCTCCCTCTCTCTCTCCCCCCGCCAGCCCTTCGTACTTGCTACCAGCTCAGAATATCGTTTCCCCTGTACCGCCCTCTTGGGCCTTCCCTGACAGCCCAGATTGTAACACCATGAGACCTTGTCTGATTGCCCTAACATTTGTCCCACTTGCTCTGGGATCTGGGATCTCTCAGATCTATAGTATGAATTATAATATTGTTTATGTGCCTAGTTTCTCTCCAGTCTAGACTATGGGCTTCTTAAGATGAAAGACATTTCTCTTTGGATCCCTGTCTGCTTGAGAATGAATGCATTTGTTCACGGAGGGAGACAGTTGAAGCTAGAGGAGAGGCTTAGGCACAGGGGAGGTTAGGGGGAAAACACTCAAAGTGCAAATTCCCCATGGAAGGGAGAATGTAGCAAACTGCTAAATTATAAGAAAATTTCCTCATTTGCTCACGTTTTACATGGTATAAAATATAAATTAGCATCTTCCTGAGAAGCCTTACTTCTAAAACTCACTTTTTTTTCCCCCAGTGAAGCCAATCAGAAAAGATCAGAGCGGCTTTTACAGGGCAAGACAATTTGCCAAGCGGATCAATTAGTTGCGAGGTTGCCTGTGAACGAATTTACCCTGGGCCCTGTTTTAAGGGTTTGGACTAGATGATCCAAAGATTTTATTTTTTTAAGATTTTATTTGAGAGAGGAGAGAATGAGCAAGAGAGCACGAGCAGGGGGAGCAGCAGAGGGAGAGGGAGAAGCAGAGCCCAACGTGGGGCTCAATGCCCTCACGGCCGGACCAGCGCATGAAGGGTAACCAGCTACTTCTAGATCTTCATTAGCTCAACGATAATTTCTAGAGCCCCTAGGAATTAAGCCAAGGCTAACTCTGGCATATTAAAACTAAAATCTTGGGACACCTGGACGGCTCAGTTGGTTGGGTGTCTGCCTTTGGCTCAGGTCATGATCTCCCACTCCCCCAGCTTGCGTTCCCTCTTCACTGTGTCTCTGTCAAATAAAATCTTTTTCTGCAAAATCCCTTTTTCCACGTGAAGTAGCGTTCACATCTGGCTGTGTAAGGAATCCCAGCTTGAGATCTCTGGAACCCCTGTGGCTTTTTAAGTTATGGAAGCAGTGGTTCTCATGCTGAACGCATGTCAGAATCACCTGGAGAACTTGTGAAGGCCGATTTCTGGGCCTCCTCCCTGCTAGCTTCGGATTCGGAATTTTCAGACCCAGGACAACCCTGGAGAATTTGAATTTCTTTTTTAAAATATTTTATTTATTTATTTGAGAGAGAGAGCATGAGAGGGGAGAGGGTCAGAAGGAGAAGCAGGCTTCCCGCTGAGCAGGGAGCCCCATGCGGTGCTCAATCCCAGGCCCCGGGATCATGACCTGAGCAGAAGGCAGACGTTTAACCCCTGCGCCACCCAGGCGCCCCAAGAGAATTTGAATTTCTAACAAGTTTCCAGTGCTGCTGTTGCTGGTCTAAAAAAAAACTCCACTCCAGGGCTGGGGGTGTGAGGAGCTCTCCTCTCCCCTCCCCTCCTCTCCTCCTCTCCGATTTTATTTGACAGAGAGCGCGAGAGAGCACAAGCAGGGAGGAGGAGTAGAATGAGAGGGAGAAGCATGCTCCCCACTGGCTCGATCCCAGGACCCCCGCCGAGGGCAGACGTTTAACCATCTGAGCCACCCGGACGCCCCAGATTATTTAAAATAATCCAGCAGAGAGGATGCCTGGGCAGCTCAGTTGACTAAGCGCTCAACTCTTGATTTCAGCTCAGGTCACGATTCCCAGGGTCATGAGATGGGGCTCTGTGCTGGGCGTGGAGCCCTGCTTAACATTCTCTCCCTCTCCCTCTGCCCCTCCTCCCGTGTGCACCCGTATGCTTGCACTCTCGCACTCTCTCTTATAAATTAGTTAATTAATTAGTATAAAGAATAAATCCAGTGGGGAAATGGGACTAATTATATGCCTCCATGCAATAAGATCTAGAGTGAAAAAAACACAAGCAAAATAGCTTTAATTGTACTAATATATTCACACGAGTTATATCTTCAATATTTATTTTTATGGCAAAAACTAATACATTCATTTCACATATATTAAATACAGTCATTCAAACTTTTTCGCCCATTAAATGTACACAATTTTACAAACCAATGATGGTTTTTAGAATAATTAAGTTCCTCTGACTATACATTTTTACATTATTAATCTTCAGACAGCACTTAAAATTGCTTTTTAAACTAGAAAATAATGCTAGACAACTCTATACTAGCATGTCAAAAGATAGAATTCCCAATGCATTGCTTGAATTATAGGGCAACTTTCTAAGAAAATATATTTCATATAAATTTTCTCCAAATTTTGGGTTTATTAGGTCTGTTAAATCATATTAACTTCTGTGGGAATTTTTACTTAAATAGACTTGCTATCTAGATGTTGATTTTTAAACTATGCTCTGCTAAATTCACTGTGGGTAGGGTTTGTATTGTTTCAGTTTTTAACCAGATCATATAACTCAGAAATACACAACAAATTTCTGGTTTGTTACAGTGTAATTCTTCAACAGAGCCAAACTGCATATTTATATCTCAGAATATTTCCTCCTTTAAGCACAATAGAATGAAACATTGAGGTGTTTTCATAGGAAAATATTTAACATTTGCATGATAAAAAATCTGTTTTATATCATAATATAAAAAATTACATGAGAATACAGTAAAAAAGCAAACATATTCCAATGGCCCTGTGCCAATCTGTTGAGTAAGGTAAACATCCAAGCTTTTAAAAAGGCTGGATATACGAATGAATATTTTTATTTTTCCCCTCATTTTGTGTTGCTTAGAAATTGCATATACTTATAATTGTGTAATAGCTCAGTTCTATAAGAAATTAAGCTGCTTACTTTAATACAGAATTGAGAAACTCTAATATGGAAGGGTCCAAGCTGATATTAACGGAGAAGTTTCAAAGCATTAAGAATCATCCCTACACAATAACTACTGCTTCAATTTCTCTGTCCTGCCATAAAAAATGAAACTATGTAAATAAAACCCATTAGAGCTCCACTGGCCTAAAACTTGTTACAAATTCTAGTTTGTTTTCTTTCACCTTTTAACTCCTGAGGGTTAACCTGAATTTTGTACTATTTTTTAACCTTGTTTTAAAAAAAATCTCTTCTGGAAATAAGTTTGTCACCTCTGGAGAATATTTACTTTCTCAGGCTACTTGGCCGGAACCAGTATTTGCACTGGTTTTATTCCAGTAAAACCGCAAAACCATTAGATCCTTTGGGGGATAGTTAACTCTAAGATCAAATTACACTTTGAAGAATAGCAGTATAAAATAAGGAAAAAGATCTTGTCTCATTCAGTGGTCCATTAATTTCAAGTGATTTCTAATAAACTTCTAGGACAGCCTCCCAGCACTTATGATCGCATATGACCTATGACGTTTGCATTCTTCTAAAAAAATGAGTGACTGAGCTTCTATCCCTCATTCATTTGTTCAGATTTTCTCAGCTGATGAGTGAGCAGGTTGAAATGGAAAGCCAGTCATCATTAATTCTGTACTAGTGTCATCAACCTGCCCCCCAAATTGAAGCCAGATTCATGTTCTGGTTAACCCAGATAACCCAACCTGAATTTCTTTGGCATAGACTCGCTCCCAAGAGTGAATACTGTAGATTTTTTTCCCCGCAAGTTTTTAGAGTGTGAATTTAAAATACACATGCACACTTAAAATGCCCATAGTGTGGACATTTGACAACTTATATAGAGTACTGATATTTTTACACAGCTTAAAAACCAACCAGCTCAGTTAAAACTGTAGATTGATTACAGTAGCATCGGGTATTGCTATAGTAAGTGTGGAGACACTGTATTATAGATCCAAAGCCAGGGGATTTTAGAGATTTTAAGTCTTTTTACATGACACGCCACAAAACTAAAAAAAATAACTAAATAATGATCGAGCTTTATACAGCTAGTAATTTTTCAAGTCAACATCCATACTGGTAGTTCCAGTTAGAAGTCCAAAGACAATTATTCCTTTCTTGTCATCCATCTGTACTTACCGATACTACTGAAGCATAATTTAAAGTGGCTACTATCCCTTAATCCATCAACATATTGGGAAAAGTTACTCTAGATTTTTGAAAACTACTTTAATTTCCCAAATACGAGGGGTAATTTAAACATTTTGGAAACAGGATGTGCGCCAGACTGTACGTTCTGTATGTGTGACCTAGATACCCTTTGCGTGGAGACATTTGCCTTGGAACTGCAAGGTACTGCAGACCTTAAACCTCCTTCTTGGCCCATCACCTGCTTCCCATGTGACGCCAGTGCCAGGAAAGGGAGAGGAGTTCAGGCGCAACAGGAAAGGTAAGGGAGTTTGCCCATTCACCCTCCTTCACCCCACCCCGCCCTGCCTCACGGGTGCTTTCGGAGGTGGCACCCCCGCTCACATCATCCCACGTCCCGATCCGTCCCCTAGCCTTCCTGAGCCGTCGAGTTTCTGTAACACATGATGGGATCTTCCTTGATGCGGAGTTCTCTCAGCGAACACTGATCAAGTTGACCAACTGCTTGGTGAGCCTCAGTCCCTACCACCAGGCAGAGAATTCGTTCTCCCACCTCACCACCAGGGTGCAGCAGAGAGAAAAATCTGCGTATTTTCCAGAGTTCAGATTATGGCGACTTGGTTCTATACCAAACAAGCTTTGGGAGGACAAACCAGGAGAGTTAACACCCACTTGGAATACTGTTTAGAAGGGGAAATATTACTGTTTTTCTCAATAATTCCACACACATACATCTGAACTTTTAGAGCATAATTTTTATTTGGGAACTGACTGTAATATACAGAAAACTATGCCACCTTAACCGCCCGAGGACCCCGTCAATGGTTTCCTAAAATCCTCAATCCACTCATCCCCAACACGTGCAAACTTTAAATAACTGGACTTTCAGATTTTTCCTCATTTCTCTATAATTGTAGATACTGGAACAGAGCCCTTATCTAGAGGAGTTTGAAAAAGTCATGTTCTTTTGAGAAATGTTTTTCCAGGCAAATTCTTACTGTACTTATTCCTCTATTTTTGAAATGTCTCTCAGCTCAATAAAGAGCCCCTCCAATTTAGATCTCTTTTTTAAAATAAACTTTAAACTGGAAAAAAAAAAAAAGATAGTTTTAGCTTGCTCCACATGAAATCTTGATGGGAAAGAAGTTCCCTAAATTTATATCCCGAAGAGTTCCTTTAAAAAGTCCGATTTTAGGGGCACCTGACTGGCTCAGTCGAAGGAGCATGTGACTCCAGATCTCAGGGTCATGAATCTGAACCCCATGTTGGGTGCAGAGATTGCTTAAAATGAATAAATAAATTAAAACTTTAAAAGTCTGATTTTAAAAACAATTTACAACAAACAGCAATTCTTGCTTCCATTTGTTCATGCAAATCTCAAACCTGTTCCTACAGTGCAGCTGACCTCCAGTTGTACATTTTAAAACATGAGGTTTTATATTATATATATAACATATACATATGTATCTTCTAAATGTTGTGAATATTAACATATCAACCCATCCTAAAGGGGCTTTCTTCTGACGATGAAAGCTTCTCAGAAAAGTTGGCCTTGATTAATGTCATCACTCAACCCTCCCCCCTGACACACTCTTCCTCTGTGTCTCTGCCTAGACCTTGCTCTTTCTGGAAGCTTCAAAGGAAGGACAGGTCCAGCCACCTTCTGTTTTTATTCTGCCAAAGGGTTTTGAAGGCTAAATACTAGGGTTTTCAGAATACTTCACAGTAGGTGTTCCAGAGGAAAGTAATTACTAATGACTGCACTTAACATTCTAAATGAACACTTTTCTGTGCTCAAAACTCTCAGGAGAATATTTCATCAAAAGACCCCACTAATCAGGAAGACTGATGCCAGAGATGCCAAAATCAATCCATTGGAAAACACTGGTTTGTAACCTACTTTTTGTGAAAATGTACATTTTGGTAATTTTGCTATGAAATTTAGAATCTCAAGGAACTAAAGAGACACTGAGATAGCGAAGCATTGTATAACTTTGGCAGACAGCAACATTCTCCATTCGGTGGTGGTAAACCTATGAAGCCTAAATGTTGTACAGTTTGCTCTTGAAAATCACATTACTTCAAAGTCCAGTAATGTCGATTTTTATTCAGAAATACTTTCATATTCACTAACTGAAAAAGTTTATTCAAAAGGGACAAAAAATTACATGGGTCTTAGAAGCTGGTCAAACATGTGACATTTTAAGAATGACATTTAAATAGTGTAATTTCGCCCTCAGAAGTAATCTACTTATAATTATTACAACTGGAACACAAATATACCATATATTACTCTTTAGATTTTTGTTTTACAGTATGTTCTTGTCAATGGAACACTTCAAAATGTTTAAACCTGACAGAAAAGCATTTAAAAAAAAAAAAAAAACGTACCATGGAAGAAAAAAACCCAAAAACACTGAAAACACTCCCATCCTTTATTCGGTGTGGAGATGGGAAATATGATCATAAAAATCCTTATCCCATTCTGGGAGCTCTTTCTCAATATTTACACTTGGGTCTACTGTTATTTAAACAGGACTCTTAAAACAATTTCAGGTTTAAAATTAACATCTTGTCCCTAAGTGAGCAATGTGTCCACTTCCAGTAGTCGTTTTCATTACTATGTCCTGAATGACCCTCTGAAGGGCTGGTTTCTGGGTAACCCAGAGATAGGCAGATCCACACCGTATGAAGCAAATCGGGTCTCCCAGCTGACAACACACACTCGGCAGTCACGTTCAACAGTGAGTTAAACCGTCTTCGGAGTGAACGTGGGAATCAGAACCATCCCTTGGACACTGTCATTCGGGGAATAGCCCTGGATGCGGCATTTTGGAAGCTCTGCATTTTAGAGAAGCAGCCTCAGAAGGAAAAATGAGATGGCTCCGCAGTGAAACGTACCCAGTAAGTCCTTACCTACTCAAGTCCCTCACAGCCCTGACCAAAGGCCACACTCTCCCTCTCTAGCTCAGCCACCGGGATGCGATCGGTGCACCGGAACGGGGGTGGGGGGGGGGTGGGGGGCGGGGAGGAACCAAGAAGCTAACATTAACCTCAGGGGTGAAGTTAGGGGATCGGAGAGCTAAAAACCCCAGCGCCTCTTGAACAGCACAGCGATCTCTGGGGGCCCCACAAGTGGTCTGGGCTGCAGTTTTGGGAAATGGGTGAAACTATTACTAACTCTTCCCTTTTTCCAATCAGAAGAAAATAAAGCCTCTTCAAGGCTTCTTTTCATGGTAATATGAACCTGACTATTAAAAAAGAATAGATGTTTAGGTACAAGAACTCTAAGGAAACAAAGTGAGTCACGGAGAGTGACGTGAACTTCCCGGGGGTACCTCCCCTCTGGGGGCTCAGCCGCCATCCCCCGGGCCCCCTCTCTCCATCCCAGCCTCTCAGTGTGAGCAGAGTTAATACTGTACTTCTGTCAAAGGCATCTTGCGTTTGCCATCTTGCATTTCCGCTGCACTTACTCTCGCCCTGACCACCCCACATACGCTTAGCCCTTACTTCTTCCAAACATTTCTGGATACTCACTGTTACCGTCTCATCTATCAGGCAACACATATACTAAAATTCAGATTTGTCTTTAACAACAAAGTGCTTAAAACCAACCTATGCAATTGTTTTTCACTTCAGTTTCTGCCAATAAGATCAAACTCGTTTAGGTTTATAAATAATACTGAAAAAAAATAGTGACTTCTGAGTATTGTCTCACATTTCCAATAATGTGCCTTCCTTCCCGACTTTCTCTTACAGTAACTGATTCATTTCAGTAACTTAATGAGCTGAACTCTCGTTTGGAAAATAGAGAAGGTACAAATATATAGAATATTTTAGGATAAAAAATTTTCTGAATATAAAAATGCTTTCTATGTTTCAAAATAACACTTTTAGATTCTTCTTGTAGTTTTGGGTTTGGTAACTAAGTTGTTAAGGTTTTTTAAAAAAATAACAAGAGACAGTACCATGGTTTTAAATACAAACTTACATAGGAACCAATCACACCTGTGGACCATTCCCATGGAAAGTTCAGTTTCTCAACAAGAAAACCCCAAACACTTTAGTCATAACATAAAATTCCAAGATGTCCAAGACAGAGATCGATACGCCTTACTGACTGCCCAGGCCGCCCGGCACAGCCTCGGTACAGCAGAGAGCTGCGTAGCAAACAGCCTCTAAGAAGCGTGCAGGTGCTGCAAGTCGGAGAGGGGAGGGGGCAAGGCCCCAGGGACCGCGTGCGTCTCCTTCAGCCCCTGCCTGGCCCTGTGCTCTGCATGGCTCCCTGCGTGCGCCGCCGTCCAGGCGCCACTCGTGGCCGCGAGGAGACACGAGTCAGGCAAGCGCTCTTGTCAGCTGTCATCGCGTCCCACCATCGGGTCCCCGTCACGAGCCGTGGGAGCCTATATGAGCCTTGAGCTCTTCAGGAACTGAATGAGAACTCGGTACACGAACGTGTACTGGCAGAGGGTCTGCACCATCATCATTCTCTGCTGCCGCAGCAGGTCCAGCACCCGGGGGATGTCCAGCACCTGGATGGAGAGACGGGGGTGAGTGGGACGCAGTCCCCCGCAGAGAGGGGAGCAGTCCCAGCAGAACTCCGGTCAAGACACAGACACTTTCCTACCTTAGCATCTTCTAGAAGAAGCCTCCGGGGAACTTGTTCAGAGAGAACCGGTAGGTCACCAGTTCCTTTCTTCCCCAGCCTCGTGCCCGGCCTGCTTCTCCCCCTGACCAACAAGGACCTCGTACCTCATTGTGTTCCAGACAGGCGATCATGATCTCCGACAAAATGACGACGCCAGTCCTTCCCACCCCAGCACTGCAGTGGACCAGCAACGGAGGGTTGGGACTTCTTGGTTCACTGGTACTATTTGTATGGCGTCGAACAGACTGGATCTCCTCAAGGTATGCTGTGGAATATCAATGAAACAGAAAATTAACAGAGATTAAGGCCCATCAAAGTGACAATTTCCAGATTATCATCACTGATTAGGAGGACTCCGGAAAAAGAGCCCTGGGTGCCAGTTAATACCCCCAACTGCTAACCGATCACAGTGTGATCGTCACTGCCTCTGCTCCCCTACAAAATGAGGTGGAGGAGACAGTCTCTAAGAGTCCTTCTACTCGCCACCAAACCATACTTTAAAAACTTTTTTCTGTTAAGCCTCCTCTAAACACTTAAAGCCTTTATTTTAAACCAAGTCCAGCGGCACCTGGGTGGCACAGTGGGTTAAGCGTCTGCCTTCGGCTCGGCTCATGATCCCAGGGTCCCAGGATCGAGCCCCGCGTCGGGCTCCCTGCTCGGCGGGGAGCCTCCTTCTCCCTCTGCCTCTGCCGTGCTCCCCCAGCTCATGCTCTCAATCTCTCTCTCAAATAAATGAATAAAATCTTAAGAAAAAAAATAATAAAGCAAGTCCAAAGCCTCTATGGGACATCATAAAGGAAGTATTTTCAGGAGCTGAAGTCTTCCTCCGTGTGGATGATTTAAGCAGAGGCTGTGCTGGTACGAAGACACTTACATAAGAAGCCCGTGAGGCCCTCGGGACAGCCGTGCTCGGGCCAGTCGGTGTACTGGAGATGCCAGACAGTCCTCTCCTGCCCCGTGAGCAGGTGCTTCAGCTTCAAGCCTGTGGTGGCATAGCAGCCGGAGTCCGTGCGGAACCGCGTTGTGATCTTAAACCTCCCGTAGGTGACTGTGTTGTGCCGGGAACCCAGTCGTGGCCAGTACCTGAAGCTCTTCTCCCTGCCGCCCTCCTGTGAAGGACGCGTGCAGTCAGAACACAACACCAGATCCAGCAGCGGAGACCCTTTCATACAGACTGTATGTCCGAAATGCAGAACCGCAACCCCACCCTGTCCCTCCTCCTTTAAAGGTCAGGAGCCCCCAGGATCAACACGAACTGTTCTCAGGCTGAGAAAATCAATTAAGGGAAATGAGCACTTACCTCTTCTGCAGTCACCATTGCTATAATGGCAATTCCCTGTTCCCACACCATCTGCCAAAAGTCCTGACAGGTATTCTGTAGTGGCCCCTGTGTGGCAATATAATCCCACTCAATTCCACTGACAGAGACCTGAAATTAGAAAAGACTTTTTAAAAAAATTAATGTGTGGGGTGCCTGGGTGGCTCAGTCGGTTAAGCGGCCAACTCTTGATTTCGGCTCAGGTCATGAACTCAGGGTTGTGAGGTCGAGCCCCACGATGGGGGCCGCACTCAGTGGGGAGTCTGCTGGGGATTCTCTCTCTCTCCCTCTGCCCCTCCTCCCCTGCTCTCTCTAAATAAATCTTTAAATTTTAATTAATGTGCATGTTATATATGTATGTATGCAGGCATATATGCGCATTTGTTTATGGCAGTACGAAAAGATGAACTGAATTATTCAGAACAAAGATTTTTCTTATCCCTTTTCCTTGTTAATACAATTCCCATCACTATCTATTTTTAAACTTACATACTCTGAATTCACATAATATCTATGTGCCCTGGGACAATTTGCTTAACCTCTTTGACCCTCTGCTCTCATCTGTAAAATAAAAATGTCATGTACCCTCATCGCGCCGTTGGCAGAATTAAATGAGGCAATGTATATGGTGCCTGTACATAATAGGTTCTCAATAAATAGTTCTTATTGCTGTTGTTATGATTCTTCTTCTTATCAAAATAGTATCAACATAAGAGTATGCTAAATTTCAAACACAGTTTCCTCTCACGAAGTATTAAACACATTGGGAGAAGTAGGAACAATTAAACCAAAACCGAGGTTAAATACCAGATTTCTAGGACAGAAAAAATATTCCTGCTTAAAGTGGTCTTGCCTCTGAACTTGAGTCAAGATCACCCCCCTGAACGGATTCTAAGTTTCCACCTGAGGCTGCACCTCCTTGAGAACAGGGTAAGGGAGCAGAGTGGTCGCTGGATCCGTAGTCAGGAGATCTGGGGTAAAGCCCATGCCCGCTGACATTTGGGGGCCACAGCGGCTGCTTCCCAAGGGCCCCGTGCTACTCTGCCCACAGCCGCATTCAAGGCTGCCGGCCCAGAGTCTCGGCTGCATCCCCTCACTGACGGCGGGCGCACTCAGCGGCCAGCCCCGGGTGCTAGCAGCGAACAAGGGGGAGGGCTCTGTGGACAGGCCCAAGGGGGAGGTGTCAGCGCTTTATTCAGAGGAAAGCACAGGGAGGCCCGGCGCTGGTAAGCGGTAGGTCTAGGAATTCCGAGGCTCAGCCGCCTTGCACTGGTCTTCAGTTGGTCCCTGAAGATTCTGCTATACCCACATAGGACAATGACTTTATTCAGTTCTCATCTATCCTGTCATGAGACTGGATGAGTTATTCCACCAAAACGCTGGGTTTTTAAATAAATCATACCCATATTAAAAAGCACATGCACAGATTCCCCAAGACCACCAAGGGCACCCGCATTTGCAGGCAGACTGCCAGGTCTCTGGAAGCCCCAGGCGTGAACATGCACTCATCAAATACCACTTGCAAACAAAATAAAATGTGGGAAAGAAGAAAAACTCCTGACCGTGGATACTTCCTCATTCACTCCCAATAGGGAAGCATCGTCTCCTTCCCAAAATGAACACACTGGGTCTCCAGCCAGCACACACAAAAGGTAAAATGCTGCAGAAGACAAAGCACCTGTCTCCTCACCTCCTAGTTGGGGATCAGCATCACCTTTTCCCATCTCACTGGGTGTAACATTACCCCAGTTAAATGGCATGACACTGTCTCCAAGGAAAAAGTGGCACCACTTCTCCAAAGAACAAAACGATGCTGAGAAGTGATCACAGGGAAAAAGCAAAAAGAAGATGTCACCATCATAAGGAAAAGCTTTGGTGAACACCATTAAAAAACCCAGACGGGGCGCCTGGGTGGCTCAGTCGGTTAAGTGTCCCACTCTTGGCTGTGGCTCAGGTCTGGATCTCAGGGTTGTGGGATGGAGGCCCTGTGTCCGGCTCTGTGCTGAGCCAGGAGTCCGCTCTGGACTCTTTCCCTATCCCTCTGCCCCTCCCCTGCTCGCTCTCTAAAATAAACAAACCAACCAAACCAGACACCTTTGTCACGTAAGAATCAATGCAGGTATGTGATAACAGAAAACTAGCAATTCTGCCGTTCTGGAGAGAATTTATGCCAGAAAGAGATCTTCAGATTTATAGGAACAAAGACCTAACTAAGGTCCGGCAGAAGAGCGCTCCCTGAGTCCTGGCCACAGTGCTGGGGGCAGAGGGGCTTAGCATGTGGGAGGGGAAGGCGGCTTTGGCTCTGCTGGTAAACACTTCCTACCCAGCCACGGTGTACGGATTTCCCGGTTTATAACCTGAGTTCTCACAAAGGCCCCAACTAGGCTGTTTTTAGACTGAACAAGAATACAGTTCTTACCGTTCTCGTAACTGAACTCACAACTTCACAGCCGTTACGGCCTCGCCCACTGCTCTTACCTTAATATGTGACGCGTTGATGTAGCCAGTGTTGTTTTCTTTAGTTGGGACCAGCTCCACTCTGGCGTCGTCATAGGGAAGGACATCTTGGAATCGATTTCTTTCTGCGTTTTCAGGGAGTCGTGCTGTTGAGCACTCCCCATCAACTAGCCGTTTTTTAAGAATTTTTTCATATTCTGTGAATACCATTCCCTGTTCTAACCTCTGTTCCAGAATTTTACACTGTAAAATGGAATACGTGGAACAATATGAGTATCATCACACGTCCAAGCTGCATTCCGATGGCACATCTGAAATCTTCTTTCCTGCTTCAAGTTTAGCATTTTCTAGTACTGAAAACTCTAGATGACATCAAAACTAAATTTTCAACAAGCCGTAATAGTAAGAGTTAAAATAACAAAATCACCTTGTTGGTGAGAAGCAGAATGGAGAGTTCTGTTTAAGGGTGAAAACTGGCCGACAATAATTTGAATTCATTTTCTCTAAATCTATGGTCAGTTTGTGACCCTAAGGAAGAGAAAGTTCTCCTGGAGAACAGTAAACCCTAGGGTAGGAGAATCAGTTCCAGTCTCTATGAACAAATGCTTCAATTTTCTAATCTATGATATACAAAAACTGAAAAAAGTAGTAAATATTGAAATTATCTCCAGAATCCTGTTGTAAGCAAATTTTTACATAGCATTAATTCATGCCTGTCTGATTTTGATACAATAAAACCTCATAGCAAATATATCTTGATCACAAAGAGAGTCATGAAAAATTCAGTAACTGTTTACACCTGAGATAAATTTTCAATACAATGAAAGTAGTCAATGTCTGCTCTCTTTCCCGGTTGTATTCATATGGAGTAGAATTCCTTGTAGAATTCCTCTAATTTAAAGCCATCAAAAATCAAGACTGCTGCAGATGGCCGGAAGAAGGTAAAGAACACCCAGGAACAAACAAAAAAAAATCAACATTTACTCTAAAATTACCTATTAACAGATTTGCCCCAATTTTTGACATCCAGGTTATAAGATGCCTTAACATTCACAATAATTAGACGTATTAGCAAATTCACTAAAATCCGAAGGCATTTTTGTAGCGTGTTAGGGACGTCCCAGAGAAAGCATACCACTCGCTCTATACGTCTCATACGTACCCTCTCGTCATTGGTGGCTCTGGCGGGCACTTCCTTTCCTTCATCAGGCAGAGGCAGTCGGGATAGGGAGAGTCCATTTAGGGCAGCCAATTTGAGAGGACCAATTTTTTTTGCATCTACCCGGCTCTTTTTCATTCCCTATAAAAATATTTATATGTATATATGAAATATACACAAATACACCCCCCCCCCCGGAAAAGACACTTCAGGGGACTGAGGACTGGAAACAAACAGAAGGAGTGTTCTTCTTCGCCAACACCCACAGGAGAGGTACATGCCACACACACGTTTGTTTAAACAAACACTGGGAGGAAGACATTCCTTTCAAGGCCAAAGCCCTGATAAGTCTTACAGATAGGAGATTTTGAAATGCAATTCGTTTCAAGTCTCTGTTGTAATGAGAGGTGAGGCTCCAGGCAGACAGCATTCCTTCACAGAGCTCCCCAATTTCAAAACATGACACGCACACAAAAATCAGCGGCAGTCCACAGAAAGGGTTTTAAATGCAGTCGCATGACTGCCATAGGCTTTTGTGGTTTTTTAAAGATAAAAACCAGTTCTTTAAGCCATTCTGAAAAAATTACATGTTTTCTGGGGTCGCTCTCTCTCTCTCCTGCCCTACGTTCTGTTGCAGACTGGGGTGACCTGGGTTGGCTCACTACACCTCGGAACTGCCGCATTTTCAACCAGGGAAAGACAACAGGACTGAAATCTCCATGGTGACACCAGGAAGGCAGGGTACAGGACAGGGTATCAGTCTCCTGAAAATGTGCATCTCCTAACGTGACTATGGAAGTAACGATCTTCCCCTCCTCGGCGGACAAGCCCGAGCAGGCGGAGTCTCCTCGGAAGCCACAGTCGCTAGGACAGTAGCCCTTGTTTGACAGCAGTGGTTTTCTCAGTTCCGACTCACAAATGAAATCAGCTTTACTCCAGTCCTACCAGCCTGGGAGCAAGAGGCTCAAGTGTCACGATTCTGACCTGCGCAGAAAACGCCGCCCGTATGCTGCAGCTGGTTACCAACTGGCTGGGGAGGGGGTGTCTGACGCGCACAGTTGGCCAGTTGGCATGGTGCGAATTCTCCCACCGTGGCCAATCTCAAGCTGCCAATGAGACACCAAGTGGCTCACAAGACTTCTGAAAACTCAAGCCCGCCCCCCTGGACAGGGCGGCTCCGGCTCTTCCCTGCGTGAGAGCGAGGTCAGGAGGCTGCCACACCACATGCCCGATGGACGGGGCTGGCCGCAAGGCCGGGGTCTAAAGCCCGCACGGGAGGAAGGATGCGCACGGTCAGCCATGCTGCCCTCCGAGTACAAACACGCGGTCTTCAGTGATTCATGTGAGAAGCACCGGCCAGGACTGAGGGTGCACCAGCAGAAAATCTGTACCTTCCTGTGGGGAGCACTCCAACTGGCCCACTCTTTTTCAGATAACAATCAAGTTCCTGGAGGTGGAGAAGGGTGGAGAACTCTAAAATGTTTCTGCTTGTCTGCAATTTAGTTCACTGTTTTTAATACTAAACTCCCATAACCTGAATTCACATTTAGTATGTGAACTCGGTTTGTCTGTGGTAACAGTGAAGGTCATGGCAACCCCCTGTCACTATGAGGAGTCCCAGGAGTTTAGCAGGGGGTTGAGCGCTTCAGTTCTCGGGAAGTCAGGATGACGCACCGCACAGTAATGAGCTAACTTCGTCTGAACATTCTCCACGCGCCACAACTCTCTGGGGTCAGCCTCCGCTACAACTGAGCAGAGTCAGAGAGATGGGACAGCTTGCCCAAGGTCACACAGCTGTCTCGTTATAAATGGTCATCAGTGTCAAAACAGTAAAAAACCTTTCCTTAAAGTCATCTCAGCCCCACCACAGAATTTACAAAGCATTTTTCCTGCCTAACCTTCCGTGGGACTTACCACAGCAGGCAGAGCAGGGTGACCGTCCCCATGCTACAGACGGAGATGTGGTTCTGGTGCTGCCAGGTCCAGCCCACAGGCCAGAGAACTAATACACGGGAGGGTCTAGCCTCAGACCCAGGTTCTTCCATCCTAGGTCCTAGACCTTTCCCCCAAGCCACAGCTGCCATACACGTTCTTCAAGCAAGGAGAATCCGTTATGCCAAAGAAGGGGATCAAGAGCATAATCTAATCACAGAATTGTACTAATACTGTGGGTCTTAAAAGTCAGCAAGGGAGAAAACTTGTATTTTTAGAGAACCAAACTAATCAAAAGCCTCAGATTTAGGGGATCTTGCTATATCCCATTCAAAAGATACAGGGACAATAAACTTGAAATGATGGACTGTACTCAAAACAAGTATCATTTGGGGAAAAGACTCGGGTCATGCATAAAAATGATGGCTAGTTGTGGGACACTTGGGTGGCTCAGTTGGTTAAGCGTCTGACTCTTGATTCCAGCTCAGGTCATGATCTCAGGGTGGGGAAATCGAGCCCCACGTCAGGCTCCAAGCGCTTAAGATTCTCTCTCTCCCTCTCTATCTGCCCCTCCCCCTGCTCACACACTTTCTCTTTCTCTAAGAAAACAAAAAACAAAAAGAGATAGTTCTTGATGTAATTAGGGAAAGAGTATTAACTATGAAAAGGACCCTGTCCAGCTGGCTCAGGGACTCAGGTAGAATTACCTTTCAGAGACACATTCACACCCTGTTTCTACCCTGAATCATTGATCATGAATCCATACCTTCCACTCGAGCCAACCTAAGACCCTGTTCTTTACTTTTCAGGTAGGTAAGAATGCTACCAAGAATGTCAGGTAGGTAAGAAGGTTTACCAAGAAAAATTAAAAAAAAAAACTTAAAATTCAAACCCCAAATTCATTAAAAGCAAACACACTTAAATCCACCGCACTGTTGTTAAATGGCTTCAGTCTGCCTCTACCAATCAATTGCATACTCACTGTAAAAGTGTGTGAATTTTCTTCCAGTTTTTGAAGATACTACTATGCTTGTGATGGGTCCTCAAGTCTGAGTATACAGGCTATCAGAGATGGGGGAGGAGTCCTAGCTGCCAGGGCACTGGGAGTAACTGGGAGACAGAATGGATAGGCTGATTAATCACTTTAGCTCGATCAGAGGGCAGGGCTCCGGGCGTGAAGACGTGGGCAATAAGGAGCCAGAAGCCTGAGCAATGCAACAAGATGACTTAGAGCGGCCGTGCTTAAATGACAAAGGCACAAACGCATGGCCAGTGCTTGGGGACTCAAAAAGTTTCGGTGGAAAGACAGAAAACAGCAAGGCTTAGACAAGCAATAACTACTTAATAAAATATCATATACAGGAGCGCCTGGGTGGCTCAGTCATTAAGCATCTGCCTTCGGCTCAGGTCATGATCCCAGGGTCCTGGGATCGAGCCCCGCATCGGGCTCCCTGCTCAGCCAGAAGCCTGTTTCTCTCTCTCCCACTCCCCCTGCTTGTGTTCCTGCTCTCGCTATCTCTCTGTCAAATAAATAAAGAAAATCTTTAAAAAAAAATCATATACAATATACCTCAACACAGAACGGAGTAGATGATCAGAGAGTAGGTTGCAGAGATAAACATGGCTTTAAAATTCCAGTTCAGTCACCCACTAGCTGTGTGACCTTGGAAAAGTTACTTAACATCTCAGAGTCTGTTTTCTTTTCTGAAGGAACAATAGGCCTGTTGTAAGCTGGACATGCCTCAGAACATGGTAAATGCTCCAGGAATGGCAGCTAGAGATGATGTTATGCTTTTATATTTTGCCCCAAATAAGTAAGAAGTGTGCAACTCATGGTTATTTATTATAATGAGTATCAAAGAGCTGCGTTTTCTACAAGGACCTTCTTTAGGCTCTCAATTCACTTAATCTTTCTTTTAAAGAGACCTGGAGCTCTCGGGTGTTTTGTCTCCAGAATCCCTCTGCGGCCCTCAGAGATCATGGCCAGGCAATTCAAGTTGTATCCACACACTCTGACATCAGCAACACTTCCCTGCGGGGGATGCTCCTCTCAGATACCACGCAGCAAACGGCAAACAGAACAACACAGCCCCGCACCGCTGCATCACCACACGGTGTTTCTAAACCGGCTGCTTAGCAACCGTACCTCAAACCAGAGAACCCTTCCCTCCCTCCTTCCCTTCTTTCATCCATTCCATCCCCATCCACATCCCATTTCATCCCATTGCATTCCATTCAGTCTCCTGAGTTTACCTTTTCACTTCCTCTAATTTATTATCTCCAGCAAAACCACTAAAAGTCTAATCGGTCCCCCTTATTTCCATAGATAAACTCCAAGTGTTCCAAATACGATGGAAATAAGGGGGGGGGGGGGGGGAGAAGAGCGCGAAGACACAAAAGTTGAAAGGGCCAGAATGGAAAGTCAAAGGGGGGATGCACGGAGCGGGGCCGGCGCTCCGCAGGTGCCGACGGCCCGACGCGGGCACAGCCGCACACTCGGCTTACCCCTAGCGGCGGAAGGCCTTCCACAACGTTCTTCTTCCCCGAGAGGAGATCGGACACCGGCCGCTGCTTCAGGGAGTCCCTCCTGGCTCGGTAGCGCCCCGACGTGGTGAGGTCGGACTCGGACATGGAGGGCGTGAGCAGCCCCTCTCTGCGGGGCCGGGTGGCCTCCGCGAGCGCGGCCGCAGTGTCGCGGCCGTGCAGGGAGCCCGGGGCAGCGGCGGTGGGGGCGCAGGGGCCGCGGGAGGGGCCGGCCTGCTGCTCCGGGGAGTGGCGGCCCCGGGGAAAGGGCACCGCCAGCGAGGCGATCTCCTCTTCCAGGTCCTCCTCGTCCTCGCTGCTGTGGATCAGCATGGTGGCGTCAGAGAGAGATTTCTTGTGGCCGTAGCCCAGGCCTCCCCGCTCGTCCGCCTGGTCCCGCTCAGCCCTTTCGGGGCAGCCACCGGGCTGGGAGCCCGCCGAGACGGGCCTGGGCGGCGGGTCGGCGGCTGACGCGGACAGGGTGCGCTCCTTGAGCCGCAGGCCCTCAAGGCTGTGCGCCAACCCGGCCACCTCGATGCTGTTCCTCTTGTGCAGGTGCGCGCGCCGGGCGGCCGTAAGCGGCTCGCTGACCTCCTGCAAGGAGTGCGCCACGGGCAGGCTAGCCTCCTGGAACGTCTGCACCGAGTGGTGCACGCGCCTGGTGATGAGGTCGGGGTTGCTGCTGCTTATGTACAGGTGGCGGGACAGGTCCGGGGTGCTGTTGGCCGGCCGCGGGGGCGGGTAGGGCGGGGGCGGGCGATACACCTGCGTCCGCATGATGTTGGGGGCCGGGTAGTCCTGCGCCTGCAGCTGCACGTTGGTCAGCTCAGGCACACTGACGGCACCCACCACGGGCCGCCGCTCGGCGGGGTGCGGGTACGGGGACGGGCTGTGGAAACTGTAGTTCAGGCTGAACGGGTAGTGGGCCGACTGCGGGGAGGTGAAGGGGGCGTGCTCCCGAATTTCCGGCTGGCTGTACACCAGCGCGTCGGGCCTGCTGTAGGCGTACGAGTTGCCGATGTTGAGGTTTCGCAGCGAGTGGCTCTGCCTTCCGGCGTGCACCATGCCTCTGTTGAGCTGCTTCATCACCGTCTCGTAATCTGGGGTCGGGCGGTACGACGGGGGGATCAGGGCGCTGTGCCGGTGGGACGGCACGTAGTCGGGTCTCATGACGTCACTCCCCGTGATGCTCGGGTTAGAGGACATGGGGGACGGCTGCAGGTAGGGCTGCGGGTTGTTCAGGGAGTTAGTGCTGTGTGCACTGTATACACTGCCGTTTCGGATCCGACCACTGAGGTCAATCTGAGCTCGATCCAAACTTGTCAGAGAGTGACAGTAGTATCCATTCTGGTTGGTCGCAAAGAGGTTATCTGGGAAACAAACACATTTAAAATTTATTTTAAAATGAGATTTTAAGATGTATAAATCCGACCAATTACTCTAGGCAAATACTGAGATAGGCCCTGAATGCTGAGGACACTTTCAGTGTAGCTTACAAAAATCCATGCAGAAATAACCTGGCTTTACCCAGGCTCCCTGATGACTGTGGGCATATTATTTCCCAGAGTCCTGGCATCCTCATCTATAGAATGGTGACGGCTCACCCACCCTAAGGGTGGTATTCAGGATTTGGCCCCTAGCAAAGATTAACCAAATCTAAATCCAATATTAAGAGTACAAATGATTATAAAATATTGTCTTTTCCTGAAAATCAAAAACATGTGTTTTGCTAGAATTGAAACAGACTTTCAGGAACTCTGGTTAGCTGGAGGCAGAGCTACTTTTCAAGGCATTGCACCACTAACTGCTCTCTCCCCCTGGTGGGAATGTGGGACTCGCTGATGCTGAGCTAGTTCAAGTACCAACCATCTATAAAAACCTCCTTAAGTGGAATTCTGGGTTTTCTGTATGGGTTCTTCTAGAATGAAGACAAAAACAATATCTCTGCAGGCTCTACTTCTCCAGGTCCAACAGTATCATCAGTTGCAGTAAACCTCACCAGGGACCAGAAGCCATTCACACCTGCCCCCCACCCCCACTCTGGCCCCCACACTCCAGGGGGATGGGGATCCACAGGCAGCAGAATCAGGAGCGCTGTCTCATCTACAGTGGCTGCATGTGTGCCTAGTGGGGCTGGAAGGAAGCATGTTTCTTCTGTCTGATCTGTAGTTCACTGGAATCACCATCCCTACTGAGGGTGATTTCTGACACTTCAAAGAGTAGCAGTCGGGTTCTTCAGAGAACAGTTGCCTTTCAAACGTATTCTTTCTGGGATTCAAGAGCCGTGTAATGTTTTAAGTGACTAGTGATTATCAAAGTGAACGTATCACCATCTAGTGTGGGGACGTTACTCAGGTGGCGTGCAAGCCAGGACGAAACGGGGCTCAGAAGCATCACTGTATTCTTCCTGCTGACACCAAAGCTTCCCGGTCCCTGTACTGCTCCCACACCTGGAATGCTCTGCAACCTCCGGGTCCCTGGAGCTCCCCTTTCTCCCTGCCACCACAGCTCAGGTACTGACCCAGCCTGTCTGTCTGCACAGGCATAAAACCCATCCCTCCTGGCCTCCCTACTTGCAGGCTCCTCCCTACACCCCACAAACCATCCCTTTGTGAGCCCATGTGTGTAAAAGACTATGCTGAGAACCGATGGGGGGAAAGATGACTGGAATCCAGGTGAGTAAAGGGGAGAGATGTATACAACAATCACAATTCAAGGACACATTACACTGTGAGACTCAGTGTGACCGGGGTCCACACAGGAGGAGGGAAGGATCACTTCTAGCCTGGGCTAGGTCGATGGGGACAGAGAGGGGAGAATCAAAAACAGCCTCACGGAGGACACAGCATTCAAGCAGCCTGTGGGGGTGGGGAGGGCAGGTCCAGCTTCTGGCCGCAGCTGCTACGCACAGGATTACCCATCTTCACCCCTAGGTGTCTGTCAGGCATGGTCACATGACTAGCAGAGGTCAAGGGAAAGAGAGCAGAGGGTTGAGAGCCAGTTTCCATGCTCCCTCCCCACCACCCCCCAGACCAACATTCCAGATGGAAGAGGCTCCTCTGGCCAGAACGCCTGAGGCAGGCAGACATGGAGCAGAGCCCTCCTGCCGGTGACCTGAGCAGAAGTCACCTTTACTGCATAAGCCACTGGGCATTCCCACAGCACAATCTAGTCCCCACCCCCCACCCCACCATGGGACAGAAGCATGTGGGCAGGAGAGCACACAATGGCGTCATGTAAGGACTAAGGGCAGCACGGGCCAGGCTGGGAGACCACTTCTGGGGGGGCACCCTCAGTTTGGCTGGAGTGTCGGGTAGCTGGAGACGAGTAAGAGAACAGTGGGAAATAAGACTAGGAAAGGAGCGTTGGGAAACACTGCAGAGAGTGTGCAACACCAGGCAAAGGAATGGTCGTGGGGGAGCTGAGAGCCGGGCACCCATGTATCCGGTGAGCCGGGGAGGGCAGAGGTGGAAGCTGGCCTCTCGTGTGGAGCCACCAGCTAGTCGGGTGAGGCTGGACTGAACCAGGGGCAGGGACAGGGAGACGGAAGGGATACTGTATGGAGTTAGAGGCCAGAACATGTGTGACGGACTGGGTGCTGGGGGGGGGGGGAAAGAAAAGCAAAGCAAAATTGCATGCAGTTTGGAATCCACGTAACCAGGAGAGTGATGTCATCGCAAAGAGGAAATAAGGCCGGGGGGGCAAGGGACGGGCTTGTGGCGCAGAGCAATGAGCTCAGATATGACATTCTTTCTCAGCAAGCTGTAACAGCTGATACCATAAGCCAGGTCCCCCACCGAGGGCTTTTGGTGCAGTGGCTCCCTACCCTGTCACCTGTGGGGCAGATGGAGATGCAGGGCTGCAGCGCAGGGGTGATGACAGATGGGAAGTACAGATGTGACAGTCACCCCTGCCGATATCTGGGAACTGAGGACGGGGCTGCCGTGGGAGCCTGCAAAGGGAGGGAAGAAGGCCACCCCCGGAGACCTTCCCAGACAGCGAACACCACTGATGGTGCAGGAGGAGGAGAGAGAACCAGCGCCCCAACAAGAGGTTTTTCGAGAGGAGAAAAAGCTCAATTTGCCGGTGAGGAGGTGGAGGGCGCCAGGGACCGAGGGGGCAGCTGGGGAGTAGACGGGTACCCACCCACACGGGCACCGCTCTCAGAAGCAGCAGGTGGAAAAGGGAATGGAAAATGAACTCAAACCACAGTTGGAAGAGAGAGGCCAGGAAAAAGTATTAGGGTACCTGCAGACTAGCAATGCAGACAGAAGAGACTTTACCCAGCGGCGGGTGGGGCTGGGGGCGCAGAAGCACACGGGGGGGGGGGCACAAGGAGCCTGCAATGAGGGAGAAAACAGCCCCACCCTGAGGTGCACCCTCTGGGAATCCACACCCTGAAGCACGGCTCCCCTGCTGCCCACCCGCCTACCTCACTGTGTGGAAATTCTCCTCTGTGCACGGAAGGCCCGGCACACACAACACAGTCACAAACCACCTCTGGTCCTTTCACATGTGGCTTCTCCCAGTTCCAAGTCCAGCCATACCACTCCCCTCCCCAATGCCCCTTCCTCAGTCTGTGCCATGGTGTTCACTGTCCCCCAAAACCCAGGGCAGCAATCCCCATCAACTGCCCACCTCCCTCTCTCTAGCTGCCGTCTTTCCAGAAAGCTCTTCTCAGTCTCCCCAACAGAATGAGTCTTTCGTCACATAATCGCTTGCTCTCTCTCCTCAAAACAATCATGTTCTCTTTGTGTTTAAGCTATTTGTGTGCTAGTCTTATCCCCCCCCCCACCATTAGATCCTGAGCTTCCTAAGATGTGGAACTACTTCTCTGCATTAAATCTCCTTGGCCTCTGTAGTAGAGCCTCGTACACAGAGAGAGTAAATGTCTCCTGAATGAATGCTTGAGGTTCAGCTTGGGAGGCACTGTCTTAAATACAGCTCCCTACACTAACCAAGTGAAAAATAAAAATAAATAAAAATGAAATGCTTAAACCCTTACAATGGGCAGCTCTCGGGCAGGGAAAAAACCAAAACGAGCCTGGGATATCTTATGCTGGAAAGCCAGGAAACACTCAAGGCTAATGGGAGAGTGTCAGCAGGACAAAGGAGTTGGCTCAAAGGGGCTCCCAAAGGCCAAACTTGGGATCATTTGAGCATCAGAATTTGATACTGAATATTGCTACACATTTTCGAGAAACTGAATCTAATGACTGCTGCTTCTATGAATCCAGGATGGCTATAATCATGAAAACGATTTGGCTGTAACGTCAGCCAAAACTATCCTGGCTCGAAGATCTCCAAGTCTTCATAGATTTATTCAAATTATAATAATTTTGTATGGCATTTCAGATATAGCGTACTTTACCTTGGGAGGAAGTGTATGGTTCTGTATAATGTCCATTATAATGCAGCTGGGGTGGGGGAGGCATCACATAGGGCTGGGGCTTAGGCTAAGGAATGGAAAGTTGGAAACAGGGTTAAAACACATTGCTGCCTATGTAATATATGTAAAGTAAGTCTCTGCTGGTTTCTTTCTGTCCATTAAAAAACTTCTAAGGAAGTTAAATGTAATATATAGAAAATAAACATGAAGACCCTACAGCTCTTACCATATCTGTCACTTTCAGTGTCTCCCAGAATGACAATGCCAAGGCCTATGCACTGATACCAGACATCAAAGATCACAAGAAAACAAGCTGTATCCAAAAAGTCTTTAAGAGCAAGAAGGAATAGACAAAGTTCCCTGAATTCTTATGTAAACATGTGAATATAAAAAGCTTTTCTGTAGTGTATTTAATCTTATCAGGCAAAATTAGCTAGCATTTTAAATATCTACTAACCTCTGACTGCTCTTCACTAATAGTCAAAAATTTTAATTAGGTTGGACCTAATATTTAAATATGTATAATAAAATAAACATTACATAAATAGTAGGGTCAGCCTATGGAAAATTGCCATTTCTTTGGTTAAAAACAATGGAATACCAGCACACTTTTGTGGTCCAAATAAAAAATTAATACTATCAAAAGCATCTTTTATTAAGGAAGGTAATATCACTAAAAGAAAAAAAGCAATTATATTTTTCCTTCTTTCTTACCAGGGATACCCTTGAAGATGACCTCCTCCTAATTGGGTTCACTGTGACAGTCTGAGTTTGCCTATAAAAATAAGACATGTCATTGAGACATACATACACATAGTTTTCCTAATTCTGCCAAAATAAATTAATAAGAAGGTAAAATAATAAATCTACTAAAGCAAAAAGAAGACAAACTAATCCAGCCATATATCAGAGAAAAGGAGACTCTGTCCTCACTTGGGGCCTCCACCCTCTATGGCTGCCCAGACTCCTCCACCCACACTCCAGGGTTTGAGCCTCTTCACACAGCAACATCTGCCTTAACTATCGGAGGGTGGGCAGGTCTATCTTTTCCTGGGCTATCCAGGTAAAACCTCTGGAATGAGAATATGCAGAGAGGAAAAGCAGCAGGGCTTGATCACCCACAAACATCCCAGGTAAGCAAGACTCAGTGCAAATACATCTCTCCTGTGGGCCTGGGTCAGCACTGACCACCTCCATTGACAGTCCTGAGGTCACGGTGACCATCAACTGCCAGCCCAGAAGCCTGAAGCAATGGGAGATGCCTTTAGTTAAAATCCTTTTAACCACACATTACAAACATAATCAAGAAATAAGTTTATAACTTTGGTAACTTAAGAATCTGGATTTCCCGTAAGGAACTAAGTTAGAGAAAGCAAACAAGTAGATTTGGTTCAGTGGGCCAATGGTAAACCTATTTACTTTTCTTTGCAAGAAACTTCTCTCAGATTGGTTTCAAATGTATTTTTTAGAAAGCAATAAAGGGTGCGTGGGTGGCTTAGTTGGTCGTGAGTTCAGGTTCCACACTGGGCTCCATGCTGGGTGTGGAGGTGACTTCAACAACAACAACAACAAACAACAAAGAAAGCAATGAGAATATTAAGGAGTGTGGACTAACATTTTTCAGATAAATTGAGATTTTAAACTATTCCCATCAAGTTCCATCTTTGAATAAATAATTACATCAAAAAGGAACAAGAGACAAAACAGCTCGTGTAATTTTACCACTTTTAAACAAAGGCAGGATTTTTTTGTTCTTGTGTGCAGTTTATTGCAGATAAAATCTAGGAACCTAAACACACAGGATTCTTGGCTTTGTTGATGACTTAGGTAATTTTCCCCAAGTGCTTTTTCTCCCCTTTTCCTCCCTTTTCTTTTTAAGAGAGTGACAGAGAGAGCATGTGCACGCATGTGCTTGGGGTGGGGGTGGGGGCAGAGGGAGAAGGAAAGAGAATCGCAGGCAGGCTCCAAGCCCAGCGGGGAGCCCAACGCAGGGCTCAGTCTCACCACCCTGAGATCATGACCTGAGCCAAAATCAAGAGTGATCAACCAAAATCAATTAGGTGCTCAACTGACTGAGCCACCCAGGCACCCCCCCCCAAATTTTTTTTAAAGTAAGCTCTATTCCCAACATGGGGCGTGAACTCGTGAGTCGCATGCTCTACCGACTGAGCCAGCCAGGCACCCGTCAAAGCACTTAAAAAAAAAAAAAAATTTTACCATCTGTTCCTGGCTCATGAGCTTATGTGACACATAAATACTAATTACAAAAATATTTTGTGACTTTTGGTCATAGTTTCTAAGGACTAATTACTAGAAAATCCAGAATCACAAAGTGAACACTCAACCTGTTTAATCAGCACATGTACCATAGTATCAATCCTCACATCTCCTAAATTAACATGATTCTTAGCATTCTAAACACTAGTACCTTATTTTTTAAGATTTTATTTATTTATTTGTCAGAGAGAGAGATCGTGCAGAGCAGGGGGAGGGGCAGAGGGAGAATCAGTCTCCCTGCTGAGCAAGGAGCCCAATGTGGGACTCGATCCTGGGACTCCAGGATCATGACCTGAGCTGAAGGCAGACACTTAACCAACTGAGCCACCCAGGCGTCCCCAACTAGTACCTTATGTTCAAAACCTGAAAATTAGCTTATTTTGAGAAGACCTGAGATAAAATAAAACTAGTGCTTATCATTTCTGATTAAAAATGATCACCAAATACTGGGCTTGAATGAAACTAGGTTGGTATTGCCTCAGTAACAGAGTGTTAGAATAAGGGAACATAAGAGCAATCTGAAAAATGGCCTACCCCAGAATAAAAACTGATTATATGATAAAGGTGATAATCCAGCTCAGCAGAGAGAAGATAGGTTATTGGTACAATGGACCATTTATAAGAAGTTCAAGTCTCATAGCCTCATATAATGCCACATAAGAAAGTGCATAGCAGATGGATTTAAAAATTAAAAATTTAAATATGAAGTCATAAGTGAACTTACAGAAAATATAAGTGAATACTTCTATTATATATCATAGGCTGAAGATAATAGCTAAACCCAAAAGTAATAATAGAAATTACAAAGAAAAAAAACTGAGTGCGTATCAGGAACTTAACATCAGGTGACTACAATTTGTTTTACTAGGTGACCTTTTTTAATTAAACGCTTTTTGAAATAATTTCCTTTCATCATCAAAATGTGTTGAGGTTATTGCTAAAGAGTAAGTGTCTCTATTCCCAAGAACATTTCATCTCCCAGAACTTATGTTACTCAACAATAGCAAAATGGATGATAATTCTATTAAGCCTGTAGCGATCAGTGAAGCTCTATGGGTCCTAATTGAGGCCTCTTTGGTGGTGGGAGGTGGGATGGTGCACCAGGTACTCTAGTTTTGTTAACCACTCCTTAACTGTACGTTAAAACAGTCATTAAAATCAGTGTCCGGAATGTGAAGGCATCATTTTGTAGCCTTGAGGTTTACTTTGCTGCTGCTTATTCTCCATCGTCAGAGCTAGGCTGAAGCAAAACTGGGACCTTTGAAATTTATATTTAGTCCAAAAGGACTGAACTTTTAAATTACTAAAATTCAACAGGCACCTGGGTGGCTCAGTCAGTTGGGCGGCCAACTAATGATTTCATGTCAGGTCATGATGTCAGAATTGTGAGATCCAGCCCCGCATCGGGCTCTGCACTGGGCAGGGGGCCTGCTTAAGAGTCTCTCCTCCACCCTCTAAGCTTCTCTGCCTCATGCTCGCACGTGTGCTCTCTCTCTCTAAAAATAAAAAATAATAAGGTACTATATATTCAAAATTCAGAAATGAGAAGGAAAGGCGCCACAGAGTAATACTCCAACATGTCCAGACTTGCCCAGCCGGGGGCAAAAATAAAACTTAAATGTGTCAAACACAGAATCCAAAGATGCAGAGCTTAGAAGCAGAGGCAGTAACTCCCACATGCACTATCTATTTCGGCAGCATCCAGTGCGGGGGCACCACTGTCCACTGCAGAGGCCACTTCTTACTAAACACAAACAAACTAACACGTCTTTCTCCTGCCAGATGGCTCCGCTAGGCAGCCTCGCCATCGGTTCTAATACCCATCTCCTCCTTCTTCCTGCCACTGTTCTTGTAACTGCAGCTTACGAGGGAGACCAGTTAGCCTAAACCTAGCAGACAAGACCAAATGGTCTAACTGCTGGTGGGTGTTTTCCAGACTTTCTGGGCAGTTACTATGTTGATGGGTGCTGCTAAAAACGAGACAGCTGAAGAACTCTTAGGAACAAAATCACTGGAATGTGTGCCCTGGAGAAAACAAAAGAGTAAAGGCTGCTAGCCCCAGTAAAATAAGTATGACTTCTACTGAAACAGTGCTAAGGACGGAAAATGATTATCTCACGGAATCTGAACCCCAACACCAGAAGGGATGCCAGTTACTCTCCTGATTTTACAGAGGAAGAAACTGATAGGTAGGTTAAGGAAACTGCTCTTGGTCACATGACCAGGAAGTAGCAGAACGGGCACTGGAATCAGGCCTGTCCGTCGGATTACTGAGCACAGGCTCCTAACAGTCCATTATTTGTTGACCCCTTCCCCGGCCCCGGATGATCTGTAAGCTCCATGGGGGCAAGAGGACATAATGGTATCACTGGTGCCCGGCACACAAAGAAGGCCTCAAATGTTTGTTGAGCAAACAAGTGACACAGTGAGGACGGAAGCAGATGCTAATTACTGAGCATTTACAGTGAAGCTATTTCTAAGAGCTATTTCAATTTTGCTTTGT
Source organism: Callorhinus ursinus (assembly GCF_003265705.2). Lineage (NCBI taxonomy): Eukaryota > Metazoa > Chordata > Mammalia > Carnivora > Otariidae > Callorhinus > Callorhinus ursinus. The sequence goes on from NW_027397070.1 coordinate 58,649,298, forward strand.
GGGCTTCTTTTCTCACAGATTTATAGCTAGTGAAGAGGAGATTTTGATGAACAAAAAAATGTACTGGATGGTGGAAATACCTAGAAAACGTTGGTCTCAATGACCTTCTCTGATGGGACAGGGCTACTCTATCTCCTTCCAGGCCTCCTCCAGTCCCTGTATTTTTTTTTTTAAGATTTATTTATTTATTTTAGAAAGAGTATGAGTGAGAGAGTGGTTGGGGGAGGGGCAGAGGGAGACAAGCAGACTCCCCACTGAGCGGGGACCCCACCCCCACCCCCAACACGGGGCTCCATCCCAGGACTCTGAGATCATGACCCGAGCCGAAATTGTGAGCCAGACGCTCAACTGATTGAGCCACTCATGCACCCCTCCTCTGGTCTCTTTAAATCCTGCAGTGGGGCTAGGAGAAGGGGCAGCCCCATCCCCTTCCAGGAAGGGCCTTCTCCCGTTAGTGTTCAGGTCAGAGTCTCCACAACACAAGTGGGCACACACCAACCCTCTCACCTGCCGGTGACTGCAATTCAGCTTTCCCTCTAGATAAAAGTCCCTTGGAACCTTGATCACATGGCTCTGCAAATTCGGGGAATACTGTCCTCACCAAGATTCTGTTTCTCTCCCAGTCTTTTTGTCATGTAAACGAGAGGCTGATTACAGCAGGACCAATTCTGGGGTTTGGAAGAAATTATTTGACAAAACAGACTGACCTTATCTCTTGTAATTCCTAAGCTAACCCTAAAGGAATATTAACATTCTTCTTCTCACATTTTTAAGGCTTGAGTGACATAAAAAGATGACTCTGTTATTTAGAGTACCTTGTTTAAAAGTGGAGGGAGGGGGCAAGATTTATGATAGGTCATGTCTTTCTATAAAATCTAAAATATAGTCATCTGGGTCAAGTTTGGATGAGTCACACAAGGCCACCCCAAACACCACTGAATTACATAACAGGACTGAGAGGTGGTGGAGAGGACACTCTAAGAGCAAAGTCCTCCTTCTATACAAGCAGAACCCTCTCCCTGAGCCACCAGGCGCCCCAGGCTGACCCAGTCATCCAGAATCCACTGTCCAATTTCAGGCCTGTTACAGTTCCATTAAATGCCCATCACACTGTAAAATGACCCATCTGGACTGTGAGAACAAATCTACCAATATTCTAGGATCACTGTATTAAATGTGACTGAACAGTCTAGGTTGAGAGCCTTAAAAAAAAAAATGACCATAAAATGTAAAGCTATTTTTAGTTTTATCACCCATCAAAACATTAAAGGCTAAGAATTCATTTACTTCACCTGAGAACAAGTGCTAATGGCGAAATAAATTAGTTTCCCACAGAATGCAGCAGGTGTCCTCCATCATAAATAATTACACAGGAATAGCTCATGGATATGGACTTCCTTAATCTACTGGATGTACAGATTAAAAACAAAATGTAGAAAATAGCCTTTTAAACCTAACTATTGCACTTTTGAAACTCTTGTGTTTTTTCTTTTTTTTTTTTTTTTAAGATTTTATTTATTTGAGAGAGAGAGAAAGAGAGCAGAAGTGGGGGTGGGGGGAGAGGCAGAGGGAGAGGGAGAAAAGCAGGCTCCCCGCTGAACACATGGGGCCAAGTGGGGCTCAATCCCAGGACTCTGAGATCATGACCTGAGTTTAGTCAGCCGCTTAACTGGCAGCCACCCAGGTGCCCCCTGTGTTTTCTTTATGTAGACATATGTAACTGAAGACCATAATAATGTAGTTTTATTTCTATTTAGCAAGAAACAGCAATATTACAAAGTTAGATTTCTACAACAGAATTGATTTCTTTTCCATCTGAACTTTAAAATCATTAGTAGATGGTGATTTGCCAAAAAAAAAAAACTCCTTTAAAAAAGGCATCGGGGCGAATAGGTGGCTCAGTCGTTAAGCGTCTGCCTTCAGCTCAGGTCATGATCCCAGGGTCCTGGGATCGAGCCCCGCATCGGGCTCCCCGCTTGGCGGGAAGCCTGCTTCTCCCTCTCTCTTTCTCCCTCTGCTTCTGCCCCTGCTCATGCTTTCTCTGTCTCTCAAATAAATAAATAAATCAAATCTTTAAAAAAAAAAAAAGGCATTGACCACCAACCAATATGGATGCCTACTGTAAAGAGATGATGTTTTGCAGTCTATTCAAAATGATTGCTTTGATTCTCCATTATTTTCCAGAAGAGGGAGGGTTCCACCCTATGATGACTCTCAAACTTATGAAAAGGCTGTGCTCCTCCAGAGTGCATATCTACTGCTTGAATCTCAGAACGCTGCTTCTGCACAGAACTAAGGTCACACGTGCTCAGGTAACCAGGCCAGCCCAGGAGAGCCCCAAATGTGACTGGCCTGGACTCCTGGCACCACTGAATCTGGCCACCAGGGGAAGCACGTTCTGACACAAACACGCTCAGACCTGTGAGCTCAGCGCGCAGCCAGCAGAGAAGGCTTCCCGTATCCACAAAGAAAGCAGGGCTCCCTCCTCCCCGTCGGGTCAGTTAGCGCCTTCTCAAATCCCATCAGCAGACCAGTGGACGCAGAGAAAAGCATGGTCGGGGGTTACTCAGAGAGGAGAAGAGAACTGGGACCTACGGGCTCATCCCGGGCTGGTTCTCCTGTAGGGTCACCCCCGGTCACTTCCTTTTCTTTCAGGAGTCCCAAAGATGGGTCTGCCCTTTGCACGGTTATTCCTAACCAGTTTTATTTCACACTTTGGGGTACCTATAAAAAAACAGAAAGCACTTCCATAGACTTTCCTCTTCCTTCTTGGCCTGAAGGGAAAATGTTCTCTTCAGATTTTTTTTTTTCCAATTTACAATCAGTGGTAAAAGGAAATCAACAAGGAGCAAACGGGCTCTTTCTTCTCCCCTCTGACACCCGTCACCATCTCACTCAGGCTTCCACCATTCACTAAGCCTTGGGTGCCAGGCGGCCCGCCGGCCACTGGGGCGCTAGCAGACAAGCCAGAAAAGCCAGGTTCGCATAGGACAGCAGGTCTGAACCACGCCAGTGGCCTAGCCTTGGGGGGTGGGGAGCGCTGGCTGCACGGCAGGACCGCGACACTGCAGGCCTCTATGTCCCCACGCCTTCATCTACAAAAGGGCAGGAGGAATTGTACCAAACCGGGCTACTGTAAAGAGGAAAGGAGATAAAAGCTCTCCGCATAATGCTTGGCACAGAGAAAGTATCTACCGAATCAGAATCATTATTATGCAAGTGGTAGGAAACAACCAGTACTTTGAGAATGGTACCAAGGACAAAGCAAACTAAATGTGTGGTGGCCGCCAGGACGGCCGCACTTAAACTGGATCAGGACAAACAACGAAGAGCCTGCCAGAGACGGGGACAGAGAGCATTCCAGCAAAGCCTGGGGCTGTGAGACGCTTCAGCGTTGTGAGGACTATGGGCTCTGGGGCCAGGATCAAGCGTCAGCTGCACAGATGAGCCCAGAGGAGGATCACAGGAGTCTTGCACTTCATGCTGTAGCTAAGAAGGGTGCGGAAAGGCACAGGCTCAAATGTGGTTCTGAGCTATAACTTTGGGTAAAGTGCTACATCTTTTGCTCATCCATCCAGAAAACTGGCTGGAGCCAGGTGAGATGGGGCAGGGGAGCCAGATGGGAGGCAGCTGCAGTGGGCGAGATGAGAGAGAACAGCTTAAAAGAACGTTGTGGGGATGGAGCGCAAGACTTCCGAGTCTCAGTGCAGATGCCACTCTGCTGGGAAGCCTTTCCTGGCGTGGCAGTTCTGGGTTAAGAACCCTTCTCCTAAGGGCTCCTACAGCACCACAGACATCCCCAATCAGACCTCTTAACATGCGTTCCTTCAACAAATTCAGAAGGCCTACTGCGGCCCAGCCCCTTGCTCAGCACCAGGAACACAGGAGTTAACCAGTGTCTGCCCTTTGCATTGCTGTGGTGCCTACCTGCTGAGAAGAGATGGAGGCAGTAAACAAGTAAGGAAACAAATACACAAAGTCAGCGGGGCCAAGTCCTATGAAAAAGAATAAATCAGGGCAAGGGGATAAAGAGAGACAGGCAGTGGGCAGGGAGGGAGTACCCAAGGCAGCCAGGGTACCTCTGATCAGACAACGGATGCAGTGGGAGAATGAGGCATGGGAAGGAAGAGCATTTCAGGCCGGGAAGTGGCAAGCACAGCGTCCCTGAGGGCAGAACATGTTCACAGACGGGAAAGGATCCTAGTGTGGCTGGGACAGGGTGAGCAGGAGGAGGGTATAAAGGAAACAAGGTGGGAACCAGGCAAGGACCAGATCTCGGATGGTTTTTTTGTACTTTTTTTTTTTGTACTTTTAAGCATGATGAAATGCCAGTGCAGGGTTTCAAGGGCTAGAGGATCTGACCCATATTCAACTAAGACCAGTCTGACTGACATATGGAAAGCAAGGTATAGGCAGGGCAGGCGCGGACATAGGGAGAGCGTCAGAAGGCTCCCGCCATCCTACAGCTGAGAAACACTGGCGGCTTGGCATGAGGTTGTTAGCAGAGGGGGTGGTAAAAGTGGTCAGATTTCAGATACATTTTGAAGGCAGAGCTTGCTGATGAATTGGATGTGTGATGAAAGAAACAAGAATCAAAATGGAATTAAGTAGGCCTGGGGCCTGGGCAACTGTGTGAATATGGAGTGCTGCCATTCATGGAATGGGAAAGAATAGGGAAGAAGCAGATTTGGGGGCAGGCAAAGGAAGAGAGCGTCAAGTTTGGGTTTTGGCATATCACATCTGAGATGCCTCTTAGGTCCCCAAATGGAGATGTCAATAGGCAGTCGGCTGTGCTCAGGGAGAAGACTGAGCTAGAAATAAAACCGGATGCACTATTTGTAAACCTGAATCAATGTGAATGAGGAAGGTGTGGAAGAGGTCTGAGGACTAAACCAGCAAAGCTGACTGAGAAGAAACAGCCTAGAAAGAGGAAAAGCAGGACGGTGGGGTCCTGGCAGATGACGAGCAGCAGGGTGCAGGAAGGGAGGGGTGACCAGAGGTGTCCATGTGTGACAGCTAGGGGAAGCAGGGTGGGAGGAAGGAGAGAGAGCAAGCATATACGACTCCTATGCAGAAATGTGCCCTATAGGAGAGCAGAGATAATGGAGCCCTGGCTGGATGGCGTGTGGAGTGAAGGACAAGTGTTTCGAGATGGGCAATTTTATTACAGCATGTCTGTATGCTGATGGGAATGATCCAGCACAAAGCGGGAAACCCATGGGGACCAAGAACAATGTACATTAGGAAGAAAAGGTATGCTTCAAACGGCTTGACAAGCTGAATAATCTTTAATTACTCAAGATGCTGATTAAAAAAGAACATTCTCTTTTTAACTTTCAAGAGTTAAAGATTTTAGTAAATAGGTAAAGAAAATCTTAGAGGCATATATCTGTAGTTATTAGAAGTTGTTCTGAAGGTAAAATGAAAATATTTTTGAGAGCTATTTTAACATGAAAAAGCAAAGAGTTTGTGTTAGTAATGTCATAAAACTGTTCTTTTCTACAAAATTTGCCTTTCTAGAGGATACCATACAGCTCAAGATAAAAATGTCTAACCTCATTATTTTCTACCATTTCCATGAACAGGCTATACTCACAGGCTGCACTGATTTAGTCTGTAGAATTTGTGTCGCGCAACACAGAGTCTCCACACGTACTTTGCGGTTTCCATGTCTTCCTAGCAAATGAAATATTGCACAAAGTAAATGAAAACACATTTACAACTTAATGCAGAGTTTGAGGACAAGACACAATTGGGGGATATATTACATCAAAGTCACTTTTAACACACTGCGATTCTTTCATTTTCTAATGCTGTGCCTATCATATGAATGCCATAATTAGGATTTAAATTATGAAGACCAAAAACAAAAACAAAAAACACTCTTCTAAGGTTGTGACTCTTACACAGAACTGTTTCAAAGTGACGTGGAGATTTTAAAATTATGAAAATATCAACTTTTATTTTGACAAAGATAGGCAAAGACAATTTGAAACAAAACATTTCAGTCAGTGACCTAATATTGCCTTTATCAAGAGAGCAAAAGTGAGTGTGAAATAGTATTTCTACAGAGCCTTTCCTTAGCAATGGAAATTAAGGTATTAGTACTTATTTTCTCCCCTATTTAGTCCCTTTAATTTAAAAATCATCATACCACATAGTATTTATCCAAGGACTCATTCATTCAACAGCATTTACTGAGCAACTACTTTTTGCCAAGGGCTATTAAGCAAAATGTTATAAAATTTTACGTTTTATATAAGGATTAAGTATTACAATTTTAATGCCACCTCCCTCCCCCAACACGCACACAGAAATGCTAACTTGTTAACTTTTAGGAAAAACATTCCATGCAGATTCCTAATGTTTACTCACAGTTTGAAACTGGATGGTCTCCTCTTTATTGGCCAGCTCTAATGCAAAGAAGGACTTATTGTGGGACATGTTGGCAATATCATGCCACCTAAAACACAACAAATAGAAAAGAGCAATGTGAGTTCTATCTAGAAGATAGAACATATGATTTTTCCTTCTCAAGCTTGAGGTGTCAAGTTAACATTTGTTAATCATTTTAGAAAGAAAACAGTTGTTTTAATCAGCTGACATGCATCTTCTCATTGAAGTGACAATAGCTAGTCGCAAAAAGTAAATGCGCGTAGACTAAGTGAAGGCAAAGAGTACTTAAAAATGTAAGATCTCTTTATCCTCATTTGCCAGATTGGTTGGATCAAAGATCCCTATCTTAGCTGGTTGTCAATGCCTCCTTCATTCATTTAACAAACATCTTCAAGGGCACCCATTATTAGCAATGCCAGAAACTGTGTTAGGTTCCCAGGATACTAAGATCAGTGAGGCACAGTACAGTGCTTCCCTCAAAGGGACACAGTTGGAGGGTGGGAGAGAGAGGAGAGAGAGGCAAGCAAGTATCATTGAGTTTTGCAGGTATACAAGGCAAAAGTGAGGCACAAAGGTGGAGGACGGGGTCTCTGAAAAGCGTCAGGGTGAAGAGTAAGTTCAAATGCCAGGAACCCAAAGAGTGAACGACTCCGGATGAGTTCACTGGGATTCAAACTCCTATCTTATATTTTCTAACTGTACTTAACCACGTTTAGATTTTGTATATTAATATTTTATTTTATTACATAACTATATAATTTTATGAAGGGGAATGGTCTGAAAGAAAAATTTTACCCGTCTTTCTCCATTACGATTTACTTATTTTAAATTTATTTAAATAAATAAAATTAATTTGCAGTGATTCAATGTTCATTGTGGGTTTTTTTTTCTTTAAGATTTTATTTTTAAGTAAGCTCTATATCCAACATGGGTCTCGGACTTACAGCCCAAGATCAAGAGTTGCATGCTCTACCGACTGAACCAGCCAGGTGCCACTTAATGTTTAATTGTTAAACCTAAAGGTTATCAGTGAGACAGAAGCTGGCTGGTTGCCTCCAGTTTTCATGTGGCCCTTTGGGCACCATCAGTGCTGCCCTTCTGGTGCAGTCCAGAACCTTCTCTGCCTCCTGTCCCCCAACTCACACGTTGGGAAGACTTAAATGAGCAGCTTAGGGCCATGAGAGCAACTGCCAAGGAGGAGTACTGCCCAACCCAGGCAATATGGTCTAGGAGTCGGTGTCTGCTCCCCAAGCCAGGCACACTCTCCATGGTCATAATCGCCATGGAGAATTCAGAGCCCCAAAGGCAGTAGTAAAGCAAAAGAAATGAAGAAATGTCAGCTTAGAAAAAAAAAAATCTTCAAAGGAAAAACCAGTTCTCAAGAAGAAATAGGATGGTTTTTAGAGGGCCTGAGGAGTGGGGAAGTAAATTCCTTTTCATAAAAGAAGCTATTTAACACAGTGGTTAAAAGCTTTAATTGGAGTTCTTGGTTATGCCAGTTAGTAACTGGTGACCTGAAGCAAATCACTTAATTTTCCAAGTCTCAGTGATCCCATGTGGAAAAGGGTGGTCGTAGCCTCTGCTCAGAGTTGTGAAGATCATACGAGAAAACATACAGAGAGCACTCAGCACAAGCACATGATAAATACAAAGGAACCCAGAACCAAAAATGGTATAACGTTTTACTACTCTAAAAAAACAATATAAACTTTTAATTTTTCATCAAGAATAGAATCAAAGTAAATAGACTCTTGGAGTAAAATTGGAAATATTTCTATGAAATGACACTTTGGATTTTCTAGGGTATGGACTTTAAGGAATGAAAAGGCGGGGATTGAGCAACATCGTCCAATTTGCTATCTTTAAGATATAATTTGGAACCCAGAAATTTAAACCACCTGAAATTTCATTGTTTGGGGTCGGCCACTATTAGCATATTGCTATAGATCCTCCCTTTTTGTCTTTCTCACTACATACATTCTAAGATTTCCACAAATGACTAGTATCACAGTTTTACAATCAGGAAAAAAAAATGAACATTATACAAAAGTATCTGAACTTCACTTAACCAAAAAGAAAGAAAGGAAAAGAAAAGAAGAGAAGAGAGGAGAAAAAAGAAAAGAGAAAAAGAAATTTGCTTAGACGCTGGGATTTTAGGAATTTTGGTACATAACTAGAGTCAGAGAAAGGCCCAGATTTTCAACAAAGAGAAAGTCCTAGAAGGTAGAGCTGAAATTAAAAACTCACATCAAAACAAAGAATGGCCTCCATATGGCAAGAAAAGGTTCACACACTTTTAAGCATTTCCTAAGCAGGCCATCATTGCAAGCATTGTTTCCCACACATTTGGTTTTAAAGAAAGGGGCTCATGAAAGAACCACTGTAGTCGGGGATAAGTTATTTTATTCTAGGAAGGGCATCCTTCCATTTCCTACTGAGACCCTGGGAGAGATTTGTGGGCCATATTACTAGTATAGGTACTAAAAACTGTCACCGGGAGGAGCCACCGGAAGTGCACAGGAGGATGTAAGAAAAGTACCTAAATATCACAGGAGGCCTTCCATTCTTGTGTTTCACAAAGATCCCTTCAAGACATGCTCCAATGGATATGTCACTGCCTTGGCTATCCTGGAAGGAGAAAGCACAGAGAGCAGCAGTCTGGCAGCAGGTGCCTGAGAGGTGTGACAACCACACCCAGCTCCCTGGGCTGGGTTCCCAGACAAAAGATGCTCAGAAGATCTACACCGGAGGGCAAAGTCTGAACAGTATCAAGGAATCACCTTGTTAATAGCTATGAAAATAGGAAGCGTTGGGCTCCTTAAGGAACTAGACTTCAAGAGCATTTCACAGAACAAACTGCAAAACAGGAATGTTTTACTGTGAAATTTTGGTCACAGGATCTCCGCTTTCAAGTTTCCAGACTTCCGCACATCTCCCGCCTCGTCACAGCAGGGTGTCCCTGGGCCTCCCCACTGTCCTCTCAGAGCTCCTGACATTAATCTGGAGAACCCCGGCTCTGCGCCATGCTCACCTTTGCAGGGTAGCTCTCTTCTCCGTAGCCATCCATTCTCTCTACCTCCTGCATGTACAGCATTTCCGCATCAGGAGCGGTGAGCCTTCTGCAACCCAAGAAATGGGAGATTGATCACCAAACCAGAAAGGGAAAAAAAGAACAAAAGGCTATTCTAAAAAGCTACATATCAATTTGGCATTAGACATTTACAAATATTTCAAGTTCTGAAGCATCTGAAATTCGTTATACCAACCCATCAACATAGACTGAAAACCAGCTACGTGCACAGCACTGTGCTAAACCCTGAGGGTTAGTCATAAGGATCCTCTCCCTGAACTTCAGGCAGGCAAGAGGGACACGGAGAATAAAAATCCCTAAAAAATCTTCACTGAAAGCTGGAATTCTTTCTAAGCCATTCAGTAATTGCTCATTATCTAAAATATCAGGCATTACTAAGCATTGTGTGCTAAATGTCAAATGACCGGTGCAGGAAATAAGGGTTAAAAGACTGTAAATTACGAGGATGGGTAGGAAGGCCGTGCGGGTAAAGAAGGTGCTCAACTGCATGGAGACTCGCCTCCCTGGCCTCATCCTCTGCTGCTCCCCCAAAGCCACAAGGCAGCCCACACTGCAACCAAGCCATGATGTTCCCTCATGCCTCTGGGCCTCTGTGCATGCTCATCCCTCTTCCTGGCACATCTGTCATTCACCCGTGCACCTGATCAATCCCTAACATCCTCAAAGAGTCGGCCTATGTTGTCCTGTGATTGCTCTGAGTGTAAGTCAGATGCCCCTGCTCTGTGCAGACCCACCACATTCTATGCACACCTCCCCCACTGCACTCATCTCACATTGTTAGTTTATAATTACTATCCCAATGGGTCATCCTGCCTGCTCTTTAGACTTCAAAGCAGGGAATACATTCTTTGATGGCAGGGAAGTGTTCTATTTATCTTCGTGCCACAGCATCCAGCCTCATACAGAATAGTAGTACTGAACTATCTTTTTATTTTTTTTTAAGATTTTATTTATTTAAGGATATAATCAGATAGACCTGGGCTCAAATCCCAGCTCTGCCACAGGTAACTATGGGCAAGTGATTTAGTCCTTTTGAGCTTGGTTTTTCCAATCTGTAAGAAGAGAATATCATTTATCTTAAAGAGTGGTTATAAGAACGTAATGACATCGAAAGTACTTGGAACCCTGTGGTACTTGTTTTAGAGGAAGACCCAGCATTCTCTGGGGGAGGATTTTTCTTACAGAAGGCACAACAGATGCACTACCAAAGAAAGTCATCACCGACCCAGATGCAGGGGTCAGGGCAATAAGCACCACGTGGGGCTCTTGGCACAGATTCCCCCAGAAGACTGAGATGCATCATCCAAAGGTGTACCAAGGCGGGGGGGGAGGGGTGCTATATGTGCTGCACGGTCAAAGAAAACAAGTCTCCCTGCTCTTGCATTAACCCACACGGACTACACACGTTACCACCAAAACCTTTAACGGAGGAGTGAAGAAGTGGCGCCCTTCCCCAACCGGCGGCTTTCACTTTTCTCTGCTTCCTCATTGGTAAACATGGCTACTAAGTGAGCTGATAGGGGAAGCGCCCGGGGCAGCCCCTAGAGCACCATGAGTGTGCCACGCTGCTGGCGACCCACAGTCACAGTCCCAGCTACGGCAGCGGTAAAGTGCCAAGTGTCGCTGTGTCAATACACAGTTCACGGTCAAACCAGCTTCGCTTCCGTACTCTCGCCATTTCTTATTTCTTAGTGTTACCTGTATTTCTGATGCAGTAAGGCCACTTTCTGGGTTGCTTCTTCCAATACTTTTTCATCTTGTAACCACCCCTGAAGAAAACACACTGCAGTAAGTATGGCAACAAGCTACTGACTGTTAGTGGCTCTTACCACTCTCGGGCAAAATTCGGACTAGTATCGGTATGTGGAAGATTTGCTTAAGTATGTGATCATGATCTTGCTAAGGAATGAAGTAGCTTCTGCTCAGGACCCAAAACACCTGCCCTGCCTTCTCAGTTCATCCCAGAGAAAGTTCCAGCTGAGTTATGTCAGGTCGGTAACGCCCATCAGCCAGTTCCGAGCCCAGCACATGTCGGGCACTGCCTGGCTGGCGGTGTACACCCAGAAGAGCATTGTACCCCGCTCCCTTCGTTGTTCCAATGCGGTTTTCCTGTCAGTCACACCCATAGTGACTTTAAAAAGCAGACAGCACTGTCCTTTTGCCCTCTACTTTTTACACTGCTACTGAGAAGCCGAACTCATTCCCACATAACTGTAAGGTTTTGAGCCTTCAGGTAAAAGCAAAACCTCTGTGTGGTTGCTCAGAAGTTGGAAGTGAATCCCTCTCTCAGACCCAAACACAAAACAAACCTCTCTGGCTGCAGCCCAGGGACTGCACACCCTTCCTTTTCTGTGGGTTACAAAGACCAGTGAGACTACAAGGAGGGAAGCATTTACACTTGAGTTGTTTCTAAGAGGCAAATGATTTTTTAACTCTTCCAGCCTAGTAAGTCTACCATATGGACTTCATTGCAGGCGATATTAAGGTTATGGAAATAAACTATTTATAAAAAGCCCAATGTCAAAAGAAGTTCTTACCACAGGAAACAAGGCAAATTTCTGAAGAAAGTCCTGGGACTCATACTGATCAAAGTCACCAAAATCAGCTATACAAAATGACAAATATTCATGTCAATTATATTTAATTTGCACAGGAAAACATGCACAACTAAATTCAATATGCAGTATATAGACGGTATGCTTATGATTTAGAAGTCAAATGTGCCTTACAGCTATAAAGTGTGTATTTTATTTTTTTTTTTTAAAGATTTTATTTATTTATTCATGATAGAGAGAGAGAGAGAGGCAGAGGGAGAAGCAGGCTCCCAAGGAGCAGGGAGCCCGATGCGGGACTCGATCCCAGCAGTCTGGGATCATGACCTGAGCCGAAGGCAGACGCTTAACCATCTGAGCCACCCAGGCGCCCTAAAGTGTGTATTTTAAAAAGTCTTTTTAAAAATATTAATTAGGTAGATTCATGTGTCTTGACTTGGAAAAATGCCTACTAATAAAGTGAAAAAATAAGTTACAAACTATATGTATTATGATCTCATTTCTAATAATTAACAATGAAACAAAACATACTCTATAATCACATGTTCTTACTTATGCACAGGAAGATGTCAGGAAGAAACCAAACTGTTCATAGCAGTGATCACCTCTAGGGAATGGAATCAGATCACTTGAAGATGTTACAGCAAGATGTATTTGTTTAGAGATTTTTCGTTGTTTAAAAAAAAAAAATGATAGCTCAGCAAAGACCTTATGAAAAGCTCTTAAAGCCAATGATTCTTCTGATTAAGTTTCAATTTCCAAGATTAAATGCCAGTTATCATTTGAAATAATGCCCCATCAGAAGTCATCCCAAAGTATATACATACATGTAAATACATATTGACTAGACATGAAAAATAACAGAACCAAGTAATTCAAAATTACTTGTAAAATGCAAAACTTTACCTATTATGATTGACAATGCTCTATAATCCAGGACAAGTGCATAAGAAACCAAATAAATGGTGTACGCTTAGAGTATAAGTGAACAGAAGGGCACCTGTGTGGCTCAGTCAGTTAAGTGCCCAACTCTTGATTTCAGGTCAGGTGATGATCTTGGGGCCCTGGGATCGAGCCCTGCATCAGGCTCCACACTCAGCAGGGAGTGTGCTTAAGGATTCTCTCCCTCTGTCCCTCCCCACCCCTCTCTCCGCAAAAATAAATAAGTAAATCATTAAAGGAAAAAATAGTATAAGTAAAGATAACTTTATCAACCTCATTGTTTGATCTTTCTTCCTAAAATATTAGTTAGCTATAGATCATCCCTGAACTAGAGGAATACATATTATCAAATGCTGTGTGTGTGTGTGTGTGTGTGTGTGTGTGTGTTTTCTCTAATTTTGGTCTGTTTGCTCTATTGACATACGCTAACATGCTTAACCTTTTGAAGTCTCTTATTTCACAGAAGTAATCCAAATTCATTTTTTCCTACAAGAAAACTAATTTCGCTAACACATAAACACTATTATAGAAACAGTAACTTGAAGAGTCCCTTGCTGTTTTTGTTATAACACACATTTTTTTTTTTTAAGATTTTATTTATCCATTTGAGAGAGAAAGAGAGTAAGGGGGAAAGAAGAGTGTGAGAGTACATGAGTGGTGGGGTGGGGTGGGGCAGAGGGAGAGGGAGAAGCAGAGTCTCCACTGAGCAGGGAGCCAGATGAGGGGCTCAATCTCCCAGAACTCCAGGATCATGACCTGAGCTGAAGGCAGACACTTAAAAGGACTGAGTCACGCTGGTGCCCCAAAACACTTTTTTTTTTAAGATCTTTATTTTTTTAAGTTATGTCCACACACAACATGGGGCTCAAGAGATCTGAGATCAAGAGTCGCATGCTCCACCGACTGAGGCAGCCAGGCACCCTTGTTATAACACACATCTTAATCTCATATATGTATTACATTATCAATTACCATTATTTACCTTGAACAGCTAAGCCTGCTAGCTGAATTGCTTGTTCTAATGTACAAGGAATGTTTCCTTCCAAGATATCTTTCTTCAGCTGCAGATAATACTGATACCTACAAAAAAATGTCAATTTTAAAAAGTCAATATTAATATTACCTCCAGTGGAGACACAATGCATTTTACAGTAATTCAGTAGAGGAGCATAAACTAGTCAAAGAAAACCTTAACCCCAGATGGCTTCAAAAAATGACAAGAATGCCCTTGACCATATCTATGCCTACACACACATACATGGGCACGCGCGTGGGCGCGCGCGCGCGCGCACACACACACACACACACACACAATGTAATCAATTTGTTGAGTCCCTTATCCTTAACTGTAGTTATTTCAAAGCTACAACCACCTAGAAGACAACTGCAACTGGTCACCTTTCTAGTGCCCTGTAAGACAGTTCCTACATTTTGTTCTCTTCAGTTGGAGAAACAGAGAATCCATGGCTAATCTTTACTTTAAAAACTCTGACTAGTAACCCGGTAATACAAGACTTTGGTAGAAATTACTTGTTCTGATGGAGGTTCCCTAGCCCTAGAAAGTAAAGCCAAGAGAAAACGCTTCCTGATATTTCAAACCAGGCTTATATTAAAATATTTTTTGATGAACTCTCCAAAAGAAGAGCTGCTATGATGCTTTCTTAATATTCTTGTAATGTGGGTTTACTTCTGTTTACACTTTCAACATCTAGGGCACGAGTTACCAGCACAAGCTTTTGTCAAGCAGATCTGGTTAAATTCCAGCTCCCCAATGTAGCATGTTGAATGAACTTGGGCAAATCATAATCTGTGGCTTTAAATGATCACCAGTAAAAGAGGGGTACGATCACCCCTTCACAAGATGGAACATATTAAGCAGTCAGCAGTGTTTCATCTGTATCTACTCCATTCTGACAAAGCTCTACAGTGACTTAATGCTGCCTTCCTTTTATTTATTCATTTAACCTATAATTACTAGGGCCTGCTATGCATCAAGCATTGCGCTAGATGCTGGGGATACAATGTTGGATGAAGATCCACCACCTCTCTGCCTGTATTGTCGATAGAGCCATCTTGAATCCAGGTTCTCTCCCAGGTTTGGCATCTGTGAAGTACAACCTAGTCACCATTTGTATTTGAATTCCCCTTGGAGCCCATCCCTTTCATCATTTCATAGGTTTCCTAACATCATCCTCTTTTATTTTAGCTAGCTCTGAGGTCTCCATTCTTCATTACCCAAAAACCTGACCAAAACACCATCCATTCAGATGAGAACTTAGATCCAGCTGATGCCCTTCTGCCTGCTAGTAGCGGAACCCATAGATTTCCCTCAGATGAGAAGCAGGACGCTGGTAGCTCTGGGATCTAGTCAAAGAAGAAAACTTCACACCTTCTACGAGGCAGCTCCTTTCAGAAGCCTATTTAAAGAAGGTTGTATTGAGAGAAGTCTATCTCTTGAACACACCATCCACATACACCACTGGAAATATATTCTAGGTTCTTTCCTTAAACCAAATCACTGGAAAGCAACATACTGGACCAAATTAACTTAGTCTTCCACAGAAATGTGGTTTTGTTTTGTTTTTTTGCTTTGCATTACAATTTTTTATTGTAAGAGTTGATTCCTCCATAGTTGCTCTAAATTGTTCATTCCTGTTCAATGTCTTTTACATAAATCCCACCTGAAAATTTCCTTTTAAATGATACACCAAGAAAATCTGTCATGTTTGCAAACTGATATGCTTTTTATCAGATAATGGATGATGGGACTCAGAATATTCCTTCTTTTGCCTTGAGTGCCATGAAGCTCAGAGCTAGAATCCAGGCACAGGCACAGTGTTTCCCCTCTCGTTACCCTCTTAACCACTGGTCCACCATATAATAGCAGCGACCTGAACTGATGAGGCACTGAAACTCAGACATGAAGTAATATGCTCAAATCCACAAAGGGAGGCTGAGCTGGAGTGTGAATCCAGGTCAGAATGACTGCAAAGTACATATGTGTAACTGTCACAGATCTCCAGTTAAGGACTTTTCTAGTATTTTTATCCTATCTCTAGTTTTTTTATCCTAGAGTCCATATGAATACAATGGTTGACAGCAAGGACTCAGGAGTCAGCCTGCTTGAGTTTAAATCCCAGCTCCACTACATACTGGCAGTGTGACCTTGGGCAAGATAGTTAGCCTTTCGGTCTTTCCGTGTCTTGGCTTCCTCAACTACAAACTGGACAGTAATACCTACTTTGTAGGATTTGTTGTGAGGATTAAATGAATGATTAAGTATAAAGTGCTTGGAACAGTGCCTGACCTAGAGTAAGAAAGGGAAGTAGTTGCTCTTATTATCTTTCATTGTATTGCCCCTAAAGTCCTTTAGTGGAAGCAAGCAGGGTGTGTATATATATACACATGCATATGTATGTGTATATGTTTATATACATGTATGTGTGTATCCATACGTGTATATATATATGTACGTATTTACTTAAAAGGAAAGGACCAAGAAATTTTACTTCAAAGGTATTATCAGTTTTTTTTTAACACTTTTTGCTAAATTATAATGTGTTGGTGAGGCTAAGGATGGTTTACAAATATGTTTTTTCAATGTTTATTACAAAAAGAATAATTAAAAAACAACACAGCAATAAAATGTAACATGCAAACTTTTATTCCTTACAGTTCTGAATTCAAGAAACTGCACATCT
Organism: Callorhinus ursinus; assembly: GCF_003265705.2. NCBI lineage: Eukaryota > Metazoa > Chordata > Mammalia > Carnivora > Otariidae > Callorhinus > Callorhinus ursinus. Next base: position 58,665,980 of record NW_027397070.1, read on the forward strand.
TAATTCTATTTTTTTTTCTAAAGATTTTATTTATTTATTTAAGAGAGAGAGAATGAGAGATAGAGAGCATGAGAGGGAAGAGGGTCAGAGGGAGAAGCAGACTCCCTGCCGAGCAGGGAGTCTGATGTGGGACTCGATCCTAGGACTCCAGGATCATGACATGAGCCGAAGGCAGTCGCCCAACCAACTGAGCCACCCAGGCACCCCACACATCTTAATTCTAAACAAACATTCCATAAATTCGCCCAAAGCCAAATGCTGATTACAACTAAATGGGTAAGTTTTATCTAAATCTTACCAACTTATCAACTTTCTAATATAAAATATTTTTACACAAGAAATATTACATTAAGTAATTGTAATAAATTAGGTTGTCCCATTTTGCCCAAGAGAAATTTCAAATAATATATAAAGAGATACAGTCTCTTTCCTTCACTTGTTTTTCTTAGGCTAGTATTAGAAGGCTAATGTGGAGGTATTGGCATTTTTAAGTTTTATTATGGAACTTTTGAAACATAGAGAACAAGTCTAGTGAACCCACACATCCTTATCATGCAGCCTCAAACATCAACTTGATCCACGCTGTTTCTTCCACCCTCTCTCCTTCCCCACCCAAGGGCTTTACATCAAATCCCAGATATCATAGTACAGCACCTACAAATATTTTAGTATATATCCCTAAAACGTAAGCTTTAAAAGAACACACACACATTTTTAACATACCCAACAAAATGAGCAATAATGCCCTAATGCTACCCAATACCTTGTCCATGTGCAACTGTTGTGATTGCTTCAAAATGTATTTTTTTTTAAAGATTTTATTTTTAAGTAATCTCTACAACCAACATGGGGCTTGAACTTACAACCCCAAGAACAAGAGTCACATGCTCTACCGGCTAAGCCAGCCAGGAGCCCCTCAAAAATGTATTTTTACAGTTAAAAAAAAAAAAAATCAGGGTCTAAACAAGTTCCACAGAGTACATTCGATTGACATTTCTCTCTTAATTTCAAAAAGAAAAACTCCTCCTCTTTATTTTCATGTTACTTGTATTCAAAATGGTGTGATGGGTCATGCAGAAGTCCTCACATTCTGGATTTGTCTGATTGCACTCTTGTAGGGTCATTTAACATGTTCATCTAGTCTGCAATTCTTCCTGTGAACTGTTAGGTTTAGAGCAGTGTTGTCTAACAGAACTTTCTGCAGTGATAAAAGTGATGTCTATCTGTCCTGTCCAATATGTTAGCCATTAGCCACATGCGGCTACTGAGTACTTAAAATGTGGCTAGTGTGACTGAGGAACTGAGAAAGGCCTCGTAAAGGAAGGTGACCTTGCTGAGAGTAGAACCCATTTTACCCTTTTGCTGCCTGGAATACGAATATAATAGCGAGACCTCCAGAATTCTTTGACAATGAGATTCCCTAACACAAGGAAAGAACATGCTGAGGAGGGTGGAACAGTAAGAAAGAGCATGGGTCCCTGAAGACTTTGTGGAGCATGGCTGACCTCTGGGCTTCCTTTAAGAAATGAAAGATATTTAGGGTTTTTGGTTATACTAGCCAAACTTAATCCTCACTGGTACAACTTCTCTAACAGGTTCTCTTACACCTCATCGATGTGCACTCCTACTGACTGCAACTACCAGGCCTGTCTCCCTCTCCTTCCTACAGCTAATGCCTTTGTTCAGGTCCACATTCTCGATTAATGTCTAGGTTGTGGCATATACATTCCTAACTGCTCTCCTAAGTATGTATATAGTCTTGCCACCTCTAAGCTGCCTTCCATGATGGGTGAAGTTGGTAAAATACAAATGTCATCTTTCCATTCTGTTAAAATTCGAAAATGTCTTTCCCTGTTGTACCACGACTATGACTAGGACATTCCTATTTTTCAAATCTCCTCTCTCCTCTCCAGGTAATATCTGAAATTTCCAGAAAACATCAGTGACTTTCATTCTCTCCCCTACTCTGCACAAGCTACCCACTCTAACTAGAAAACTCCTAAAGTCAAGCGAAGTCAACTTCTTTTTCTTCCCTGTTCTTATTCCCCGCACCCCACTCCTAGGAATCTAGTGTTTTAATGAAAGCATTTATCATCATAATATACTGTAATTGTTTATTTACATGGGCTGTCAGTTCCACCAGACTCTGAGTAACTCCTCCAGGGTAGGGTTAAAGCCTATTCACTTGAATATTCATCTCCCACAGTAACAAATGTTCTTACATCATCCTGTTATATCTTCAATGAATGTTTAAATAAATGAGTCAGTGATCAGTTACTATTTTTCCTCCCGGGTTCTACTTCTCTCTTCAGTATTTTTCATCTCAGATCAGTTTTATAGTCAGGGTATATTTATCCCTACTACCTGATTCTTGCTTCTTTGGTTTTCGATCTTCTTCTGATAATTAACTGGCCAACTCAGTACTCAAAAAGAATATTACACAAACACAGGGCAGTACCAGGTTCTTACTATCTACAGGGCACTGTGTTAGATATTGTGTGAAAGGTAAAGCTAAGGAAAACAGAGGTTTAAAATCCAAGAAAAAGATAGGATCTGTACACAAACAACTATAAGGAAAGGCTATAACAGCTTCCATCTTAACACAAGTACAAGCGAACTATAGGGCAGTCTGGAGAAGGCAAAGGTCATTCCAGCCTAGGGATCACAGAAACTTCATGGAGGAGGTGCCTTCTGAACTAAAATTCAGAGGAAGAGCAGGATTTCAGTACATAAATAAGAAAGATCTAGGACCCAAAGATGAAAAGGCGTGCGGCATGTTCAGGGCACTGGGAGTAGTCCAGCTTGGCTGAAAAGTAATGTTAAATTGGGTTCAAAAGATAAGGTAATGGTGGATTTGAGAGAACTTGAAAGGCAGACTCCTGGATCCAAATTTTATTCCTAGTTTTGTGTTTTGTCTTCAAGAAAAAAAAAAAACATATAGTTCCTCTATCCCACTCCTTAATCTGATCTTCCCTTTCTGACTTTGTCCCTTCTAAGTGCACTTAGTGGCCTCTTCTTCTACCCTAGACACATTCACCCTCCCACCTATCTACAGAATATACAGCTCCTAGAGCCAGAGAACCAGAAGAACCCTTCTGCACATTTCCCTGAGGAATGAACACAGAATCTGCGACTTTTTAAAATCTCCTCTCTCATTTCAGTGTTACAAAGATCAGAAATAAATCAACAAAAAATTTGAAGAGGACATCACTACAAGAAGAGTTCACAGCCCGGAGAAAACATCATCTTCCCCTTTAATCGCTCCTTTGTGTCTAGTGAAACCATAACTCATGCAACACGCAGTAAAACACTCTGATACACCACATACCACAACCTCCATGTAATAATGTGGCTGCATAAGTGCGCAGGAGGCCCACGTTTAGTCTGATCTTCTGACTTCAACCTTAGTGTCCCCTTTTTCATCTCATCAGATTATTTCCTAAAAACAAAGAACGTGTTATTTCTCACCTGGTAATCTCCTGCTGCAGCTGTGAAACTGAAGGCACATAAAACACCACTCCAAAATAGACGGTCGGTTCCAGTGCATATTTATCCAGCTGCTTCTTGAGAGGTTTTTCCAAATCTACCCACCGGCGCTGATTTTGCTTGTTGTGGTACCAGAGGCTGAAGTAAGTGATCTGGAAAGAGGGAAAATCACTGAAGAAGGCAGAAATGTACAAGAGAATTTCTTTTCTTCTAATTGCTCTGATCCATGACCTGGGACCAAGTGACAGCAGTCTCCTATTGTTTCTCTTCTCAAAAAGGGATACCACCAAAGCCTGAAGAAAAGATGCAAGACCTCTTTCTCTCTCTCTCTCTCTCTATGTATATCTAGATACTCACATGCAGGAAAAAGAGGTGAAGTAAACTACTCTTGCAAACTGCTCCTTGAACTCTGCACAGAAAATGCATTCATGGTCTAGACATCAGAATGTAGCAGGTGCTACACCATCTTACAGTTTTAACAACAAAAAAACATACACTGAACAAACGTTTAGTTTTAAAATTATCAAAATACTAAATGTATAATTGATATTTCATAACTATAATTGGGGTTTTATCTAGAATACTGACTAGACAGTATTAATCCAACTTTTCACTACTCTTGAATTTGGCTTCTATACATAAATTATGTCATGTAAATATTGTAAATTCTAGAAATATAGGTACAACTGCAACTCTTCTTTGCCCCCAAAAGTTTATTAGATACAAATTTAATGCAATCATAACATTATGGAGGTAAATTCTCACACATACACAAAAAGCTCTACATAAAGCAAAAGGATAAGTTTATCAGTTGAAGGTTTAAAAAAATGTCCAGATATTAGCATTTAGATCTCACTCGCTGGTTAATGAAACTGTTTGGGGAAATCGATACTAGCTCTGGGCTTGGTCAACCTGAAAGGTTATTAATGCACTTAAGCATTGAAATGACAGCCTCGGGCCACTGCTGATATTTACTTCAAAATCAGTTTACAGATCAAGGCAACTGGAAAAATTCCCTGCTTTGTTCTGGACCCTAGAGCAACACAGATGAACAGAACTTTCTATGATGATGGAAATATTCTGTCTCCAATACAGCAGCCACCAGCTGCCTGTGACTATCGAGCACCTGGAATGTGGTTAGTATAGCTGAGGAACTAAATATTTAATGTTATTTAATTTTAATTGACTTAAATAGCTGCAAGCATCTAATGGCACTGTATTGGAAAATATAGCTTTAGAGCAACAATAAAATGAGAAATAGTAATATTCAGGCTATAATTTTAATCTGTGATCCTCATTCAAATAAAAAATGATTTTTAATTTACAGGGAAAAAGTAATTATACAAACATACCTTTAATATTCATTTCATCTTACAATTTTGTTACAAGGGAAGTACTATACCTTTAAAATGAGTCTATTAATCAAATAAACTCAACAAAAGTGAGGAACGTGTCCATTTCCCCTTTATAACCAAACAGCCAGAATAGCGCTGGAATTCAACAAATTTTGTTGAAAAAACAAATATTCTCTTGCTTCTTACTTGCTACCGAAGCCATCACATACGAATGAAATATTCTGAACATTTATTATGTACCAGGTTCTGTCCCAAGAATGACAACAATATCATATATTAAATCACCACAACCATCTTATGAAACAGATATTGTGTGTATGTATGAAACACTAAAGCCAGTGTTTGTCTAAGGATTGTCCCTGGACCACTTCTACCAGAATTACCTGGAGAGTTTCTTGAGCTCCACAGAGCTATTCAACTCCCAAGTAATTCCTGTGCCCATTCATGGGTGAAACCATCGCACTACCCCACACTGCCCCTCTAGCGTTATACCAGAGATACTGTATAAACAATCTATCCTCAAAAAGCTGCATAGAAATCACATTTTTTTAAAATCCAAACACTTTAATATAGCAACAAGTCTGAGTCTTACTGTGAATTATTTTCTGAAGTTATAATTATGTTTATAAAATGAATTACATGTTACGTGTAAGGATAGAGTATCTATCACATTTATAGAAAACAGGTACTAATTCCTTCTTTCTTTTGAGCTGCAACGTATGAAAAATCTCATTTAACAAAGAAACTGATGCTTAAAGTCTGAAGTCCTGGGTTTAATTTCTAACTGTCACTTGCTAACTGGGAAGTGGAAAGGTCAATCAGACCAATCCCATTTTCTCAAATGTAAAAGAAGGTAATAATAAGTGTTAGTAATACCTCCTTCACACCTCTATCATGGGAATTCAATGCAAAACTTAAATGAATGCATTTTACCACTAGAAAACCACTGTATTTTTTTTTTTTAGATTTTTATTTTTTTATTTGAGAGAGACAGAGATAGCAAGAGAGAACATGAATGGGGAGGAGAGGGAGAAGCAGGCTCCCTGCTGAGTAGAGAGCCTGATGAGGGCTCAATCCCAGGACCCTGAGGATCATGACCTGAGCTAAAGGCAGATGCTTAACCGACTGAGCCATCCAGGTGCCCCCTAAAAAGATTTATTTATTTATTTTAGAGAGAGCAAGGGCAGAGGATTAGAGGGAGGAGGAGAGAAAATCTCCACCAGACTCCCCGCTGAGCGCAGAGCCAACACAGGACTCATCTCACAACCCTGAGATCATAACCTGAGCTGAAATCAAGAGTCAGACATTTAACCAACTGAGCCATCCAGGTGCCCTGAAAATCATTGTATTTTTATTTTTATTTT